>NC_056744.1:1666077028-1666149528 GCF_019279795.1 Protopterus annectens | reverse complement strand
TGCTGGACATTGTTGATGATGCCTTTTCCAAATCTAGCTTGACCCCTGACTCTTTACCTTCTGCTCCAGAAAACCTGATAGATATTACAGGGTTATTCTCACAAGTTCCTTTTTGAAAATCCTACTGCGGATCCTGAGACCATTTCACAGGGACCCAAGGGCATTAAGGCTACTACTGCCAAAAATCCTACCCCCTCTGATAGAGATTCCAGGGCCCTGGATAGATGGGGTAAGAAGGTATACACCTCTGCAACCTTGGCCATCAGGGCCTTAAATTGCCAGCTTCATACATTAAAGTATCAGCAGCATATTATTGGATTGCTTAAACAGAAAATTATGTTGATTCCTGATTGTGCTGAAAATAAGGATTTACAGGATTTAATGCATTCTACTGAACAGATTGGAAAACATACTTTGCAATGTGGTTTTGCTTCACTAGAGGCATCTTGCAGGGCTGCTGTCACCGGGTCTGTACTTAGAAGACATGCTTGGCTTAGGAAGCAATCTTTGCCAGATCATGTTAAAACTAAATTGTTGGATGCTCCCTTAAATCAGGACCGCCTGTTTGGCAACAAAGCAAAAGAAGTTCTTAAAAGATGGAGGAAAAAGCTAAATCTATGCAAACTGTTAAAGATTTCTTACAAGTGCAGCATCCAAGATTTAGTAGGCATTGGCCCTCAAAAAATTAGTCCTTTCCTGCCTCTTCCAGGCCTTATCATTTCAAACCCAGAACCAACAGAACAACCAGGCTTCAGTCCCAGGGTTCCCACAGGACTAAGCAGTGGGGGGGCTCCCACTTCCAAATCAGGGAGTAGTAAGACTCCTCCTATGGTAAGCTGTCTCAATGACTTAACTTTAAAACTTTCAAGCACCTCTCAACTGACTGCTCCTTTAGGGGGAAAGATTGCTCTGCAAGCAGAAAAACTGGGAACTCATTACCCAGGACAAATGGGTTTTAAACATAGTTTCCCAAGGATACAGAATTCATTTCCACACGTTACCAACCCCAAATGGTTGGCCAGCTCTACCCCCAAATCAGTGGGCTCAAAAGCAAATACTCTCTCTCTTAAGATTAAAGGCTATCCAGATGGTACCAGAAGAGGAAAAGGGACAAGGTTTCTACTCAAGAATTTTCCTGGTACCCTGAAAAGACAACTCATGGTGCCCTATCCTGGACCTTTCTATCCTAAACACCTTTTTGGTGATTCCAAAATTCAAGATGCTAACTCTTCACCAGTTGCTTCCCATGATAGGCAAAGATGCCTGGTTGGCAACACTGGATTTAAAGGAAGCCTACCTGCACATCCCAATCAGGGAATCTTGCAGAAGATGCCTATGCTTCAAAGCAGGCTACACGCACTATCAGTTCTCTGCACTGCCATTTGGCTTATCTACTGCGCCCAGGGTATTCACAAAGTGCCTAGCTCCAGTCATTGCATTTTGCAGGCAAAGAAATATTCAAATATACTCATACCTGGGCAATTGTCTAATTCAGGCAGAAAGCCAGGACATACTTTTGAATCATCTGGCATTTGTACAAAAGGTGCTAACTTGTCTGGGGTACACCATAAACAAAAATAAATCACATCTGGTACCCTGTCAACAAATTATATTCCTGGGAGCAAGCTTGAATACAACTTCCCAGATGGCTTTCCTCATGCCAGAGAAATAAATTCATTTGACAACTTACTTCATACTAGTGGCCGCAAAAACCCTGCTATCTGCAAGGCAAATACTGCAAACCTTGGGGTTCATGGCCTCTTGCATTCATTCCATATGCAAGACTGCATATGAGGAAACTACAGTGGTATCTAAAAAGCCTATGGTGTCAACATTCTCAGGATCTAGAAGCAATGATTCCTATTTTACCTTGCCTATGGTTAGAATTCCTTTGGTGGGCAGAGGCCTGCCACCAAAACAAGGGACTACCTTTCACTCTACCCCCTGCCACCCAAACCCTAACAGATGCATCAGACTATGCATGGGGGGCTCACCTGGCACAGAAGTGCATTCAGGGCAAATGGAACCCAAGCGAAATGCACCTGCATATCAATCAAAAAGAAATGTTAGCTGTACAGAATGCTCTGACAGCCTTCAAGGGCCACATTCTTCCAGGACAATTAATGGTAAAGATGGGCAACACCACTATTATGTGGTACATAAACAAACAGGGGAGTACCCATTCCTATCCCCTCTGCAGACTAGCCATGGCTCTGTGGAACACAGCCTTGAGCTACCAAGTGCATCTACAGGCTCAATTCCTGCCAGGAAAACTAAATACACTGGCAGACGAACTAAGCAGAAATCTCATGGACCCACATGAGTAGAAACTGGAACCAAAGACTTTCAACATGTTGATAAACAAATGGGGGAGCCCAGATATAGATCTGTTTGCCTCCCCCCAGAACTAAAAATTTGACAAATTCTGCACAAGGACTCCCCACAAGCAATCTTGGAAAGTGGATGCTCTGGCCTTCAGCTGGAAAAATCTATCAGTTTATGCCTTTCCTCCTCTGCCTCTCCTCTCCAAAGTACTACTAAAAATCAAACAGAACAAATCAAGGATGATACTGATTGCACCAGACTGGCCACACCAACACTAGTACCCCCCTTGCGCAGTGTGTCACAGCTAGCTACATGGCACCTGCCTCATACCCCTACCCTGCTTTTACAGCAGGAGAGCCAGATTCTGCACCCTCAGCTTCAAACCCTGAACATGACAGCCTGGCTAATTACCTAATGGTCTCCGTTATCATCCCTCAGTAAACAAGTGTTGGATATCATTTTGGAGACAAGGAGGCCTAATACTAGAAAATCTTATGCTGAAAAATGGAAATGATTCTGTGCCTGGAACCAAACTCAAGGGATGGCCAAAGCAGCACCCAATTTACCTCATATTCTTCAATACTTAACCGAGATGCTTCACAAGAGCCTTTCCTTTTCCTCCATCATAATTCACGCCTCAGCCATTTCAGCTCATTCAATACAGAACCATCCCTCTTATCTCACCCCACTGCTCAAGCATTTTCTCAGAGGAGCCAAACACTTAAGACCACCCAGAAGAGCCCCAACTCCAGCCCGGGACCTTAACTTTGTATTGGAAAAACTCACTCTGCCTCCTTTTGAGCCAGCTGTAAGTGCAGAGTTAAAATTCCTTTCTTGGAAAACAGCCTTCCTTTTAGAAATCACTTCAACAAGAAGGGTATCTGAATTACAGGCCCTTATGGCAATGGAGCCTTTCATCATCTTTCATGTGGACAGGGTGTCCCTCAGGACCAATCCCTCCTTCATGCCCAAAGTGGTATCCAGTGTGGCTCTTAATCAGTCCATTCATTTGCCAACCTTCTTTTCTACTCCACAGAACAAAGGGGAACTGATACTGCACTCCTTAGATGTGCACAGACAACTTAGATTTTACTTGGACAGGACTAAACCGCAAAGGAAATCTGAACAACTGCTGGTAGCATTTACTGCAGGGGCAGAGGGGAAGGCTATTTCAAAGCAAACCATTTCAAAATGGATAGGCCATTGCATTCATTTCTGCTATATAAGCACCATGGAAAACCTATCCCACAAGGGATTAGACCCCATTCAACCAGGGCTGCATCTATCTCTACAGCCTTTCTCAGAGGTGTCCCTACCAGAGACATCCTAGAAGCTGCTACCTGGAATTCTGTACATATTTTTCACCAAGCATTACCATTTACCAATTTTCTCTAAATCCAGAGCTGGCTTTGCCACTGCAGTCTTGCAGGGCCTTATAGCTGGTCCTAATGCTATCTAAATTCCTCCTCCCATCCTTAGTTTTGGGAATCTACCAAAATGTGATGACTTCAACAGTGAAACATGAAGAACATAGTACAGTTGTGTACACTTATCATAACTGTAGATGTTCGAGTGTATTCACTGTTGCAGTCCTGGTTATCCTCCTTCCAGCCCCCTGACTTATTTTGGCTATACCTCTACACTCCTTTACTATGCTTAAAAGGCTTTTGGTGTATTTGCTTTTTTGTTGGAGGTATAACCTTGTATATATATATATATATATATATATATATATTTAATTGCTTCCCATTAGGGAGGCACTTGACATCTGGGACAAGAAAAACTGATGCAATGGCGTCAGCTGCATGCTTTATAACCCTGACTACCTGACGTCATGGAAGATGAGACAGCAACCGACGCAGGACCCAAGACTTTGATAATCAGGCTGACTGAGGGCTACTGCAAGCAGATAACCCAAATGTGATGACTGCAACAGTGAATACACTCGAAAATCTACATTTATCGTAAGTGTACACAACTGTACTTTTTGCAGGGGGCAAGCCCCTGCACCCCATTGTGGGGGTGCTGTGCCCCCCTCACCACCGCTTATTTACAGATGTGGATGCCTTAAGGACAGGTGACCAGTTAAGCACAGGCTGTGCAACAGTGCTGCTACCATCTTCGTAAAATATTTTCAGCTGGCAAAATATTGCTTTCACATTTCACATAGGTCCGAAGGTTGAAAATGTTTTAAGAAGATGGTAGCAGCACTGTTGCACAACACTTGTAAAGAAGGGGGGACTAATATTACAGAAGTACCAGTAAAATGTAACAGTCAGTATAGTGTCAAAGTAAAAAAAAAAAAAACAACAATTCAGCACTTCTGCACAGGAATGAATATTCAACAGATTCCACACGCCTCCAGGAATTGTCAGCCTGGAGGTATGTTTAGGGTAGGATTTGCTACTGTGCATCCTGCAAGGTACTTCTCTAATAGAATGACCTTATTTGCCCTTGTCCAATTATCAGAACATACTGTACATCTGTTACCTACACCTTTTCACTAATACATATTGCATCAACTGGTGAGGCCAGACAACAAAATATTGCTGCTTAGAAATAAGCAAATACTTTGTTTTAATTGTGTGCTCATGATAGTATTAATTAGCAATAGTGTTGTCTTGTAGCAGTAGACAATATATTTGCTAGAAGATGCATAACAGGGCTAGTCACCATGTGGTGTAAACCTTGGCTCTAGCGGATTATCACCACTGAAGTGGCACCCTGACCTCATGATTACAAATGGGAAAAAAGGGTTATGGATGGATGGATAAACAAAAATATATGACAGATGAGGCTTGCATTTCACAAACAGTATTTACATCTCCAAAGGTGTGCCCCCACACTTTAAAATGCAGACATTCTATAGACAGTGTTACAGTAAAGAATAAAAATGAAGCCATCACCACTGGGAAATGGATGTGAGATGGCATTACAATAAAGAACGAGGTAGCAAAGTCATAATTGCATGCATTGCTGAAAACTGTAGCCAGAGTGTTTATACACATTATTATATGAATAATGGCATTCCTTTGAAGCTTTATATACAAACTGTATAGACATAAGAGAAATGCTACATCTCAGTCTTCTGCTGATTGTCTCCGAGTCCAGCTTGTCCTTTATTATGTAAACAAAGTGTATGAGAAATCTAAGTGTTCTCATGATGGATTACTGTGCTTCATCTAACTAACTAGGCTAATGCGGATCAGTATATAGCAGTGAAGTTAATATGCTATGAATCATCTAAGGAAGCTACAGCCAGTAGCACACATTCCTGTCCACTA
This sequence comes from Protopterus annectens, assembly GCF_019279795.1. Classification (NCBI taxonomy): domain Eukaryota; kingdom Metazoa; phylum Chordata; order Ceratodontiformes; family Protopteridae; genus Protopterus; species Protopterus annectens. The sequence continues at coordinate 1,666,143,919 of NC_056744.1, read as the reverse complement.
CCCACCACAAGATAGCACTAACCTCAAACCACACACATGTACGCCCGCACATTTACTCAAATGAGCAAATACTCAACTAAACTGTACAAATAAGCCCAAAAGTTGGAAAATCCTACCCACACATGGAAATAACTGCCCCGCCGCAGTACACAGATAAATTCCAATACTGTACAACATTACACCCCCTAAGGAAAAATGCAGCAAAAGTACATTAAACATGCACTTCCTACTTTTTCCTCAATATGTATGTGAAATGCAACAGCTGAGAATGAATAATTCATTACAATTTAAGGAAAATCTCTCAGAAGTAATAAAAGCTGTACATGTAATATTTAGCTGCTGTCTGGTTCAATTATATTACATTGTGATGCTACAGCAGCCTTCTACCATGATGGTTATCTATCACTAATACATTCCTCAAAATTGTCTAAATTCATAATTCTCCTTTCATAAAAAAATCAACCAGTTTTTTTTATAAATATAGGACAAAAAAATAAGCGATATAAAAAAGTTCACTAAACTCTCTTCCAACCTTTCCTTCGGACAGTAAGTTTTCAAATGAAACCAAAATTCTTTAGAAAGTTGGAGTCAGGCCCCACCAGTAATGCCTCCTGTACAACTATTCATACATTGAAACTAATCCTTTCAGGGAGAAGCACTTGATAGTAAGGAAACCTCTCAGTCATACAGAGAGAACTCTGTCTCTACTGCCTCATGAAAATGAATGGACACATTTTCACCTCATTTCACACCTTTTGTGGAATTCTCTTTGCTACTGAAATGTTTTCAAGTAACTATTGAACTCTTGAGTTTTATCCAACAGCGATGAAACAAAGTTTGTAGAAAATACTTCTTTCTTATTAAGACTTTCTATACCACATATTATACATTTAGTAAGAATATCACCATTACTTGTATAGACTTTACTTTGCATACAAGTACAAAATGTTAGTTAAAATGTAGTTAATGGTTTAAATCACAAAAGCTGTGTGTTTTTGTGAATACTGAGATGAAAAAATGTCAACAAAATTTTGGAAAATGGTACTGGGTGTTAGCACTAGATGCATAAGGTAAATGGCTGCCTGAACAGATCATTTGCAAGGAAGGATATTTCCCTATGTTTCATATAGTTGACTGTGTGGTTGCCATATTCCTCTCAACCTCTTAGTGCTAGAAATCTGGACAGAGCCAAAAATGGTTGGGGAACAAAGGGCCAAAAATAGAGACAGATTTTAAATATTGCTCTAATAAACTCAAACTGTCTGTCATTATCATGTAATTTCCGTCCTCAGTGATTTGACAGAAAATCACAAATTTTATGACAAATGCACAACAATAAAAGGAAAAAAATCTGAACAACATATGCAAATGTGAACAAACTGAGAGATTTGGTGGTCACTGACTGTCAGTAGCAGATGACAAATTATGAAAAGAGGAGTGTAACCATTCATCTTTACTGAGATGTTCTAATTCTTACTATCTATGAATGGCTTTACTACTGGAGTTGAAGCACGCATAATGATTTAGGTAGTCAGTATTGGTTTGCAGTCCAAAGTCACCTAAATTTGAGGGTCTCTGTTAGCAAATGTATATATTTAAGTTAGCAGAAAGTAAACTCTGTAAACAAATGAACAACAAAATATTAATATTCAAAGTCCATAGGTTCACATCAGGTTACTAGGCTAATGGGCCTAGGGCCTTTACAAGTCTAACAATGTTATACCTGTGCTCCCTAACTGACATTGCTTAGATAGTTCATTATTCACGTAGGTGAATTTTTGATCTCCCATCCAATTATCTAGGTTGCATTTGAAAAGGGTCATTGAGGAGCTCTATTTCACATGAATTGGAGTTTATTCCAGAGGAGTGGCAATCTGTTAATGTCACAGGCTAGGTTAAAATCCCTGGAGTGAGTGATTCTTGTCCCATTTAATTTGCAGAAGTGCAGCATTTCAATTAGGGAAGGGTCAGAGAATACTCTGTAAGCCAGGCACAAGTCACCTCTCAGCAGCATATAAGATACAGAGTACAGTGATATGGCTTTCAGTCTTTCCATGTAGGTCATGTTTTGGAGACCCTGAATTTTCTTGTGGAGAAACTTCTGTGGTCTCCCATCTGCTGCAGGTGTGTGGTGAGGTACATGCAAAAGGGAGCACAGTACCCTATTAGTGGCCTGATGAGGGGTGAGTACAGAGGAGTTATAACATCCTTAGTCTTGTATGAGATGCCCTTACTTATGAGATGCACAATGTAGAAGGCTTTCCCTACCAATGTGGACACAATGGTGATCGAAGTTTAAATTATCATCAGTCTCTGTTCTTGCACCATGGTTTTGAACTTAGGGGAATGCTGTCAATATTGCAATTTGCAAGCAATTCCTCAATGCCAAAGGGAATAATAATGCACTTTCTGCATTTAGTTTTACTCTGTGGCTTTGGCAGCAGTCATTTCTCTGTGTTAGCCCCTTCTGTATTATCTTAACATCATTGGGGGACTCAGTGATTGTACCTAGTTTGCAATGATCAGTGAACTTGGGATAGCCACAGGCCATCTACTTTCACCTAGACTTCCAAGAAATAGATCCCAGACAGTAGAGGGTCCAGCACAGATCCTTGTGCTATGCTAATGATAACTAGTCTAGCAAACACCTTAGTGCACTTGTTTGCAACTCCTTTTGTTTTTTATTGGTTCATTGTTTTAAGATTCTTAGATTTACTGCACGCACTATTTAGCTCCTTTGTGGTAACTGGTCTAATGGTAGAGGAACTTTGACAGTATGCCTTCTGTCGGTGAGCCACTTCCTTACCCATCTAGTGATGTAGGGGCTCCCCAGCTGGGAGAGTTTCTCAGTGATACCTGAGTGGAGGAGTGTATCAAAAGCCTTGGCTAAGTTAAGGCAGGTGGTATGCACTGTTTTGTCTTCATCCAGGGCTTTGGTAACATTCTTGAAGTCCACCAGGTTTAATAAACATGATCTACCCTTAATGAAGCCAAATGTGATCGGGTCAAGAGTTTGAAGGTTGGCTATGTCCTTGTTGATAAGGTCCATGATGATTTTTTTTCCATGGCATTGTTGATTAAGCTAGTTAGATTTATGGGCTAGTTAGATTTATGGGTCTATAGTTCCCAGGGTCAGTTGATGGCCCCCCTTTGAGCAAGGGATTACTATTGCTGTTCTCCACTCTGTGGGAAGAAAGCCAGTGCTCAGGCTGTTACAGACTCATACAGGGCTTTTGTGCACACCTCCATATAGGCTTCAATATTTTCTGGGTTTAGGGAAGCTTGGATACTAGCAATGGTGTCAGTTAATAGGATGTAGTTTGCCTTAGAAAATTTCTTAAAGGTTTTGGGGTAAGGTGTGTGCTCTAGTTTTATATTTATTTCAAGGGAGATGGCTTTGTGAGCTGATCTAACCAGCTAGGACATAACATTTGGGGAGTGCAACACTCTCTCATATTTGTGAGTATGTGGTCAAGGATATTTGTACATCTAGAGGGAGTACAGACTAAATGCTCCATGGCATTTGCATTGACAAAATCTAGAAATCTTTGAGTCTGTGTGTTAGTGGTCATATATGCTTCCCGGGTAATGAATGCATAGTTGAAATCACCCACGAATATGGTATTGGGCTGAATGGTAAGTGACTCCAGTAAATTTAGGTATGATGTGTAGGTTTCCTGCTTCATGGTGGGGAACCTATAGCTAGCAGGGATAATGTAATGGATTTTCACTGTGGCTAATTGGACATGCTCAAGCACGTCAAATTGTTTAACCAGTCTTGAGGCGTGCTTATCCTTTATGTACATTGATACACCTTCACCTTTTGCCCTTTTATGTGCAGGAGGGATCAAAATGTGTGAAAGGCATTATAGCCATGCACTGCAAGGATGCTTTCCATGTCTTTGAACCATCCCTCAGTAACTGCACAGAATTCAGCACTTGCCAGGGTGAGGAATGCTTCCAGGGAGTTTGATTTTTTGTTGAGAATCTAGCATTGGACAGTAATATCTTTCAGTTACCATGAGTAGATTTTCCTATGTTGGAAGGTTTATCTGTTTGGCAGTGCCTAGAAAAGGCACTACAGGGGTGGATGACGTTTTGGCCAATATTCAAAAGCCTGGTCATGACAGTGAAGACCAGCCCTGACAAAGCATCACTGCCTGTCAGTCATATCCCCCAGGCTGACAAATACTGGACCCCTTTAGAATGACACCAGTAGCTAAGCAAATTATTAAACTCAACCGTTTTCTATTAGTATTGTGGCATCATCCATGGAGAAGTTAGACTGCTGCTCAATGCTAGGCTCATTCCTGCCTGTCTGGTATAGTCTGAGAGCTCAATCATGGGTCTATTCATAAAGTCCAGGGAGGTGTGTCTCAGGTCATTTATGTCCACATGGACTATGACTGAGTCATACTGGTAGATGAGGTTTAGTGACCTAACTGCTTGCATGATGTGATGAATCTTAGTCCCCAACAGGCAACCAACTGTAACCTTCTCCGTATCCAGCCTTGTGAGAGGGACATCAGTGTGTTTCAAAATGGAGTCTCCTGTGACCAGAATATTAGATTGTGTGGTGCTACGCCTCATGATCTTGATAGTTAAGGCACAATGAGGTGTGGTTTTATGTATTGTGGTGGGAGTTGTCTTCCTTGTGTGCATGCAGTGTTTCTGAGGACTGCGTTTGAGAGGCCTTTGAAGTCTGGGAAAGTTACATGTGAGCTCCTCCTGAAATATGGGTCTATGTATCTGGTATTTTGTAAGTGTGGTGTGTGTGTGTGTGTGTGTGTGTGTGTGTGTGTGTGTGTGTGTGTGTGTGTGTATATATATATATATATAGATATATATATATATATATATATATATAGATATATAGATATATATATATATATATATATATATATATATATATATATATATATATATATATATATATATATATATATATATATATATATATATATATATATATATATATATATATAGATATATATATATATACATGCATACACCCACACACACTCTGACATATATATGCGTGTGAGCGCGCACACACACACACACACACACACACACACACACACACACACACACACACACACACACACACACACACACACACACACCATTTGTATTTCATACTTCTCAACCTCTTAGAGCAAGAAATTTGGACAAAGCAACAAAAAATAGGGGGCCAAAGGCTGAAAAATAGGGCTACTTTTTTAAATATTACACTTAACAAACTTAAGTTGATAAAACAGGTTTTGCATTATTACACAGATATTAAGTCTGAAAATCAAATATCTGCCATTATATTGTCACTTCAGTGCTGATTGATTAGCTAGTGATTTGTCTGAAATTCACAAATATTAGGAGAAACAGACCAAGGACTAGCCAGGAGAATCCCTGAAGCACCAATCCACAAACAAACATGTAAGTGTGCAAACGCGAGGGTCAAACGCAGCATAATGAAGGAGCTTGTAAATGAAGCGTTAGTACCCAACCAAGAGCCCTGTGGGTAAATAAAAAAGGCTTCATGACCCTAAAATGAATGAGAAGTCCATCCTCTGCAACCTATGAGTTCTGCTCCTTACAAATACCAAACGTCTAATGACATTAACAGGTTAGGCAAGTATAAACCACTATTATCCTTTTACCGATTTGCATCAATTTCTGAAAAAAAAGGGAAATGGGAATCACTTGTGTATCCCTCAACCTTCCATTAACTCGTGTAAATGCACAGGGAAGAAAATCTCTCAAAATGCATTATTTTTTTCAAAGCCAGCCCCTCCCAACACTGTTTTTCTCTGCCAGAAATGGGGTTTAATAGAGCACCAAGCCGACATCCAGTGTACTTGGAAGGCTTTCTCTAATTACACTGGTGGTCTCATCAAGCCAAAGCTGAAGCTTTCACAATTCCACGGGAAATGCAATGACCACCAGAATAATCAGGAAGTTATCCAAAAACAAGCAGACTTCCTGTAGGTCATTGCCCAACCTTTCTTGCATTAAGCGACAGTTTTAGCGAGACAAAAAGAGGCATCTCTTACAAGTTTGCTCGCGCTAGCAGAATCATATCATATCTTCCTTCAAAGTGTAGCATTTTATATGTACATCATCCAATTAACTTATCATTCCATGTACACATGTGACTCTGGAAATAACAATCATTCCTTTGTGTGCACCAGAGTTGTACACACATAAAAAAATAATCTATAAACTTATCCAAGTAGCACACTTCTCCTTGCTTGCAGCATTCACCATTCAACTCTGAAAGAAAAAGTGTAAGACCAGGCAGACGTGACAAAGCTCACCACATTATATAGTAACAATTCTTGTTATCAACCTAAGGTATACTAGGGGAAAACCAGTAAAACATAGTGTGCCCTGAAGATCAAAGAAGACATACATCTGTAAGCACTAACGATTGGCTGTTTTGGCCCAATCTGTAGTGCTTACTTTATACAGGAACATCACTTGCTGAATTAAAAATGTATATATCACATCTCTGGGCAGGGTGTGCGGTATGCATTTCCACAGATAAATCTAACATCCTGATACTATTAAAAATGCATTCAAGACAAAAGCTGTCCCTGAAGGTCAAAGACTTTGCTAAGGTTTTGGGGACCTGCTGCTGTCATTAAATGTCATTTGTAGGCCAATCGCTAATTAAGTTAAAAAATACCATGTAAGGGCTATAAGCTTTTAAATTAGTTGAAACTATTACTGCAATGTTGAAGTTCTTCTGGGGAAGCAAAACAGAATTGGTACATAATGCTCACAGACAAAAAAAAAACAAAAAAAAAAACAGATATGTGGGCAAGGACTGACTGTTATGTCACTAAATGGGAGGTGGTTAACAATGTGGGAGGCAACATTTACATTTCGATCTGAGGTAAGTGATCCTTTTTTAGAAGTGAGATAGTGCTCCTTTAACAGGTACAGAAAACAAAATCAATTTAGAAACAGAATGCACGGGTTCAGTTTAAAAACCCACATGCAGCTCCAGACAGTGTTAGACCTCGGAGGTCAAATTAAATGCCAGCAGAAAATTAACAACATCTATGACAAGGATCATATGTACTTAAAGGAAAACTCACCCTCTCTTACAGTTTAACCCAATTGTTGTTTTTTTTCTGCATACAACATGGTTCCAGCATTGTGTAGGTACCAGAAACCTGCTTGTACTTTTTAAAACTTTTATTTCCTTGCATTGGAGTCAAAGGAAGGGAAAGCCCACCTAATTATTATCAAGGTGTTACTTACTGTGATGGATCCGAAGTCTTCTTATGACACTAAGGTCTTGCTGGCTGAATTCTACTGAAATTAAAATCTAGTTATAATTGTATTCACAGTCTGTTGCCCATAGAGACTTGCAGAATATACACTGATGCAGCACCAAACTCTGTCACTTTAAGAGCAGTAACTACTAAATAACTTATTTTTATAACAAACCACACTGACTACTGTTGCTACTTTACTTCTCAAACAGTTGCGAACTGCTTCTGCTTCGGGGACCACGCGACAAGAAAGACTGAGGAAGATGGCGTCGGCTGATGCTTTTATACCCCAGACGTTGTGACGTCAGGGAAGGGGCGACATCAGCTGACGCCGGACCCAGACTTTGGAATCCGGCCGACCGAAGGGCTGCCTGAGGCAGGACAACCCATATGTGATGACTGCAGCTGCATCCTTGAAGGACATCAGGATGTATGCATTGCACATTGTCAGCAAGAAAGCTAACCTGTTTCCTTAAAGAATGGACTAACAGGGAAACAATCTGTACATGTTTTTATCATATGACATTGTTAAGCAAGGAAGTTTGAAAAGACATGCTTTCATCAGTCAGCATTTGTACAAGATGTTTCCTTAAAAGACAATATCAGCATTGTTTACAGGATAAAAACATATTTTCCTGCAAACGTAAGCAAACAGATGTCTCAATACAAAGTATAAAATAGAATATCAAGAAGAAAAACAGGATGTAAAAACACTATAAAGAGACTATAGCAGATAAAATTGTGAGAGGTATTTGTGTAGGAACACACTTGTTACGAGGTAATACTGTATCTCAAACAACATCCACGCTGTTTGAGAAGTAAAGTAGCACCCTGGTGAAGGCCTTAATAGACATGGATGCAGGAGGCCTGGCTGCACCACGTGCTGGTGTAGTTTTAGCTAAAGGTATGGTGTCGGAAGATTCCAATACACCAGTTTCGGAAGGCAATTCTGTAACCGACTCGGTAGGAACCTCCGGGACTGAGGCTGTCGGTTGTATTATTTCAGGGTTCGGAAGTTCCAAGGACTCGGTATCAGCCGAGACCGAGACACTCGCGGTAGGCCTAGCTGCGGTTTCAGTCGAAACCACGGCCCACGTGTGTCGGTCCTTGTCTTTCCGTTTCTTAATTAAATGCGATGTCGGGGTTTCCGACGGCATTTTGTAAGCAAAACTATCCCCAAAAAACTCTTCTGCGAACTCCGACCAAAGTCTAAGACTGCGTCGGTTGAAAGAAACGTAGGCAGAGCAGGCCGAGATGTCGTGGTCTGGGCCTAAGCAAGGAAGACAATAAGAGTGGAAATCCTTATGAGGTATTTGTTTCCCACAAGTTAAACAATTATTAACTTTTTCTGACATCGGCTGAGGCAAGAAACCAACGGGGTACTTAGCTTTTGAAGTCTTCGGATAGCAAAATTACAGGAGCTGGCTGACCGGCACTTGCGAACTGCTTCTGCTTCGGGCACCACGCGACAAGAAAGACTGAGGAAGATGGCGTCGGCTGACGCTTTTATACCCCAGGCGTTGTAACATCGGGGAAGGGGCGACATCAGCCGGTGCCAGACCCAGACTTTGGAATCCGGCCGACCGAAGAGCTGCCTGAGGCAGGACAACCCATATGTGATGACTGCAGATGCATACCTATCGGACATCTACATTTATGGTAGGTACAAAACTGTACTTTTTTTACATTTTTGCCAAGTCTGTAAGAGGTCAGCTTTCTTGCTGACAGTGTAAAATGCATGCCTTCTTGATGATTTTGTAGGAATTAATTAAGCAAATTCTTTATTTTTCAAGCCACAGTCATTTAGTATGGATGCTAATCACGTATTGCTAAACTCTATTTCTACATTTAAGTAAGCATTATTGTATGCCTTATTTATTTTGCATATTTGTAGCAGAATTACTTTCAACCTTAATACCGTATTGAGCATACTCTTAATTCCCTCTTTTGTTTTATTTTAAACCAGGGATACAAATTCAGCATTATTTGGTAATACTTTTTCATTATGACAATTAACAACAGTAACTTGACTAGCTTTTAAGCAGACTTTAATACATGTAAATAATATGCAACCAAGCACTACAATAATGATAAAAGAAATTAAAAATATAATGATTTTTCCTGTCCATCCTGTAAATAGACTACTAAACCATTCACTACATTCGTCATTCCAGTTTTTTCTAGTATGTTGGGCAATTACTTCTAAATGCACTTTTACAGATTCTGCTTTGTTTGGAATAAATGTACAACATTGTTCATCTATTAAAGCATGTGTACCCCCTTGGGATGCTAGTATATAATCTAATGCCATTCAATTTTGTAAAACCATAGTTCGTACAGCTGTCATTTCGACAGCAATGTCATGGACTACATTGAAAGTGGCATTTACCAAAACCTCAACTAGTTTGGATAGTTTTCTCAGCTCCCAGATGGCTTTTACAGCCTAATACCAAGGAAAATTACCTGCTCCAGAGATTACTTCATCTCCTAAATCCATACCTTTCAATTTAATATAATCAAGATTTTGATGATAGATATGTGATGTGTCTAAGGTGTCTATTGGATTTTCTGGACTTTCAATCACAGGTAATATATCCCTTTTCTTTTTTGCATTTCTCATGCTTCCCTTTGGTAACATTTTTCCTGATGCACTACTGGGACCACAAACCCTATATAACATGTGCCATCCCATCCCTTTGGTAACCATTTATACCCATATTTACCACATATGTAATATAACCCATCTGACAGAGCAACACTGCTATTTACCAGACTGCCATTTACATGCTCCATAGTAGGAGTTTTATCATGTACAACTGTAAAGTTTTTATCTGTTTTACTTTGCTGACATGTAATATTGGTTTTACACTCATTGTTTATCATTTTGTGAAAAATGAAATACTGCTGTGTCACTTAACCGACGCTTAATTGGTATTAAAATAGGAAAACCATGAAAAAATACTCCATGTACTGGTATGTGGTTGTGAAAGTTTATCATTTCAATTGTTTGAATACAATTACTATTACCCACTGAAACCAGTTCCATTTTGTTGAAAACATGTAATTTCCTGCACTATAGCAGATAACTGTACTCTTGCTTTACGTAACTGTACATTTATGACTTGGTCTCCTGTCTCATTTATTAATACCCTTCAACTACTAATAGAATTTAGTGGAATGGGTATTAGAGGCGTGACCCCTGTTATTTTTGGTATTAAACTACATACCCAACAATTAGAAATATTCATGCTTTTTGCATACCAACATTGTCTTGCCAAAAAGGTATTAAAAGATAGTGACCAGTCTTGTTCATTTTCCCACATTTCTTTACTTTCTTTTTTGTGTAGTTTTATGGTTTTATTAACAGGTTGTAAATACAATTTAATGCTATGCAATACAATGATAATTAATTTGGCAGCTATTACTGCTTAAAAATCCTTTAAATAACATTTCCACTGTTGATCGATTTTGCCTTTGGTCATCCAAAACTAGATTTCCAAAAGGATGCACTTTAAGCCATGTCACTTTCATTATGGTTTTCTCATTTGGAAACCTATAAAAAATACACTTAATCAGATTTACTTTGCTCACTATTTTTGATTATTCTTAGTTGATCTTTATGTACCAACATTGTTCTGTTTTTCTTTGATTTTTGTACACTAATGGTCCAATTTGTTCCACTACTTCAAAAGGGCCTTGTCAATTGCTAGCCTGTGGTCCTTCCATTTGGAACATTTTTACCAATACTTTTGTTCCACAGGGAAGGTTTTCTTCAGCTGGTAATATTAGCACCCTTTTCCATACATGGAATGCCTCTTCACCTTGCATTATAGCCACATATGGTAGTAAGTTGTTTTAGCCATTCTTAATTGTTGCTGATTTCTAACATGGGCCTACCATTAGGTATGTCTGGATCAAATGATAATTGCATGGGAATTTTGTGGCCTATCATTATTTCATATGGGGAAATACTGGTTTTGCTGTTTGGTGTCGCAGGAATACCCATTAAAATACCAGTCAGATAATGTATCCATGTATTGCCCTTTTCTAAGGATGCCTTTTTTAGATGTTCTTTTAACATCCAATTCATACGTTCTACAATGCCATTAGATTGCATATGGTATGGTACATGAAAGCTTTGTTGTATGCCTAACAAATTACACATTTGTTTAATGAGATCACTAACAAACTGTGGGCCATTCTCTGACTCTATGACCTGTGGTCATCCCCAATAGCAAAATATAGTTTTCCATAAAGCTTCTGCAGTTGATTTTGCCATTATTGTTTTGGTAGGAATTGCTTCTACCCATGTTGAGAAAACATCCAGTACTACCAGTAGGTATCTGTAACCTCCCTTTGCTGTTGGCAAAGGACCTGCATAATCTATTTGAATTGCATACCATGGCCCATCCACTGGCTACACCTGATGTAACTGAAGCCTTTTGCTTTTAGCATTTACCTGCAGACAGATTAAACATTCTTGTACAATTAGCTTGCAGACCTTTTTTTAATTTGGGTTCCAGTACTTTTCTTTTACAACTGCCCATGGCTTATCAGCTCCTACATGTCCCAGTACTTGGTGATTTAACTTGACCAACTGGCGTGCCAACTGAAATGGTACACATGGCAACTGTAACCCCTTGGAGGTAATGTATGCATAGTACTCCTTTGGTGGTATACCCGCTAGTCTGCACTGATCAGTTTCTTCTTTTAAGCCCTGTTGTGTTTGTATATTTACAAAGTCTTTTTCTATTGACTCTTTGTCTAACTCTTTTAAGAAACTAACTTCTACACTGGTATACTCATATTTTGGAAATTCTTTTCAGTTTTGTGCTGCTTGCTTTGCCAAAGTATCAGCTAATGCATTTAACCTGTAAGTTTCACTGGTTGGCTTTTGATGTGCTTTTACTTTTAAGATGCTATACTGTCTCTGTTGATTTGACATTGTTATAATTTTATATATGCCTTTTAATACTTCATCATGCTGTAATGGTTTACCTGCACTATCCACAAATCCTCGCTTTACCCAGATTTCCATATGCAGTCTTAAAGAATTGACTACATAAGCACTAGCTGAAAAAATGTTAACAGGATTGTAATATTTTAGCACATACAGTACTGCCTCCAGTTCAGCTGTTTGAGCTGACATATGCCCTGGTAACTGGATTAGTTTGTGAGAACCCAGCTGTGGATTCTCTTGAACTACGGCAAATCCTGCCCAGTATCTGCCTTTGTCCCAATATCGCGCTCCATCCACAAAGATTGATGGCTTAAAGTGATCAAAATCAGATGCTAAAAACTGCACATCAGATGACATTATCTTTTTTAAATAGTTATGCTGTTTTCCTTCATATCCCATGTGGTCGGACAAATAGTATTTGTCCCCTGTCTGTATAGTGACAGTTTTCATTCTGAAAAGTGCTATCCATTTTGCAAAGACTGCCTGACTAATACCGTCTGTGATTTTATTCATTTCAAAATTGAGCTTTTACTGCTTGATGTGGTGTTTGTACTATAATGCTGGAAAATACAGTCAAGTACTCAGTTTGTTTAATACCCCAGTAAATGGCTAATAATTGCTGTATACATGGGTAGTAGCCCAATTCCACATCTTTCTGCTACAGAAAGTGATTGGGCATAATGTTTTTTCTGTTCTGTTGTTGCTACCATGTGGCCATTCCTGTAGTAGTACCACAGACAGTGTTTTTTTTTTTTCCCTGCTGCTACTTGTAGCACAAACGGTAACCTTGGTGTGGGTGCTATTAATTCTATACCTTGTGTTAATTTTACTTTTATTTGTGAAAAAGCATCCTCTTCATAGGATCCCTACTCTATAAAGGTGGAGTTCTTTTGTTCCTTTACATTTTGTATAGGGGAGCAGCCACAGCTGCATAATCCTCTATAAATTCTCTATTGTAATTCATGATTCTCATGAATTTATGTAGGTCTGCTATAGTCAGTGGATTTTCCATCTGTAAAATGTCTTGCACATGCATAGGGCAAGGAGATCTTCCTGTCGGTTTTATACTAGTACCTAGAAACTTGACGTCTTGTGACATAAACTGAATTTTTTCACTTTGAACCTTAAACCCTGCCTGCTGTACAGTATGAAAAACTCTTAAGAAGCCGTACATGCTCCTCTACTGTCTCTGACTGAATCAAAATGTCATCAATGTAATGTAACACTGAATCATCCTTTTCCAAATGTAGAATGGATCCTACTGTCTGATGAAAAATAATTGGACAGTTTTGAAATTCTTGTGGTAACCTTGTCATGACATATTGCTGTTTTTTTAAATGTAAAGGCACATCTTGACCAATCTTTTTCCTGAGTGGTACTACAAAAAAGCCATTTGCTAAAACTATTACTGTAAATCACTTACTTTGTGACTTAATATGTGCAGCCAACTCTGGGACTCCTGGAATCAAATGTGGTCTAGGAGTAGTATCAATAACAAGATGATAACTACCATCTTTTTTCTTGACAGGCCAGATTGGTAAATTTGTAGGACTGTTGCCTTATCTCTTCCTTTTCCCATCCTGCAATGCATTTTTCCATATGTTCTTCGGCCACACTAGGAATAGGATATATATTTTTTAAAAGGTGGTATATAGTCCTGATCACTTCCTACCCCTACTGGGCTTTCTAGTTTCCCACAATCACTGGGACCCTTGAACCACAGATTTGGGAATTGCTGTTGTGAATGCTTCCACACATCCTCACTGTCTGTATTCACATATCCTGTAGGTTTGTCAGGTTTTTCAGGTATAGAAATTGCATAGCAACCTGTACTTTGCTCTCCTATTTGCTCGTCTCCTATCCAAAAGGATTCTGTTAGGTAGATCAATTACTATGACAAAAGTTCCTAGACTGTCCATACCAATAATGGTAGTTTAGCAAGATGGATTCATTAAAAATGCACCCTTCCATTTCTTTCCCTCTTGGCTAAACTTTATGTCCACATTTTGGCTACTCACTGCATAGCATCCTGTGCCCTTAAATGCTGAAATGCAAACCTTTTTTATAGGATTTGCTGGTAATTGTCTTTGACAGATACTGCTGCTCCTGTGTCTAAGACATTTTTCCACAGTGACCCCTCTACCCAGTATCAATCAGTGGTCATCCATCTCGACCCTTTTTAAAAGTAGTCAGGAAATATACCAGAGTAGGGGGGCACATCCCTATTGTAAGGAGATCCACTCATCCTCCCCTTTATTTTAAAATACAATATGACATACCTCATGTTCTTGCTTGCCATCTTCCTCTGTGTCTAAGTGATCTACATATTCAGGCTTTTCAGTCTCTTTTCTTAACTGTTGCCTAGCTATTCCCTCTGCCTGTTCTATCAAATGTTTTAGATTTACAGGTGAAACTGCTTGAAAATCTACAGGACATACTTCCCCTTTTCCTGTATACTGATGGCCCATATAGCTGTTTTTACCAATATTGTAAGATTTTTATACATAATCCTGCTTTCCTGACTTTTCTTGTAAATGTTTTGACTGTGTTTTTGGACACACATCCCCTGTTCTTCCTTCTTTTTATGCCAGGCTTTGTAATGATCACAATTTTGCTTAACATGTCCTATTTTTTTTTTTTTTTTTTTTACAAAAGAAGCATGTTGATGCCTTTGGTTCATTACCTGTGCTTGATCCTGGTGCTATAGACATAGAGGCAGGAGCTTGTGGTGCAGATGCAGCCTTTTCTGCTGGAGGTTGGTCACACCACCATTGCCTTCCCCCTTTTTTTTACTTCAATTACCTCAATTTGGCTCACTGTCATCTTTAAATGCAAAGATATGGTGTGAGTATAATGTCCCATCATCAGCCATAGTCCGTCCCCTCATTAAAAAAATCAGTGAGGGTATCAGAATTTTCTTCATAGATACATTTAATATCCCCTGGAACCCCTTTTACTTTCTCTAAGAAGCAATGTATTAGCTGTTTTTGTATTTTTCTTTTTCCTATGTCTCTGTCTTATTTTTGATATATGATTTGAAAGGCAGTCCTAAAATGTTTGCTTTGTTCCATTAATTTATCTGTGCTAGTAATTTTGAAATTGTCTAATAACTTAGCTGTGAGTGACTGCCCTTGTGTAAATGCCATTAGAATGGCTGTCATATGTCCTGCTTTAGTGTTTAACTGATAAGCATCTTGCTTTAACTGAATGAAAGTTTTAAAACATTTGGAAATGAAAATCCAGAAACATTTAAAGGAGTGCCGCACCCACAGACTCAAAAAACATGTTTAAAACATCATGGCATGATGTTTCCTACACTTTAACAGCACTCTGGGATTATTTACAGGATTTTAAATATTTTTATATGTAATTCCACACTCTGAGCACCTGGAGGCTGGCATATTGACGTGGTTTGGATAAATCGGGTTGCCATTCAGTATCCCAGAAGTCATTGTTTGGCTCAAAAATGTTACATCGTGCAGGCCTTTGTTTGCCTAAAGTTCCTGTCATTTCATAGATGTTGCATGTGTACAAAGTACTGAGTAAAATAGAACAGTGTAAGTAACATTCCCTGCTGCTGAATGACTACTTAAAACAGAAACAGTGCAAATGCCACAGAACACACTCAAAGTGCTGTTTACTGCTGCCTTTTTTTCTAATTTAGTTTAAATGGAACTAATTTGTGAGACAATGAATTCCAGTCCATTTACTTCTCCCCTCCCCCATAACACTTACTTCCCTAGCTGTCAAAGTCCTGAGGGTAATTTGACCTGGTAATTCCATTGATTGGCAGATCTCAGCAGGGTGCTGACTCATGTAATTTAATCTTTGCTCTAGCATTTCCTTTGTTAGAGGCGACATTTTTTTGCTGCACTATAGCCATGGCCTTACTTGACTGCATTCACATCCAGTAAGGTCTTGCACCAAGGAGCTAAAGAATAAAACATTTCTACTATTAACCAGCTTAGATCTTTATTAATGTAAGTGTTAAGGTATCACTTCATGCTTCCACCTTGTTCATAGGTTCATAGGTTAATACTAGGCTATCTGCCCTAGGGCATTTATAAGCCTAGGCAGAGTGTGTTTGGCTTTCACCACCCTTTTAGATTAGTTGACTGTGCCTCTGTATAGTAGGTCACAGAAGGTAGCCCTTTTGAGGTTAGTTTATTGTGCCCCTGTCTAGTAGGGACACAGAAGAGATCTCAGGGGTAAACCTACGATCTCCCATCCACTCGTCAAGATTTCTCTTGAAGAGGGTCATTGAGGGACTCTGCCTAACATGGACTGGGATTTTGTTCCAGAGTGAGGGGAGCCTCTGGGATATGAATCTGTCCCTCCAGCATGTCCTATTTATTTCTGTGCTGAGGTTTAAGTCCCTGGAGTGTGTAGCTCTAAGGGATTTGGATTTCCTGAGGTGGAGCATGTCCATTAATTCTGGGTTGGACATGGCTTTATACGTCAGGCACAGATCACCTCTGGGTAGGCGGTAAGCAACTGAGTAGAGCTGGAGTTTCTTTAGCCTAACTGCGTAGGGCATCTGTTTGAGTCCCTTGATCCTCTTGGTGAGGTACTTCTGGGGTCTTTCCAGTTGCTGCAGGTGTCGGGTAAGGTACATCACAAATGGGGCACTGTATTCAATTATGGGACTGATGAGTGATGAGTAGAGGGGCACAATGACCTCTCTTGATCTAGATGTGAACCCTTTCGTGATAAGGTGGGGTATATAGAAGGTCTTTCTAACCACTTTGGCAACGTGATTGTCAAAGGACAGATTGCTATCTCCTTGAGTCCCCAAATCCCTAATTACTTCTTCCATACTTAATGGATTACCACCTATGTGGTAATTTGTGGGCACTTTGTTTTTCCCAAAGGGGATGACTATGCACTTTTTGGCATTTAGCTTTGGGCCATGGCTCTGGTACCAGTTATCCGTTCTCTGTGAGACCCTTTTGGAGGATGCTTGTGTCAGTCGGTGAGTCGATTATAGCACCCAGTTTGCAGTCATCTGCGGACTTGGTCAGCCATAGTCCTCCCATGTTAGCCTGTACCTCAGAGAAATATATACTGAACAAGAGAGGTCCCAGGACTGAGCCTTGTGGGATGCCACTTGTAACTGGTTTAGAGTCTGACATGGCACCTGCAATTCTGACCATGTGGGTTCTATCCCTGAGCCAGTTTGCAACCCATCTTGTGACATAGGGATTGATATTTAAGCTGGTGAGCTTATTTATGATGCCCGAGTGGGGTATTGCGTCGAAGGCTTTTGTGAGGTCCAGGTAGGCTGTGTGGACCTTCCCTTCATCTATGGCCTCGGTGACTGTTTCAAATATGTTGACCAGGTTCAAGAGGCAAGATCTACCCTTAACAAAGCCGAATTGGGTAGGATCCAGTGTTTGGAGGTTCCCAATGTCTTTGTTTATGAGTTTCATGATGATACGCTCCATAGCTTTGCAGACCAGGCTAGTCAGGCTTCTAGGGCGATAGTTTCCGGGGTCTGTTGTGGCACCACCTTTGTGGAGTGGGACCACTGTTGCTGTACGCCATTCCTTGGGTACATATCCTGTAGTAAGGCTGAGATTGAACAGTGACTTTATGTGAGGGTTCAGTTCTTCTTGGAGTTCGTGTAAGACGCAGTCTGGGACACCGTCCCCGTCCGGTCCCATTGATGCTGTGTTTTTTGCTTTGGAGAGGGCAGCTCTCACCTGTGCATCTGTGATGTCAGGGAGGCTACACTCTGTTGGGATAGACATTTGCTCTTTTGGGGGGAAAGGGGGGGGAGTTTGCACTGAACCTGTCTGCCAGGATGTTGGCAATGTCTGTGGGTTCAGTGTATTTTTTGTCATTTTTAACTAACTCAGAGCATATCTGGGAGTTGCCAGCCAGGTTCCTGACATAACTAAAGAAGGCCTTGTGATTATCTTTAGCATCTTGTGCAATTTTTCTTTCGAAGCTGGCCTTAGATGATTTTACGAGGGATCGTAGTTTCTTGCTAGTACTGATCAGAGATGCCTTCCCTTTTTGGGATTTTGCTCTATCATGTTGTAGCGTCCTCCTTCTGTTGTATAGCTTATTTATGGCTGGGGTCCACCAGACAGGTCTCCTGCCTTTGGAGGAATGAGTCTTGGTTTCATTTGGGATAGCACGATCCATGCATTCCTGTAGGTGTCCATAGAAAGCGTTTGTAAAGGATTCTGCGGTTTGGGCCGTATTTTCCACTGGCCCAGGGGCTTTGAAGGATTCCACCTCAGTTTTGAGAAGTGTGAAGTTTGCTTTTGAGAAGTTCTTCACCGTGGTTTCCTTGGCTGGGGGTGGGGACGGGATATGGATGTCCAGTGAGATTAATTTATGGTTGGATCTTACCAATGAGGGGTATACCTCTGGTATGGAACATAGAGTCCCCATGTTGGTGATGATCAGATCCAATATGTTTTCCCCTCTGGTGGGAGTGGTGACCAGTTGTTCCATAGCATTTGAGTTTATACATTCTAGGAACCGTTGAGCGAGGGTGTTGGGGCTTGAGTAGTGCTCCCAGTCTATGTTTGGGTAGTTGAAGTCACCCAATATAATGGTGCTTGGAGAGACCTTATACTGAGGAAAGCCTCGAGTGCGTGCATCTTGAGGTTTAGACTTCTGACATTGAGCAGCATTACCCTTAGTTTCTTTTTCTTTGTGTTGTCTATGGAGGTGGGTTTGTTAAAATTTGAGATTTACATGTGCAAAGTGTGTTGGTATGCAGTGTTTGCCTTCATATGTTTTTACTCCACTGGTTGGTTTGCAAAAAAAAAACTTTTGATGTGTCCCTGGATTTTTCTTTGTACATACAAACCACATTGCTATATTTTGCCCTTCCCTTTTCTTGTGTCCAGAAATCACTTATAACAAAGTAAATTTTTTATTCATTTTTTTTTTTAAATAAAGGACATCAAGGTTAATTTACTTTGTATCAGATAATGGATGCCACTGCAAAGAATCACTGTTGAAATATCTGTGCATGGACAAAATCCCTTACTAAATCTATTTGCCAGCCTCCAGTTCAATTGGTGCTATGGCTTTAATATACTGGTGTGTTTCGCCACACACTTTGGATTAAACAACTGCTGACAACACCAACAACGAAGGATGGTTTCCTGTTACTATAATCCACTACACGTGTTAAGAAATATCTTTTTCTCATGAAAAAATAGTACACCGATAAAAAAAGCACTTTTATTTACACAACTAAAATAAATAAATGTAAAACGCTACAAGCATTTTTCGTTCCGAACAATGTCAGAACTTCTTCAGACAACAGCCAACACTACTACAACTCGTATTTAAATATACATTACATGAGTCAGTGCAGGTGCTTAACATCAAGTTACTACCATCAAGTTCCACTAATTTAAAAAGACAGAAACCCTCGTTTCTATTTATGCATAAAAATAGCAGATTAAAATGTAAAAACAAATGTATACGTACAAAACCTTATCCTATAATATTTGAACATTATATAATATTTACCTAATATAAGTCGTACATATAATGCTAAAATATAAGGAATATAGATAATATAAAAAACCTGTTCCCTGGCAAGTGCAACAACTAGGTATTCCTATTACATGTGAATACTTCCTATAGGTAGTTTGTTTTAAAAAATAAAATAAAAGGTAGTTAGTAAAAATTATGTCCAAGTAAACTAAATAGTTAATACTACAACTCTTTAATTATTCCAGCTTAAATGTGAATTCATTAGTCTTTAAGTAATACTTATAACAAAAAGATTACCTTAATAGATTTTTAATCTTTAAAACACATGCAATTGAACAAAGTTCATTTAAACCTGGCTCTCTGCAAGCAGCTAAACGTAATTGCTAGGTTAATTCATTTTCCTCAAGTTCCAATTTCAAGTAATTGTCGTTCACAAAGTTATGTTCTACTGAAACCTTATTGGTTTGACTAATAACCATAAACTTAAATGTGTGACCCAAATTTTCAGCACAGTGTCTAGCCAAGGCGCTTTCGTTCTTGTTTCTTGCTATTGCATAGGTATGTTCGTAAATCCTATCACGCAAACGCCTATCTGTCTTGCCCACATAAAATGATGGGCATTGCATACACTGTGCCAAATAAACAATAGCCCTAGAATTACAATTGTATGATTCCTTGACATAATACCTTTCTTTCCTAATAGTAAACTTATCTGATGTTTCTATATAACTGCAGTAGTTGCATGCACCACATTTCCTGGTGCCCCCTTTAGTTTTCATGGCTTTAGATCTAGTTTCAAGAAGTTTTTTCATGTTAGTACCCTTCTATAAGATATTACAGGGCTAAAGTTTAAAATTTTAGAAAGGTCCTTATCTAAAGATAACGCCAATATTTCCTCACTATCTTCCCTATGTCCAGTGCCTCTGGGCAATAGGTGAAAGTGAAAGCAGTCGTGAAGTTCTGATTGGTGTTAGGTCTGTCCACAAGACCCTGATCTACACTGCTAGTCATGTCAAGGTTTGTGTTGTTAAAACAGTCTTCACAGTGATTGGCCATGTTTAGCATGTTCATTCCTAGATCACTACCCAAAATTGGTTTGTATATCCCCTTCTCTCTTTTATCAACTACTTCTTGAAAAATGTTGTCCAAAAATGAAGCAGGATAACCCCTACTGGAGAACATATGGTATAAAAAGTCACATTCCTTTTCAAATTCCTCATCTAGTGTGACCATCCTCGCTGCCCTGACCAGTTGTCCTTTCACCACAGGTTTCTTTTGGTGGCAAGGATGCATACTGGTAAAGTGGAGGAAACTGTTAGAATATGTGTCTTTTCTAAAAATTCTAGCCGTGTATCTGTCCTTGTTTTTACTCAATTCAACATCCAAGAAGTTGATAGTAGTTTCTTGAAAGTTTTTTGTAAACTTTAAAAATGTAGTTGAGTTAAAGTAGTTCACTAGTTGGTCTGCTTCCTCTTTATTTCCTTTAAGCATGATAAAAATGTCATCTAAAAATCTTGTGTAACTAACCATACTGTTAGCCCAGTGGCTGTTAAGAATGTAATTATTCTCCCAGTGGGCCATTACCAAGTTCGCAAAACTTGAGCCCACTGATGAGCCCATTGCTACTCCGATTTTTTGTATAAATAACTTGTTTTCAAATAAAACAAAGTTGTTTTTCAGGATGATATCAAGGAGTTGCTCAACTAAATTACATTCATTATCATTTGCCCCCTTAGACCTAATGAAGTCAACTACCCATTCTATCCCTAGGTTGTGTGAGATGCATGAGTATAAATCACATGCATCAACAGTTAGGAACTTCACTGTGTTATCAAAAACTGTGGACCGCATACATTCCAAAAAAGACCAGGAGTCTTTAAGGATTTGATTTTCCATACTTACGTATTTTTTCAAAATAAAGTCCACTAGTTTAGCATATGGGTAGGTTATTGATTGTCTTGCATCCACCAGTGCTCTTAATGGTGGATTCAATAGGTTTTTGTGCAGTTTCGGGATCCCGAATATTTTTGGGATCCTTGGGGCCAACATTGTTAGATAAGTATGTTGTTTCATGTTTATCAGACCATCTGTGTATAAATCACTAATGAACATTTTAATCTTGTTGTAGGCTTGATTTAGTTCATTCCTACTCACCGGCTCATAAGTGTTACTCCCCAGTAGTGTTAGCATAATGTTAGAGTAATCCTCATTGTAAAACACGACCAACCTCCCACCCTTATCAGGTTTCATAAACCTGAGTGGCAGGTCTCTTAGTAGTGTTAATAGTGTTTTTTCCTCATCTGAGATGTTAACGTGGTGTTTCCTCTTAACAGGATGTTTCATAAGTTCTCTAAATTCACTTTCACAGAGATATTCAAACGTATTAAGCGTACCATTCTGGGGTGGGTTAAAAGTACTTGCTACCCTCAGTTCATTCTCATTGTAGGTAGTACTGCCAAGCAAAACATTCAAATTAAGCTTACGGATAAATAACTTAAAGTCAATTAATAATTCCGCAATATTACATTTTTTAAAAGGTACAAAAGTAAGACCTTTTGCAAAAAGTTCCACCAGAGTCTTATCAATACAACACTCAGTATAATTGTAGATGGTAAAGTCCCCTTCATTGTTTAACAATGTTTCAAAAAGTTTTAACCCGGGTACTTGTTGTTGCTGCGGGTGTTGTATTTCCGCTTGAATCCTTGTGGTGGATTCGTTTTCCAATTGTCCCCCCTCCCCCCTCTGTAGTTTTTTTGGGGGGCTTGAACTTCCCTTTGATTGTTGTCAGAGGGGTAGTACTGGCTCGAACTTGGGCCACTTGTTTCTTCTTCAAAAGTTTCATCATCAATATCAGTATAACCAAAGCCCGGTTCAGAGCCCATACCCTGATTAACAGAAGTGTTTCTAGGGGGTAATTGTCCTCCTTGATCCTTATGTGTTGTTTGGTCTATATTAACTCTGTAATTACGTGAAGCGTTTTGAGAGCTTGGTGGTTTAGGAAATGCCACCTCTTCTCGGTACGCTTTCAAGTCTCTTTGTAATTTCTTTAACTTGTTTGCTTTTAATTTTGTCATCTGTCATATACTGGCCAATGTTCTGTCATATTCAAATTCATACCTGTTGTAATCTAGGTCAGCCTTGATCTCATGTTCAAGAGTGGTAACCTCATTTGTTAACAGTTCAAGGGAAATTTGGTAATGTTTTGTCATACAATGCAGAATTTCCAAAGCATGGTTGTTATAAATGGTTATTAATTCATTGTAGAAATCCGACCCATGTTCCAAGCCGGTGGGGTATGAGTAGTTTCTCAAACCCTTTGGAACAATTTTCTCTTTTATACATCTATTAAAGTAATTAAGTTCAAGCTGGAGTTTTTTGATTTTAAATAATTTAGTATCGAACAGTTTTAACTTATCCACTAGTGAACAACCACTCTCATTAACCAATATTGTTTCAGTACCTTCTTGTGAGCTGTCCATGTTCAGCTCATTGTTCAACCAAGTTCCCACGTTGAAGTTGTTAGCAAAATTGCCAGGGTTCACCTCGTTTGTTTCCCCCAACTGTCTCCGTTGTGGTAACGCTGTTCCATTACTGTGCGCCGCTTGTGCACTAGATAACACTAAAGCAGTGCTAGCTGTTGTACTCTTGGTGACGGCGCTGGAGCTGGTAACACCATCCACCTTCTCCGATAAGCGGTCAAGTCTGTCGTTAATTAGTTGCAACAATTGTGTAAGGTTCCCCTGGGAGAGGTCTCCTTCTTCTAGTGGATTGTCCATCCCTTCTTGTCGGTGGCCAATGAAAAAACACACTAAAACCAAGAACGCAACGCCACACACTTTGGATTAAACAACTGCTGACAACACCAACAACGAAGGATGGTTTCCTGTTACTATAATCCTACTTTAACTCAACTACAACATTTTTAAAGTTTACAAAAACTTTCAAGAAACTACTATCAACTTCTTGGATGTTGAATTGAGTAAAAACAAGGACAGATACACGGCTAGAATTTTTAGAAAAGACACATATTCTAACAGTTTCCTCCACTTTACCAGTATGCATCCTTGCCACCAAAAGAAATCTGTGGTGAAAGGACAACTGGTCAGGGCAGCGAGGATGGTCACACTAGATGAGGAATTTGAAAAGGAATGTGACTTTTTATACCATATGTTCTCCAGTAGGGGTTATCCTGCTTCATTTTTGGACAACATTTTTCAAGAAGTAGTTGATAAAAGAGAGAAGGGGATATACAAACCAATTTTGGGTAGTGATCTAGGAATGAACATGCTAAACATGGCCAATCACTGTGAAGACTGTTTTAACAACACAAACCTTGACATGACTAGCAGTGTAGATCAGGGTCTTGTGGACAGACCTAACACCAATCAGAACTTCACGACTGCTTTCACTTTCACCTATTGCCCAGAGGCACTGGACATAGGGAAGATAGTGAGGAAATATTGGCGTTATCTTTAGATAAGGACCTTTCTAAAATTTTAAACTTTAGCCCTGTAATATCTTATAGAAGGGGTACTAACATGAAAAAACTTCTTGAAACTAGATCTAAAGCCATGAAAACTAAAGGGGGCACCAGGAAATGTGGTGCATGCAACTACTGCAGTTATATAGAAACATCAGATAAGTTTACTATTAGGAAAGAAAGGTATTATGTCAAGGAATCATACAATTGTAATTCTAGGGCTATTGTTTATTTGGCACAGTGTATGCAATGCCCATCATTTTATGTGGGCAAGACAGATAGGCGTTTGCGTGATAGGATTTACGAACATACCTATGCAATAGCAAGAAACAAGAACGAAAGCGCCTTGGCTAGACACTGTGCTGAAAATTTGGGTCACGCATTTAAGTTTATGGTTATTAGTCAAACCAATAAGGTTTCAGTAGAACATAACTTTGTGAACGACAATTACTTGAAATTGGAACTTGAGAAAAATGAGTTAACCTGGCAATTATGTTTAGCTGCTTGCAGAGAGCCAGGTTTAAATGAACTTTGTTCAATTGCATGTGTTTTAAAGATTAAAAATCTATTATTTTGTAGTTCACTGCTTAAAATCCGTGTTTGCACGGCTTTGCGCAGTCGTGCGCATAGCAGTTAAACAAGGTTAAACTTGGTTAAACAAGGTTAAACTTTTTCTGGCTCCGCCAAGTCTGCTCTTCAATTTTTCCCTTAGAACTGTTCTACTTTCAATCTAAACAGCCTATACTCTATCTGAAAAGCTCAGCACTTGCTCCTAAAGCATTTTTTATACAGGTAAAGCACTCAAACAAAAGAAAGTACTTCATTCACCTAAATTCTGTTGAGTACCCATTTCCCTATAGGTCTTTTCTGACTCAGTTACACAGCAATCTTTTTCACTATTTCTAGCATGTTGAAGGGTCAGTTGCTGGCGTCCTCTCCTGTTCAGCTGGTGAATCTGGGAATCTTGAGGCAATGTTACAATTGCCTCATGTACACAGACAACCCTCTCCTCCTTCCAACAAATACAAATATATGCGAGAGATGCAACTATATAGCCAAACTGGAGGCTGAGCTCTCTCAATTCAGTACTGGCAAGACCAGTCAGGAGGAGAAGGAAACCACGCACACCACAAACCCAATCTCACATAGAACTATCACAACTGCAAACCAAACACATAAACACACAAAAACATACTCGGGCGCTGATTAAAAATCTACCAAAACAACAGAGGCCTCCAAAGCAGACACCCAAGCAACCACCACCTCAAGACATAGCACATGCAACACATAGTTCACAAAGTCAGTGTGCTAAACAGTCACAGCCCTTAAGGCCAAACAACATGCCAGACACACTTGTAATAGGTGACTCCATAGTCAGACACACTGACGTCCCGCTCACCAGACTGAACAAGGAAAAGGTCACAGTAAGCTGCCTGTCGGGAGCTAGAATCCACCACATAACACAAGCACTCAGGTCACGCCACAGCAAGTACAAATATGACTCAGTCATTGTACATGCCGGTGTGAACGACCTGAGACGTACCTCCCTGGACTACATGAAAAGAGACATAGAGGAGCTCTCTGATTATGTAGCCCAGGCTGGTATGACAAAGGACCCTGAGCAGCATCTTACCCTCACCAAGAATGATGCCACAGTACAAAGACAAAATGATCAGTTTTAACAATTGGCTTAATTACTGGTGTCATTCTAAGGGGATCCAATGTCTGTCTGCTTGGGATGACATGCTTGACAAGCCACGATGCTTCGCAAGGGATGGCTTGCACCTGTCACCCCTGGGCTTCCGGATATTGGCCAAGGCTCTTGCCACCCCCATAGTGCCTTTTTTAGGCAAGGCTCAAATGACAAACCTACCTCCCTAGAAAACACAAGTGGAAAAAAACTAAGGGTAATGCTGCTCAATGCCAGAAGTCTAAACCTCAAGATGCACGCCCTCGAAGCCCTCCTCAGTATGGAGAACATCGATGTATGTGCAGTGACTGAAACCTGGTTCAAGGCTCCTGAGAGCACCCCAGCACTATCAGGTTTTACCTCATATCATGCTTTCCTGCCCCAAAACTTGGACCGAACCACAAAAGGAGGGGGAGTATCCATTTTCATCAAAGATACCCACACCTGCAGGTTAGTGGCAATGCATGAAGCATCGGAGACTATCCAGGTGCAACTAACCATAGGCAAAACTGCCTTACAGTTTGTAGCATGCTACAGACCACTCTCTCAAACTCAGGAACCCCACACAGCCTTCCTGAAGACACTGGAGATTATGAATGTCTCTCCAAATACCGTCATTTTGGGAGACTTCAACTACCCAAACATAGACTGGGAACATTACTCAAGCCCCAACACCCTAGCCCAAAGGTTCCTAGAATTCATAAACTCAAATGCAATGGAACAGCTAGTCACCATTCCTACAAGAGGAGACAATATACTAGACCTGATCATCACAAACATGGGGACAAAATGCTCCACACCGGAAGTATATCCCTCTTTGGTAAGATCAGACCATAAATTAATCTGACTGGAAATCCATATCCTGCCCCCACCCCCTGTACAAAAGACCACAGTGAAGAACTTCTCAAAAGCAAACTTCACACTTCTTAAGACTGAAGTGGTATCCTTCAAGGCCCTTGGGCCAGTGGAAACCACAACCCACACTGCTGAATCCTTTGCAAATGCCCTCTATGGGCACCTTCAAGAATGCATGGATCATGCAATCCCAAATAAAACCAAGACCCATTCCTCCAAAGGCAGGCGCCCGGTCTGGTGGACCCCAGCCATAAACAAACTTTACAACAGGAGGAGGAAGCTACTACATGACAGAGCAAAATCCCTAAAAGGGAAGGCATCTCTGATCAGTACTAGCAAAAAACTACGATCACTCATAAAATCATCCAAGGCCAACTTTGAGAGAAAAATCGCAAAAGACACAAAAGACAATCACAAGGCCTTCTTTAGCTATGTTAGAAACCTGGGTGGAAACTCCCAGATATGCTCAGAGTTAGTCCAAAATGACACAAAATACACTGAACACACTGACATTGCCAACATTCTGGCAGACAGGTTCAGTGCAAATTTCTCCTCCCCCTCCCCCCCAAAAGGAGAAATAACTATCCCAGCAGAGTGTAGCCTCCCTAACATCTCAGATACCCAGGTGAGAGCCGCCCTCTCTAAAGCTAAAAACACAGCATCAATGGGACCGGATGGTGTCCCGGGCTGTGTGCTACATGAATTCCAAGAGGAACTAAACCCACACATAAGGCTGCTGTTTAATCTTAGCCTTACTACAGGATACATACCCAAAGAGTGGCGTACGGCAACAGTGGTCCCACTTCACAAAGGCGGTGCTTCTACGGACCCTGGAAATTACTGCCCCATAAGCTTGACGAGCCTGGTCTGCAAAGCTATGGAGAGGATCATTATGGAACTCATAAACAAAGACATTGGGGACCTACAGACATTGGATCCTGCCCAATTTGGCTTTGTCAAGGGCAGATCCTGCCTTTTGAACTTGGTCGACTTTTTGAAACAGTCACTAAGGCCATTGATGAGGGTAAGGCAGTTCACACAGCCTACCTTGACCTTGCAAAAGCCTTTGACACAATACCCCACTCGGGCATCATAGACAAACTCACCAGCTTAAATGTAAACCCATATGTCACAAGATGGGTTGCAAACTGGCTCAAGGACAGAACCCACAGGGTCAGAGTTGCTGGAGCTATGTCAGACTCTAAGCCAGTCACAAGCGGTGTCCCACAGGGCTCAGTCCTGGGACCCCTCTTGTTCGGCATTTATTTTTCCGAGGTACAGGCAAACATAGGAGGATTGTGGCTGACAAAGTTCGCAGATGACTGCAAACTGGGCACCATAATTGATACTCCAGCGGACACAAACATCCTCCAGAGAGGCCTCATAGAAACCGATAATTGGTGCCAGAGCCATGGCCTTAAGCTGAACGCCAAAAAATGTATAGTCATACCCTTTGGGAAAAACAAGGTACTGACAAATTACCACATAGGCGGTAATCCATTAAGTACGGAAGAGGTAATCAGGGACCTAGGGACCCAGGTTGACAGTAACCTCTCATTTGACACTCACATTGCCAAAGTGGTTAGGAAGACCTTCTATATTGCCCACCTTATCATGAAGGGTTTCACATCTAGATCAAGAGAGGTCATTGTGCCCCTGTACTCTTCTCTTATCAGGCCAATGATTGAGTACAATGCCCCATTTGGGATGTATCTCACCCCACATCTGCAGCAGTTGGAAAGACCCCAAAAGTTCCTCACCAAGAGGATAAAGGGTCTTAAACATATGTCATATGCTGCCCGACTGAAAAAACTCCAGCTCTATTCAGTCGCATACCGCCTACTCAGAGGTGATCTGTGCCTGACGTACAAGGCCATGTCCAATCCTGAATTAATGGACATGGTCCACCTCAGAAAATCCAAATCCATCAGAGCCACGAGAACAAGTGACTTAAACCTCAACACAGAAATAAATAGGACGTGCTGGAGGGACAGATTCATAACCCAGAGGTTCCCTACACTCTGGAACAGAATCCCAGTCCATGTTAGGCAGAGCCCCTCACTGACTCTATTCAAGAGAAATCTCGACGAGTGGATGGGAGATCGTAGGTTTACCCTGGGGGTCATCTCTGTGTCACTACTAGACAGAGGCATAGTAAACTAAACCCTAAACGGGTGTAGTATTCTCATCCTAAGGGGTGGTGTAAGCCACACACACTCTCTGGCTAGGCTTATAAATGCCCTAAGGCAGATAGCCTAGTACGAACCTATGAACCTATTAAGGTAATCTTTTTGTTATAAGTATTACTTAAAGACTAATGAATTCACATTTAAGCTGGAATAATTAAAGAGTTGTAGTATTAACTATTTAGTTTACTTGGACATAATTTTTACTAACTACCTTTTATTTTATTTTTTAAAACAAACTACCTATAGGAAGTATTCACATGTAATAGGAATACCTAGTTGTTGCACTTGCCACGGAACAGGTTTTTTATATTATCTATATTCCTTATATTTTAACATTATATGTACGACTTATATTAGGTAAATATTATATAATGTTCAAGTATTATAGGATAAGGTTTTGTATGTATACATTTGTTTTTACATTTTAATCTGCTATTTTTATGCATTAATACAAACGAGGGTTTCTGTCTTTTTAAATTAGTGGAACTTGATGGTAGTAATTTGATGTTAAGCACCTGCACTGACTCATGTAATGTATATTTAAATACGAGTTGTAGTAGTGTTGGCTGTTGTCTGAAGAAGTTCTGAACGAAAAACGCTTGTAGCATTTTACATTTATTTATTTTAGTTGTGTAAATAAGTGCTTTTTTTATCGGTGCACTATTTTTTCATGAGAAAAGGATATTTCTTAACACGTGTAGTGGATTATAGTAACAGGAAACCATCCTTCATTGTTGGTGTTGTCAGCAGTTGTTTAATCCATACTGGTGTGTTTGCTCATGCCTTCCAAATATCTCCACCATTACATACCAGTTTTGCAGTGTAGTAACCACCTGACATGCCCATGCACCTTTAGCCATCAATATGCAGCTACTCCTGTTCATGTGAGTATGTGAATTCATTTTCAGACTTAAGGTGTGGAAGCTGCACTGAATAATTCTAGGCGTTTGTTCAGGTTTCACATGGTGCTTGCTTAGAGCTACTCTCATGTTAAGCCACTATGAATATTTTGCACTGCCACCTCTGATACCATGGTAATGTTTTAATCTTTCTATTCCCGCACTGCACACTAGTAGTATCTGGTGCAAATACAACAGAGAAGTATGCAAGCGATACACCACCTAAGCATCATTTGCCGTGCAGAATGTACAAGTATGCATACCAAATTTCTGTGTTTCCAAACATCTATGTTACTACACTACTACTGAATAAAATGAACATATTGAAATGTAACGTAACCTGTTACCATATGTAATTAAGATTTTTTCCTGTATAAACAAATTTCCATGATTCTCTGGCTGTTTGGTTTGATTCACTTTACTGGCTACTTGTAGAGGTTTGCTCTTTCTTAGCAAGTTGCAGTAAATATTTTGTTATCTGGTTGTTTACCTGGTTAGTTTGATTAGGCACACTGTGAACGTTTCCAGCGGCATCCCGGGGTAAAAAGCTTAAAATGGTGCCATCTCAATGGTCTGACCTTGTACTGTAGTCCCTTAACTGCTGCCTTGCATATCTTGCATAAGGCAGATCTGAATTATCCATTGCAATGTCCATTTCAATGTTTCATCTACAGATTGTGTGCCTTCTGCCTTTGACGAATACAGTGCCTAGGTTACAGTAAAAAAATAACATTGCAGTAGGGAATGGATGGCAAACCAAAGAAACTAAGATAGTCACGACTACAGCACCCAACATTAGAGTACAACTTATGATTTCCTATCCATCTACAGTTGCGGTAGTAGAACCCACAGCCATATCCATAAAAAGCAAATATACTCACCGATGTGCTGCTACTACTGCTTTCAAGTGCTGTAGCACAATCAATGATGACCATATGCTAAACAAAACAATTACACATTGAAAACAGATTTCACATCAAGACAGTGACAAAAATAAGGGCAATGCAAATATAATCAGAAGGAATTCAGAAGAAACTGCACAACCTACAAGCTCTGTAGAGAATACAGAAACATCGCATTTGTGACATTACGCAGACATGATTTAAAGCCACGGAATGTACTCTGTCAGTGCAAGGCTAAATTGCCTTGCACACATGTAGACCATGAGACACAAGAGAATGGGACACAAGGTGGAAATGTGTCTCAGTCTTGATTAGCAGCAAGTATTCTTCAATATTTTTCAAACCAGATGACACCCAGGCATTTACCCACATGCAAATAACTGGAGAGTGTCCCTTACCATATCTGAGCAAGCTACAGGTCATCATCTGTGGCACAAGAAATCACAGTTCAATATAGGAATGAATGCTGATTATCATCTGCTGTTAAAATCAAGTAAAAATACTAGCACCCTATGCAAAAACTCAGAATAAGTTTTGCAAGGATCTGCCAATTCACACATGATAATATGCTGATTATTAGTCAGAGAAAATCAAATGTAATGTTCTTTGGCACCCCATAATAGCTTGCCAAAACTCTGCACCTGACAATAACTGACACATCAGGCAATATGCTGCCTGTAGTAACAGAGCAAAAAATATCCAGGATCACATTGGACCCTACTCTCTTATTAACAAACCATACAGATAATATTAGCGGAACCTTAAATAACTAAATTTATGCTACAAGCTCTCATACCTTCTCACCTCCAGCATGTGCACAGCCAAAGCTATAAACATACTTATCCCAAAAACTGAGCATCTGCTCCCTTTAATAGCTCGTCACTCTACCACAAATACAAATAACACTTGTACTGTTACTTTTACAAAGATCTGTAGATTTGAATTACTTGCAGAACCAAATATGCATCTTTGCTATTTCCTCCAATGCTTCAAGTAGCTACCCATCAATGAAAGAACAACATTTCTACGTGGTTCAAAGATATAGAAATTATTAAAATGGGACTTTGTCTACCTCTAAAACCCAAAGTACATATTAACCAAACTCTTACCTGAGAGACAGTCGGGAAGATGGCTTAATACTTATCGGACCATGTTTCAAGACAACCACAGGAAAACATGCATTCTCAAAGCTGGATTCAGCAGGCTGGTATAATCTCCCAGGAGTAGCTAGGGAGCAAAACAATCTGGAAGATGCCTGTACTATTGTGACAATGGCTAGTCAGTTCTTGATGTTGGAGTGAATGGCTAGCCATTGCATACCATGCCTATGCCAAAACACACCTGCACTATGACTGTAGCATTGATATATGTATGGTAAATAAAGCCATCCTGAGGGAAAGCACTTTGGATGACATTATCATTATGTTGAATAGTGCTACTGTTTTTAGCAAAATGTATGTGAAGGCAGGTTACTACCAAATGGAAGTGAATCCTACGAACAGAATAACAAATACATTTTTAATCACAAAGGTCTTAGAAGATACAAGAGTTTAATTTGGGTTGTAAGATCGGTTGCAGAAATTTTCAGATGTATAATGTATTTTATCCCAGGCATTCTGAATGTTAACATTTTCTTTGACGATGCAGCCTTCGGCAAAACACAGAAACAATGATTCTATAAGCCAAGTTTTACAAATATGCAAATAATTTTGACATTAAAGTGAAATGCAAATTTAATACATAATTTCTCGAGTTTTATGGCAATATATGTTCAAGGAAGGGAAGGGTCACCAAATCTAAATAAAGTTAAGGCAATATACAACATGTCACCATACTGAAACGCAAAAGTAGTAAGATGTTTCCCAGGCATGGTAAATTATAATCCCTTGTATGGGTAGCTCTTTAAATGATAACTGCCTTTCTAAGGGTTTTAAGATTAGTATGCAGCGGTGGTATGGCGGTAGCGTTGTTACCTCACAGCAAGAGGTTCTCCTGTTCGATTCTCGGCTTGGCTTAGGCGTGCCTTCTGTGTGGAGTCTGCATGTCCTCCCCGCGTTCGGATAGCGTTCGAAAGACATGCGTGCGTAAATGGGTGTGCCTTAGTTGAAGGTTGGGCATCGAGCTGGCACCTCAGCGTTTCATAAAAATCTACTGCCAATCATTAGCGGACCGGAGTTCCGCTGTGGTGACCCCTTACTGGGAAAAAGCTGAAAGACAAACAACAACATGTAAATAAAAAGTGTTAATATGGTGCGTTTTATTTTTTATGAACAGGAGTTTCTTACTTTACTGATCGCTCTCTCATACACACAAGCAGGCACTTCAAAAGTCATACACACACTCTCCATGCATTCCTTTACTGTTCGCGCTCTCACACACACGCAGGCACTTCAAAAGTCATACGCACACTCTCCATGCATTCCTTTACCGATCGCTCTCTCATACACACATGCAGGCACTTTTACATTCATACACACACTCTCCATGCATTGCTTTACTGTTCGCTCTCTCACACACATGCAGGCACTTTTACATTCATATACACACTCTCCATGCATTCCCTTACTGTTCGCTCTGTCATACACACACGCAGGCACTCCTACATTCATACACGCACACTTCATTCTCTCCCCACGCACTTGCAATCACTGCCCAAACAACACAAGAATCAAACCCACTACCCTTATGTCTGCAGAGAGACATATTTTTGATAAAAAAAAAAATTGTAGGTGGCAAATAACCGATGGGAGAAGCACAGCAACATAATCGAGTGTTTGTCAGTGTGAGCGTGCAATTACGATCTAACAAACCATTACTTTACACTCGCTAAGCTGTTTAGCGAGTATAACATAAGAAAAAAAAAAGTAAACAGCTAAGCGAGTGTAAAATAATGGCTTGGAAGTTCGTAATCGCACAGTCATGCACATACAAAACTTCAGACATCACAGGGTCATAAAGAAAAATGGTTGCTATTGGCAACCAAGACCACAGGGAACAGCTGGCAAAGGAACGCCACAGGAAAGGAATTTACATAAAAAAAAAAAGAAGTACAGGGCATTAAAGGAGTAAAACAGTGCCAATTTGCAGACTGAAGTGGGACTAATGCATCAGACAACGGACAGCAAGTTTTTTCATTACACCTTCTCACTGAACAGATTACAAGACTGCACAACCACTACCCATATTGAACAGGAAATCTTTAAGGTAGTCAGTGGTACTGCTCTTTAGGAAAGTTAGAGAAAATAACTTTGAAAAGAAGACAACTTTATAGTAATAATTGCCACTGGCAACCAATACCACGCAGAACAGCTGGAATGCTGCAGCAAAGGCAAATAAATATAAAAAAGTACAGTACTAAAGCACCACAGTTCAATACCAAGTGCATACATGTATCCACCACAGTTGTTTGGTCAGCAGGACCCAATCAGGCAATGTTTAAACATTTTTGGATGCGCGTGTGAACTTATGCAGCACAGCGACCGAAAAGCCGGGAGAAATGAAGATGCCACATTAAAGAGATACTGATACTTTACTGTCAAACAATGTATTTCTACAAAAAATGTCATACTCACCAGTATAAATCCACGAGGGAAGCTGATGCAGAAAGAGACTCACACAAGGTTCCAATAGGGAAATACAGGGTACTGGAAACACAATGCTAAAAAGAGAAGTACCCTACCTCCTGCGCTTGTAATTGAGCACTCAGGCTGGGGAAAGGACAAGGGAGCCATGACATCACAGAATGGGTGGGTCTTATTATTTTAGTTAGAATCAGATGACGGCTGCGGTGATGTCACTTTGCGGGAGGGAACTGATTAAAAAAAAAAAAAAGTACCTACACTGCCTGGCCTCGATGATGTCAGTAATTGGGTGACTCCAGCAAGCTTTATTCAACGTGAGAGAATCATTTTGTAAGTGAAACCATCACAGTATGAGAAGGTAGGCTTCTGTTACAGAAGTAAGGGGAATTATAAAAATTGTAAATGCTTTATTGTTGTTGCTTTACAGAGGACAATGTAAGTGGGGAGGAAAAGGGCCATGAAGTTGAGGAATACATTAGAGAACCTGTTGTACTCCTTTAAGTACTGCATCTGTCCATATACCAGATCCTGCTGTATATGCCACCCATTCTTCAAATGCAAGTATGTTTTAAAATATACCTTTTTGATCATTCCCTTGTGGTAAACTCTGTAATAACCTAGACTGTGTATATAAATCTGTAGTGGTTCCCTGTCCCTGTTCTGTAATTTGGACTGGTTTTGTGTTTTTTTAACTCTTTCTTAAGCTGGGATATCAAAACAGTAATTTGTAGAATATTCTCTGTTAATTCATCTAATTCTTCTTCTTTTTCCTTCAAACGCTGTTTAAGGTTTGTCATTTCTGCCTGTAATTGTTTAGGGATGTATGATACCTGTTATTAGATTCCTCTGTTGACTGCAGGGCTCCTCTGCACTTTTGACAGAGGTCTTGGATGTAATTCCTGAACTTTTTAAACTCACCTTATTTGTCTTTTAAGAATTTATTAAATTCTTATGTCAGTTTATCATAAGCTTTGTTTCTGTCCTCATCTGTATGTGTAGTCGTGGCATCATTCCATGCTTGTACATAATTTTTAAAGGGTGTCACAAGATGGATTCTGTCAATAAAAGATGTGACTGTTGTAATTCAGAGATTAATGTACTAACAGGACATAACTGCTTTGCATCTGGATAAAATGAAAACACTTTACCCTTAGTTGTTTCTTTATCATGAAAAGGTCTGTCTTCACAGTCTGTTTTTTTAGCAATATCATGCAATACTTTTTATGGCATGGCACACAAAATGCAGTTTCTGTTGAATCACACAATAAACATTTACTATGATATACTTCATTTTTTGTTGCAAATACCAATCAAATGATACAATCCACTTAGATAATGCCTGTATGTCAACTTGCCCTAATAAGGTTTTACATTTACTACTAATGTGCTGTGTATACCAACATTGCAATTCACTCCATATTTTATCTTTTTGTTCTGCTACATTAAGAGTAAAGCTTGGCTTATACTTGCTTGAATTCTGTATAATAGCATCCATACTAAAATGTGACAAGGAAAGGTCTTATCAGTTAACAAGAAAACAGGTGATCAAGCTGTTGTTGTGGATGGCTGGAAATTTTTCAGAGTCGCTCGAGAAGCTGGTGAAACACAGCAGGCAGAGAGCTGCTATGAAAAGTAGATGTCCATCTTTCTTGGAGAATTTATGGAACTGTGACTTTCCTGCACTGCAGGCTCAATCTGGATTCAGACGTCTGAGAATATTTACTGCTGCAATCTGCATAAACTGGAGTATTTCTGTTTAGAATTTACACATATGCACAAATGTTAGTTACTACAATTTGAGTGAAGTGACCCTCTGCAGGCCTTAGCACTTCCTCTGTTTTCGAATGCAGGCTAGGCTCACCATTTAAAAATTAATTATGAAGGTGCTGCTTACTGTGATGGATCTAAAGTCTTCTTAAGACACTAAGGTCTTGCTGGCTGGATTCTACTGAAATCAAAGTCTAGTTATAATTGCATTCACAGTCTGTTGCCCATAGATACTTGCAGAATATACATTGATGCAGCACCAAACTCTGTCACTTTAAGAGCAGTAACTTAATAAATAACTTATTTTTATAACAAACCACACAGACTACTGTTGCAGCTTCAGGTACTGTGCTACTTTACTTCTCAAACATCATGGATGTTGTTTGAGATACAGTATTACCTCAGAACAAGTGTGTTCCTACACAAGTACCTCTAACAATTTTATCTGCTACAGTCTCTTTATAGTGTTTTTACATCCTGTTTTTCTTCTTGATATTCTGTTTTAGACTTTGTATTGAAACATCTGTTTGCTGATGTTTGCAGGAAAATATGTTTTTACCCTGTAGAGAAACAATGCTGATATTGTCTTTTAAGGAAGCATTTAGTGCAAATGGTGACTTGATGAAAGCATGTCCATTCAAACTTCCTTGCTTAAAATGTCATATGATAAAAACACATACAGATTGTTTTCCTATTAGTCCATTCTTTAAGGAAGCAGGTTAGCGTTCTTGCTGACCATGTGAAATGCATGCATCCTGCTTTTTGCATTTTTGCTAAGTCTGTAAGAGGTCAGCTTTCTTGCTGACAGTGTAAAATGCATACCTTCTTGCTGATTTTGTAGGAAAACATGTCCATTAAGCAAATTCCTTATTTTTCAAGCCACAGTCATTTAGTATGGATGCTAAGCACATATTGCCAAACTATTTCTACATTTAAGCAAGCTTTATTTTGTACCTTATTTATTTTTCATATTTGTAGCAGAATGACTTTCAACCTTAATACCTTATTGAGCATACTCCAACATCTGTGATAAGGATAATATGCACTTAAAGGAAAACTCCACCCTTTCATACAGTTTAACCCAATCATTGGTTTCTTATCTCCCTACAGTATGGTTCCAGCATTGCGTAGGTACAAGAAACCTGCTTATACTTTGTAAAACTTTATTTCCTTGCACTGGAGTCAAAGGAAGGGAAAGCCCACCTACTTTTTTTAAACTCTGATTCTCACATACTTTGCAGAGAAATTTGTGTCCACCTACATGACATATCATAGACACATTTAAATCTGTAGTTTACCCTGTCAGGTACAGCTGTCAATCTTAGATGGGCAATTAATCCTGCTAATGTCAGGAACATAGCAGCTGATGTAAAAAGGACACAAAGCTCTGGAACTGTTTTCCACTGTTTTTATTGCAGAGGGGAGGAGAACTTAACACCCCCCTTTCACAGCAAAACAAAGCAATTAGATCAGTCAGGGATTTAAAAGCAGTTGTCAACTCTTCTGACAAATTTACATAAGCAGCAACACAGTATTGAAATGCTAAGCTTTAAATGTTATTTATAATAGCTATACGTTAAGATAACTTAAATGCAGTATCAAAGATTTCTGTAACATTTAGAGGAAAGTCAGAAAATATTTTTCTTGTAAACTATCAATGCATTTACCATTTTCAAGCCTCCCCACATACACAGGCCAGAACTGCAGAAAGATAGTAAGGTGGCAACCGTATCAACTAGGTGCACTGATACTGTTCATAAAAAGGTATTTTATACTTTTTTGTGACATACTTCCAGAGGGGGATACATATCTGGTACATGCAGATCCATTGTAAGTGATTCCCACTGACTTTGAGTCAGTCATTACAATGTTAAGTGCAGTCATAATATAAGGCTGGATTTACTTTAACATACTTAGGTTCATAGGTTAGTACTAGGCTAACTGCCCTTGCGAGCCATTGTAAGCCTAGCCAATTATCCCTCGTGAGACTCAAACCCTGCACCTTGTGTTTGCAAGGCAAACACTTTAACCATTAGGCACCCTCCCAAATTACTAGCCCTGCCAAGACTTGAACCCAGGGCCCTACACACCAAAGTCAGAAAAATGTACCACTACACCACCTGAGCTATGGTTCATAGGTGTGTACTAGGCTAATGGCCCTGGAGCCTTTACAAGCCTAGCCCAAAAAAAATGCCCAGGCACCGTGCCACCCAATGTTAGTTCACAGTGTCCCTATCCAGCAGGGCAATTGCAGTGATCCCTGGGGTGAACTTTCTGTTACCCATCCACTCGTCAAGATTTCTCTTGAAGAGGGGCCAGCAAGGTGCTCTGCTTGACATGAATGGGAAGCGTATTCCAGAGTATGGGCAGTCTTTGGGAGATGAGCCTGTCCCTCCAGCATGTTCTGTTAATTGTGGTAATGAGGTTGTGATCTCTGGAGCATGTGGTGCTGCGTGTTTGGGATTTCTTTAGGTGTAACATTTCAGGTAGGGCTGGGTCAGACATGGCTTTCTAAGTCAAGCAGAGATCACCTCTAAGTAGACGATAAGAGACTGAGAATAGTTGAAGTTTCTTGAGCCTGTCCATGTAGGACATGTGTTTAAGGCTTAGGATCCTTTTTGTGAGGTATTTTTGTGGCCTCTCCAGCTGTTGTGGGTGTCTGGTCAGGTACATGCCAAATGGGGAGTTATATATCCAATGATTGGTCTAATGAGGTATGAGTAGAGAGGGATGATGACCTCTTTCTTCCTGGGTGTGAAACCTTTGTTTATAAGATGTGCCATGTAGAAGGACTTTCTGACCACAGTGGCAGTGTGGTGGTCGAAGGTGAGGTGGCCGTCGACCTGGGTGCCCAGTTTTCTTTTGGACCCTTCAGTGTTTAGTGGGCTGCCATCAGTGTGGTACTTTGTAGGAACTGAGTTTTATTCCAAAGGGGATGATAACGCATTCTTCAGGCCATGGTTCAGACACCAGTCATTGGTCTCAGAGAGGCACTTTTGTAGGATGTCTGCATTATTTGGGGAGTTGATAATGAATCTTAGCTTGCAGTCATCAGCAAAACTGGTCAGCCAGAGTCCATCTGTGTTGGTGTGGACTTCTGAGAAGTAGATGCCAAACAGGAGAGGACTCAGGACTGTGCCCTGTGGGACTCCACTTGTGACTAGTCAACAGTTTGACTTGGACTTCACAACTTTCACTCTGTGGGTCCTGTCTGTGAACCAATTTGCAACCCACTTAATGATGTAAGGATTGATGCCTACTTTGGTGAGTTTATCAATGATACCTGAGTGGGGAATGGTATCAAAGGCCTTGGCCAGGTTGAGGTAGCCTGTATGCACTGCCTTAGCCTCATCTACAGCCTTGGTGACTGCCTCGAAGAAGTCAACCAGGTTCAGCAGGCAGGATCTCCTCATGACAAAGCCAAATTGTGTGGGATCAAGAGTTTGGAGATTGCCTATATCTTTGTTAAGCAAGTCCATGATGATATGCTCCATCGCTTTGCATACCGGACTCATCGGGCTAAAGGGGAGATAGTTCCCAGGGTCTGTAGTTGCTCCCCCTTTATGGAGTGGGATAACTGTAGCATTGCACCAATCGTTGGGGACATAATCTAAGGTAAGGCTGTGATGGAACAGAGCACACAGATGTGGTGCCAGTTCATTTTGTAGCTTGTGTAGGACATGGCTAGGGATATTATCAGGTCCCATGGACGCTGTATTCTTGGCTTTGGACAGTGCAGCTTTTACCTGTGCCACAGAAATGGTGGGTACCAAGCTTTCTTCTGGTATTGTGATAGGGCCCTTGGGGGGGGGGGGTAAAGCTGCACTGAATCTGTCAGCCAGTATGTTGGCTATATCTGTTGGCTCGGTATAGGGGATGCCATTGTGCAATAACTCAGAGAAAATCTAGGTATTGACTTGAAGGTTTCTGATATAGCTATAGAAGGCTTTGTGGTTGTTTTTGGTGTTATCTGCAATTCTCCCTTCATAGCTGGCTTTAGAGGACTGATAAAGGATCTCAGCTTTTTGTTGAGCCTGATAAGGGAGGTTTTCCAGTCTTGTGACTTCATTTTTTTTTGCAACAGGTTCTTCCTTCTGTTGTAGAGTTTATTGATGGCTGGTGACCACCAGATTGGCTTCCTTTTTTTGGAAGGGAGCATCTTGGTTCTATTTGGTATAGCAAGGTCCATGCATTTTTTGCATATGCTCATACAGTGCACTGGTGTATGATTCGGCAGTCATGCAGCAATTTTCCATTGGCATGGATGCCCAGAAGTTAGTCACCTCTGTTTTTTGGAGCCCAAAGTCAGCTTTAGAAAAGTGTTTCAGGGTAGACACCTTAACAGGGGGTGTAAATGAGATGGCTATTTCCATGGTGATCAGTTTGTGGCCAGATTTAACCAGGGAGGAATTGACTAATAGGTGTGGAGCAACGGTCTCCCATATTGGAGATAACCAGGTCGAGGATGTTGCTTCCTCTAGTGTGGGTCAGAATGAGCTAGTCCAAAGCATTTGAATTGATGGATCTTAGAAAGCGTTGGGCCTGTACATTGGTACTTGAATAGTTTTCCCATTTGATGGAAGTGTGGTTAAAGTCACCCAGTATGAGAGTATTAGGTTAGACCTTTATAGATTCCAGTGTGCTTAGGAACTTGGAGTGAAAGTCTAGGGACATGTTTGGGGTTCTGTAGCAGGCTATGACTTGTATCACTGTCTTAACCAGTGTTAGTTGTACCTGAAATATCTCAGATGCATTGTGCTGGGCTTCCAGTCTAGTGGTGTGCGTATCCTTTAAGAATGTGCAGACACCATCGCCTTTGGGTCTTCTAGCCATATTCTGGGGCCGAAAGGTATGGAATGAGTTGTAGCCTGGGAGTGCAGGGGTGCTTTTTGCCTCTTTAAACCAGGTCTCCATTACAGCAAAGATGTTGACATTCTCCATTTTGAGGAGAGCTTTGAACAAGTGCATCATGAGATTTAGACTTCTAACACTGAGCAGCATGACCCTCAAATTGCATTTGTTTGTAGCTGTTACAGTGGAACTTTGGTCTTTGGAACATTGCCTAAAAAAGGCACTATAGGGGTGGCAAGAGACTTAGCCAGTACCTGGAATCCCAGGGGTAACAGATGCAGGCCATCACTAGCAAAGCATCGAGGTCTGTCAATCATGTCATCCCAGGCAGACAGATACTGGATCCCCTTAGAATGACACCAGAAACTTAATCAGTTGTTGAAGTCCATCATTTTCTGATTGTACTGTGGTATCATTCTGGGTGATGGTAGAATACTGCTCATGGCTAGGGTCATACCTGCCTGGGCCACATAATCCAAGAGTTCCATCACATCTCTTTTCATGTAGTCCAGGGAGGTACGTCTCAGGTCATTCACACCCACATATACTTGTTGTGGAGTGACCTGAGTGCATGTGTTATGTGACGGATCCTGGCACCTGATAGACAACTGACTGTCACCTTCTCCTTGTTCAACTTAGTAAGTGGAACATCAGTGTGCCCCACGATTGAGTCTCCTTTGATTAGTACATTGGGCAAAGTGTTTTGCCTTAAGGGCTTAGGTTGAGGGGCACACTGTGGTGGTGAGCTATGTGTTCTGGGGTTGGTGTTGAGTTGTGGTGGTCGAGTGCATTTCTGCCTCGGGGGGTCTCTGTTGTTTGGGTAAATTTTTATTGAGAGCCTCGTGAAGGTGGGTGTATGGTTTGTGTTTCTATGTTCATAGGTAGGTTCTAGGCTATCTGCCCGAGGGCATTTATAAGCCTAGCCATAGTGTGTCAGCTTTCGCCGCCCCATTGATTAATTAACTGAGCCTCTGTCAAGCAGAGCCAATGAAGTGATCCCAGGGGTGTACTTTCTGTTACCCATCCACTCGTCAAGGCTTCTGTTGAAGAGTGTTAGTGAGGGGCTCTGCCTAATGTAGTTAGGAATTTTGTTTCAAAGCATGGGGAGTCTCTGTGATGGGAATCTATCCCTCCAGCATGTTCTATTTATTGTTGTGGCAAGGTTTAGCTCACTAGAGCGTGTGACTCGCAGTGACTTGGATTTCTTTAGGTTTGGATTGTGATGTTGGTGTTTTGGAGGGCTGTGTGTTCTATGTAGTGAGTTGCAGATGCTGACCTTCTCCTTTTGACCAGCTAGTCCGGTCTTGGTTGGAGCATACACTGCTTCCAGTTTGTTGATATAAGTGCATCTCTCACATGTATGAGTGTTGGGAGGTAAGAGGAGATGGTTGTCTACGTACATTAGACAGTTGCCATATTGTCTCAGAATGTCCAAGTGCACCAGGTTAGTAGGAGAAAGCACAGGAAATTGCCCTACAATCATACCAGGAGGGGTGCTCATAACTAATAAGTACTGGTGCTATTACTGCGTAGGAACAGCTAGTGCTGATAGCACCTAAGTGTGCTACAATAAGTGCTACAAAAGCCTGTTAAAGTGCTAGCTGATTACACTAATTGAAATGCAAGAAGTAAAAGAACAAGCACATTCTAAGGGAAAAATTGAAGAGCAGACTTTCTGGCACCGGTAATAGTTTACGTCAGCTGAGCACCACTGCACAGTGTGCAAACACGAGCTTTTAAACCAGAAAGTTGAAAGAGACTGAAAAACTGCCCAAACAGCCAATAAATTACAATTTCTGGGCCAGAAACCACTCCTCTTGTGGTAGGTTGGCTACCGAGTGCTTACTACTCCCACTGATAAGCTAGAAGGCTTCCCTCCAACACAGAAAGGTCGGGGGGCTCAGAAACTTACAAAACAGTCCTGGATACAGCAAATATGTAAATGGACTAGACTAGTTACAAGAAAATGTGCCCTTACATTAAAAACAATAAGAAAAGGAAATGTGTTTAAATGCACACACACACACACACACACACACACACACACACACACACACACACACACACACACACATGCTTTTATACACATGTACTTTATACACATATACAGAAACACACACACACACACACACACACACACACTATATATGTATGTATGCGTATGTG
Source organism: Protopterus annectens (assembly GCF_019279795.1). Lineage (NCBI taxonomy): Eukaryota > Metazoa > Chordata > Ceratodontiformes > Protopteridae > Protopterus > Protopterus annectens. The sequence continues at coordinate 1,666,100,832 of NC_056744.1, read as the reverse complement.
TGCATACTATGAATTATTTATAACAACATAGTATAGTTAAGCATTATTATGTATACATTCCAGTAAATGTTGCTCAATGATTTACTTGGTCACTGTCACACGTTGGCTATGTGTTGCACATGTAATCTTGGTCAATGTCTTTATATCAGTATTTTTTTCTTTGTATTGCTAAGTGCATTAAATAGTTTTGATTGGTAACCCCATACAAAAGGTGAGGTTAGCAGATGGGAATTGTAACACCTCAGGGTTGGTATACATTAACATTTGTGAAGGTTGTAAAGCGTTTTATATAGGGAAGACTGAGAGGGTTTTAAGAAGGAGAATTTACGAGCATTTATATGCTATTGAAACTCATAATTGTAACAATGCTTTTTATAAACATGAACAACTTTTCACCAACTTTTAAGTTACAAGTTTGGTATGTTAAATTCAATGTCAGGGGGTAATTTGGGTAATGAGATTTAAAAACGTGGGTTGAGATGAGAGCTCAAACTTAATGCCAGTATATTTCCAGGCATCAATGAACATATTTTTGTGATGCCAGTATTGAGAGAAAAAGCTAATATTTTATAATTTTAGACAGTTTACTTGTGTTAACATTATGTCATACACTTTTGTACTTGTTTTTTTACATACTAGTTTTTTTATATACTTTTTAAATTTTTTGCATCGCCTTTTCAGGGGTTGTTTTATTCATTAGCTTGTACTGACACTTTAAAATCTTAATGGAAGTTTTTGAATTGAGCATTTAATGAATGAGCTATGGAAGCACTTTTGGTTTTGATAAAGTCTGTTACTGTGTCAGACAAAAGGGCTTACCTTACTTTTTGGATTACTTGGCTGCTAATAAATCTCAGTGGATTTACTATTTTTTGGGGCTCGTGACCTTGGATTGTCTGGCTTTGAAGTGGTTTTACATTTTGCATTTAATAATAATTATCTTTGCCAATGTATCCTAAGTTGTGGCTGAAAAGGGTCCTGGGACCAGTTCATTTTCCTGGTTACCAAAGTATAAATAAATATGAAGTAGAAAAAAGGAGGGTGAACATGACAGAAATAATTGAGGAACTAGTAAAGCACATTTTAAGTCTGTACCATTCAAAAGAGAGAAACATCCTCCCACTGAAAGCATTGGGAAGTAGTAGACAGGCAAAGTTTAGAGTCCTACTACTAGTCACTTGTAAATGTAGCAAGGTTCCTTTATTGCAGTGAGAGTTCTCACACCTCAGCATGAGAGCATGGGCAGGGTTTGTCAAATCTTTTAGAACTACAAAAGACTCCTCTTACAAAAAATATGTTATTTATCTACTTTCTTTTGCTGCAAGTAGCTAACAGCTATTTATAGCATAGAACAAGCTCTGACAGATGCATAAATGAGGCTCATTCAGGTAAACATAGAAGCAGCCCTGTTACAGAGGATGTGTTTAGATGACAGTGCTTCACAGTCCTGCCGTTCAATCTTAATAGCATGAGAAAACAGCACCACTTATGTCTAGCATGAATCGTATAACCAGGACTTGAAATGTATTCTGGGAAGAAGGAATGAAAGCAAGGAAACAAGATCAGATTACCAAGTCAGGCCCCATCATCCACCATTTTGAGAGAAACGCATTCAAATTTTAAAAGAAGCACTTGGAGTGATTTTGAGGAATTAAAATACCTCAGAAACAAAGATACAATGAAAAAAATGTTTTTTGAGTTCTAAGGTGGAGTTTTCCTTTAAGTAAAGAAGTAGTAGTAGTTGAAACAGTACCATGCAATACACAGAAAACAAACACAGTTCCAGCCACTATTGCTATAACATAAGATGGTAGTCAATTTGATAAATGTTTACACAGTCAAATATAGCAGTAAAAAAGGCGAAAATAAAGGTTTACATTGTCAAAATGACAGTTAAGAGAAAGCAAACATTCAACTGCTTACATGGAAGCTCAACACCAGGAACCACAGCTGCTTATTGAAATTTAAAGATGGCTCCCAGGGTTTAAAAAACGTCTTACTGGTAAGAGGGGGAGAGTCAGTAACACAGTCAGATGAGGAGGGGATGGATACATTATATAGTGTAATCAGACCTAGACCAGGGAATGCATGCAAGAAAGCAAAAAAAAAAGTCTATAAAATGACTCGGGAACAGGAAGATAGGCAAGTAAAGTATGAGTGAGTCCTATAGTCAAAAGGAACAGGCAGAAATTAGGAGAAATACAAAAGTCAAAAGAAGCAGGCAGAAATTAGGAGAATTTAGACTAGGGGGATACTCTACTAGATAGACTTTTAACAAGTAAGGAGGAGTGTTACTGCCAATATGGGGAGGGGGGAGTGGAAATAAGCTTATATGCAGCCTAGATTAAACAATATGGCAGGGGAAGAGAGAAGAAAGTAAGAATAACTTGGAAGTCATGGGGGGGTACATTATAGCTGGCATTACTGATGCAGAAATCAACCAAAAGGCACTATAAGTACCCATTTGCTTAACAAAGTGGTAGTTAGTGCTACTGAAATGATTAAAAGACTAAATTCAGTGGAGTTTAGTTGAAAATAGCTATTGCAAGCACTTTGATAGAAGCAGACAGGCTGTGGAGGTGATAAATTAGTAGTCCAAAAGTTTTCTTAAAGGACAACAACAGGATATTAAAGCAGATTGCTCAACCTGCTGTCTCTTTTAGTCCCTGTTCATTGATACAACCTTGAAAAATCACCCATGCAGCTTTAAAAACTAATCCACTCAACTGTTTTCCCTGTTAGGCTTCCTACCTTTCCGTACTGTTTTACTTTCTCTTTGGAAACCAAGTTGAAAAACCTCTAGCTGGCTCTGAAATTATGTCACATCTACCAGAGCTCTTGCTGTAATCCCCACCTGATTTGCATGTTGTATAGAAGAGCCAGCGGACCTCCCACATTGTGATGTCAGAGCTACCGTGCCCAGCCCACTCTTAACCTAGCAAAAATGTCAAACTATAATCTCACTTGTCTGAAGAGCCCTACCTATATGTGACAAAGTACAGTCAGACACACAGTAACAGCTGCAAAAACTAAGAGCATACATTTGCAGTGACCATGTTTAGACATTAATTGCATGTTTTTACATAAGAAGCAGATGTCTGTCACAATTAATCAACAACACTACAGCCAGGGCTGGCCTTAGCGGATATGGTGCCCTAGGCGAAGTAGTGCTCCGGCGCCCTTTAAACCCCACCCATGTCATATTCATGAAACACCCCTACGAGCCACGCCCACAGGTCGGCCACTCCCCAAAAAAGCCACTCCAGTCATTCACTCCCCAAGAAAGCCAGTCCAGTCATTTTCTTTAATTATTTAAATGCATAGAAGAAAGGTTACATTGTAATGTAGTTTAAACTGCAAGTGAAGATGAAAATTTCCTTTAATAAACCTGCTTTGTCTGTTGCTCTTCACATATCCTTTACTATAAAAGTCATGTCTTCAGAAAATAGAAGCCTATGTGCCTTCGTTCAAAGTGTTGCTTAAGTTAATCTAAACAGTTTAATTTACTCTGGGTAGGTGAGCAAACCTTACATCTCAGGAAAGTAGAATAGCAACCTTTCTCCTCCCTGTGTACAGAAGCTTAAGCTAGAATAGCACAAACACAGATAGCCATTTGATAAACAATACAATCTTGCAATGAAAACAGGCTTAGCATGAACAGTAAAATTCTCTGCCACTGAAATTGCATGAAAACCCATATTTGTAGAAAATGCATCTGGTCAGTGGAGGATTAAGTTTACATTTGGGCTGTTTTCAAAACAGACTCCTTGCATACATTTTTATATATCATTATATGTTACATTATACACGTACCCTTTGGTTAAAAGTCAATAAATAGGAACAGCACAATTTACATCTTCAAAAAAGTATTCAGATTAGTAATACTTGCCACAAATAACTGTCCAGTCACTTTTTTTTATAAAGTGTGAACTGTCAGAGATAACCAAATTCACACCATTGGCAGAAACAAGTCTCACTTGCAGACCCACAAACACCACAGATGGCCCATCAGATGATCAACTACAGCAAGTTTACCCAAACCATGAAATGCATCCAAAATTGTACATAAAGATCTGGAGATTACTAAAAGACCAAATATTTGTAGTAAATGATTCCACATTCTTGATATTTCTTAGTTACAAACCCATCTCCAAAAGTAATATTATTTCATGACTATTTACAGAACCATACTATGCAATCTAGAAATAGAATGACTGGAAGTCAATTTAAATGACAAGATTTAAAACAAAACTCTTTCAAAGTCTCCAATCTTACTATACTGTCTAACTTTCAAAATGCCTTGAATGCCTTGACTGTTCATGCTAATCAAAGATTCCTCCTTTGCCAAACTATGTTATGCCTGGTGAAGTCAAGCATTAATTTTGTTAGCAAGGTGTGTCTGGTAGTTTGTAGTCCAGTGTTTGATTTGACAGCAATGACAATGACAGCAGTTGCTAAATTCCCAGCACCTCCCTTGGGCCGCCTGCCTGCCCATATAGCCTGCAAAAGAAGGTGAAGTTTGACTTGCCGTACTTTGGAGGAGTGGGTTTACTTACTGGAGGAGCCAGGTTAGGGAGTGGAAGTAAGTGGTTTATGTAAGATCACCAATCCCAGATGAAGGGACTGGTGTTATGCTTACAGCCAAAGTGCACCCGAATCCTGTAGCTTGTGTCATTGGCTGAAGGCAGATTTTAATTCATTTATTCATTCAGCCTCAAATTCTCTCAAAGTCTGTCTTGTCTTGCCCTCCTTTAACCTTGAGGAAAACTGGGTATTACGGGAAATGCACTTAGATGAGAGATAACCAGTAGTCACTGACTACATTCACATCAAGTGCTGGATTTTGCCAGTGGTGGGTTTGCTGTTATTTGTACTGAGGACCAGAAGCAGTGCTCCATCACTACTGTAACATGAAGAGTACTGCATTCACCTTGTCTTTGAATATTATGGTCCATTTGTGACTACCAGATATGGTATTTTTGTAAGAAGCACAACATAATTATCAAAACCTTTCCTTTAACATATCCAAACACAACCAAATTCAAAATCATTTTCATATGTAGAGAGAAATGTAATACTGCCTGTGTTAATATTTGCAAAAGTCTCATTTGCAGCAAGCATGAATACTGTATGTAAGGCCACTATTGGGATTTAAATAAGTGTCGGTCTTCACGCATACTTAATAAAGAGTGTATAATGCAGCATATTTCTGAATCAGGTATGAAGTATAAACTTACTAACATTAGCAAGACAGATCATGCAACATGAGACTACGTACCATCCTTAAAGTTATCACAGCAAGATACTTATGAACATGAGATGAAATTGCATAGTGCATTCTCTGACTATCAAGTTTTATGTTCATAAGTATGCAGACACGGTAAATAAAATGAGAATCTGTTCCATTCTTCTTTTTCTTTGTACACTGACATGTAGCAGGGGATGCTTTGCAAGTCAGTGAACAACTTTTATACATCCCTACAGGCTGGCTTTACTATTATAAGTTTTAAAGGTGGAACACCTCTTTAAGCATTAATGGAAACAAAACGTAGAATCCCAGAATGCTGAATACCAGCAACCTTGCAAACATCTGAAATCCTGAAACTCTCTACCACTCTGCACCGAGGATCAAGTTGCTAGCATGAAGGGGTCATGTTTGGACATTCAGTATTGTCGGCCTTCGTCATTCCAGTATTCAGTGCTTTGATTTCAGTATTGCTGAAACTGACATTTCAGTTCTCTAGCTTATAACTGTATACTGTGGCAAATTCATATTGCTTAGCATAATGACATAATGCATACACCAAAGGGTACAGAGATTAGCATGTGCACGAGGGCAATAATCAGATGTCCATCTGGGACAGCATAGACAGATTAAAAATAAGCAAATGTCCCTAACATACCTCACTCCATTTCTCATTATTTTGGCAGTCTTCAGTGAATACCAGAAAGCATAAATTCTGGGATATTCACAGCCCATTAACATACTGTATACATAAGAAGCAGCACAAAGATTTCAACTTTGAATTAAATAGCTATTGTATCCATCCATTTCTTGCTTGAATGATCTATTCCCATAACAATTGTCATTTTGATGAGACAGTTCATATCCCTTCATTCAATGGCAATAAGGTGTTGCTCCTATTATAGTGGAAGGTTTCCAAAACTTCTAAACAGAATGGATAACAGAAAAAAAAGACTTGTATCAGGACAATTTAAATTCATATTTATTGTACAATAGGAAATGTTCTATACATGGTTAGGTTCATGAACTTAAGACAATTGCACTTTTGACTTATTGCTATAATATCAAGATGAACTCATAACACTTCAGTAAGCTATTTGTATTTTATTATGGCTATGTTATGATTTAATTTATTTGCTATTTTTATAGGAACAGATTCTTGGTCCAATAATCGAGTATGTTTGGTAACAAGAACATTTTTTTTCCTTTCTTATAGAGGTCAGCAATTTAAATTTGATTATACTTTTTATAGAAGTTTATTTTTAGTCAACAATAAATAAAAATAATGCATGAATAGGAAAGCAATTATGCTTATTCATATAAAACAAACAATGATTTTAGGAGAGATAACACATCTGTTACAGTAACTTATTGAACAGACTGAAAATAGTCCATATACAAAAAAGAAAGCCATATATACATAAAGCAAAAACCTATTATAGCAGTAAGTAAATATCTACATTAGTAAATATGAAGAGACATTAGTGACTTATTTTTAGTTGTTAAGGGGGCACATCGTAATTATTTGGAGAATAGCTAGAAATATAAGTATGAACAGAACTTGATAGAAACCACAGTTCCAAAGGAAATCAACTAAAAAAAAAAAAAACTAAAGATAAGAGGGGAAAATTGCACACTTAAAAGGATTTGATGTGAAAAGACTTCTAATAGTTTGCAAAGAGTGTTCCACTGAGACCTGTTAGTTGAATGGTCAATGTTCTGACATGAAATCAAAAATGACATAATTATTTCACAGAGGTCTGTAGCATACATCAGAAAATGACAGAGATAGGCATTTCAAGTTTTACTGAATTAACACAGGCTACGTTCAGTAACTGTGACTGGTGAATGAACATTCCACATTTTGTGTTCCTTATTAGCTGAAATGGCATTATATGAGGAACATCTTGATCTAAACTCTGTAGCCCATTGTAAATAAAGGTGAGGTGCATAAAGCTGTTTGTAGCTGTTGTAGAATCTGCAAATTTCTGCTTAAGGCTACGTTTTACATTCTGCTTAAGTTAAGCAGAATGTAAAATGGAGCCTTAAGCTAAACAGAATGTAAAACGGAGCCTTATGCTGTCTAAGATTCTGTTTTACATTCTGCTAAGGCTCCATTTTACATTCTGCTTAAGTTAAGCAACAGAATGTAAAACGGAGCCTTAAGCTTCAGCATTTCAGTAGATAAAGTAAAACGGAAGCTTACCTGCTGTTGTTTTGAGTCTGGCAGGCAGTAATGATGAAGGGCGCACTTTCATGTTTAAATTTGGCGCATGCGTCCATTTTGTTACAGGTCATTTGCAGCTGCATGGTTCCAGCGTGGCGGCACGCATGCCCGTCCCCAAAACATAACATACCATTCCTCCTTACAGCAGACTCTTGAACCACAAAGTAATTTTTTTTTTTAAACTGTCCTAGTAAGTGGGAGGATGCTGACCCCCCCTCCCCCATAGTGCTGGCTTACAGTTACATTTCAGCAGGGCGCCGAAAAGAGCGCAAACATTTGTTAATTAAAACAAATAAAAACTGCGCCCTTTAAGAGGCTGGCCTTTACGGCACCCTAGGCGGTCGCCTAGTTCGCCTATGCCTAAGGCTGACCTTGACTACAGCAGATTACAAGAAGTATGCAATACCGTCATTTTCTTAAATTACCACTTAAAAGAAGCATGTGGGTGCTGTCATGCAAGTCTGTGAAATATTTTGTGTTTATAGTGCATCATTTGTTAGCTATTTAACCAAATAAGAAGGAAAAATAAGTGAGAGTTTGATGCTTTGCAAAACAGTGATTATTCCCAATGCTATAGAGCTTGGTTCTAAATTTGTCAGGAGTACAACAAAAAATGTCTCCCACTGTAAGGAAGGAAAAGCTGACAAGAAAACAGTACATTAGTCTGGTCACCTGCTGTGAGCTGTCAATCACAGGCAGATAATGGGTCAAATTACCCTTAGCTCTTTGACATGTAGGGAAGGTAGGTGTGAAGGGGGAGGGGAGATACCTTGAAGGACTAGATTTCAGCCTTCACAAAAGAAATCAAGTTAACATTTCTAAGAAGAAATAGCAATAAAATACACTTTTCAGTTCTGTTCTATAGCATTTGCACTGCTTGTGTTTGAAGTAGTCATTGAAAAAGGATACACTTTTAACCAAATGTAGGTGACTATAACACAGCAGCGAATGCTTGTAAAATCAGTGCACTGACAGGAGCTTTAGGAAAAACGTGGCAGATCTGATGCAATTTTTTGGAGACAAACAATGCATTCTGGGATACTTAGAGGCAGTCTAAACAGTCAGAAGTATTTCAACATGCCAGACACCATGTGGTCAGAGTCAAAAATTGCGTATAAAAATATCTAAAAAGCTCTAAATAGTCCCAGAGTGGTGTTAAAATATAGGAAACACCAAACCATGATGAAATAAACCTGTGTTTTGAGTCTGTGGCTACGGTTGTCCTTTAAGTTTATATTTTTGGAGTGTCCTCACTGTCAAGCATTTGGAGGGGAACAAACCAGACACGCTACGTAGTTGTGATGTACAGATACTAAAGGAAAATAGAGAAGGAAGAAATTGTAGTAAAAGAGTTAGACAACCTCAGTGAAACAAACTTAATATCAGTGTCATTCAGGTTGTATAAGAAACACTAGGCAGCATAATTACTTGGCAATAACATTCTAATAATAGTTCATTTATAGCTCAGCTACAGTCAGTAAACAGATTGCAGATAAACACAGATAACTAATAATTCAAGTTTTTACAAAAACAGCTAAAATATATAAATTGACTGCAGAATAAAAATAGAAACACTAACTGTAAAAGCCATGTATATATATATATATATATATATATATATATATATATATATATATGTGTGTGTGTGTATGTATATATATATATATATATATATATATATATATATATATATATCCCTGGTCTTAACAGGTACAGAAAACAAAATCAATATAAGAACGGAAGGCACGGATTCAGTTTAAAAACCCAATGCCATGTTAGACCTCGGAGGGCAAATTAAATGCCAGTAGAAAATTAACAATATCTATGACAAGGATAATATGTGCTTAAGTAAAGTAGTAGTAGGTGAAACAATAGCATGCAGTATACAGAAATCAAATGCAGTTCCAGCCACTGTCACTGTATCATAAGATAGTCAGTCTGATAAATGTTTACCCTGTCAAATATTGCAGTAAAAAAAGGCTAAAATAAAGGTTTACTTTGCCAAAACACTAATTAAGAGAAAGCAAAAATTTGAGTGCTTCCATAGGAGTTCACAACACCAGGGACCGCAGCTGGTTAGGGAAATTTAAAGGCGGCGCCCAGGGTTTAAGAAACCTCTTACAGGTAAGAGGGAGAGGGTCAATAACAGTTAGGTGGGGAGGGATGACCAAATAATACAGTATAATCAGACCTAGACCAGGTATTGCGTGCAGACAATGAAAAAGTCTAGAAAAACAAGAGACCTGGGAACAGGATGATAGGTAAGTAAAGAATGAGTGAGTCCTATAGTCAAAATGAACAAGCAGAAATCAGGAGAAATACAAAAGACCAAAGAAGCGGGCAGAAATTAGGAGAATATAGACTAGGGAGATGCTCTTTTAGATAGACTTAACAAGGAAAGAGGAGTGTAACTAGCAGTATGGGGAGGGGGAGTTAAAATAGTTTATATGCAGCCTAATTTAAACACTATGGCAGGGGAAGAGAAAAAATGTAAGAGTAACTTGGAAGTCATATGGGGGGAATACAGTGCAGCTGGCAGTACTGATGGAGAGCTCAGCCAAGAAGCACTACAAGTACCCGTTTACTTAACAAAGCAGTAGCTAGTGCTACTAAAGGGATTAAAAGACAAAATTCAGTGGAGTTGAGTTGAAAATAGCCATTGTAAGCACCTGTATAGAAGCAGAGAGGCTGTGGAGGTGATCAACTAGTAGTCCAAAAGTTTGCTTAAGTTTATATTTTTGGAGTGTCCACACTGTCAAGCATGGGGAGGGGAGCAAACTGGACCTACTATGTAGTCGTAATGTACAGGCAATTGGAGCTCACAACACCAGGGACCACTGCTGTTTAAAGAAATTTAAAGAGCTTTCTAGAGAAAGGTGGAATGGATAAAGCCATGGTCATTCTTATAGTTCCATTTGGGTCTTAACTGTAGCTTCCACTTGTGTGGCCTCAATTTCTTGAGCAGCCTCTCCATCTGATGTCCATCAGAACACTCCTGACTCATCTATCCAGTAAATCTCACTTGGACCTTGGTACCCTATGACAGACAAGAATGTTTCTTTTCAGTTCTACTGATAGTCAGGGACCCTTCTTACCTGGAAAGGATGGTAGATCCTAACTTCATAGACCAACTACCCAAAATACATTAAAAAGTGAATTAACTTGTTTTTTTAGTTCATACCATTGCTAGGAGCTTGGAGCTGTTAACTGCTCATATTCCTGCTTATTTTTCAAATATATTTTACTGAGGTTTCATTTATTATTGTATTGAAACTCATTTGCCAGCCATAATTAAATTCCTATCAGGGTGCTAACATGTTATCTTTGGCTTCCCTAAACCTTTGCAAGACTTTTTCAGTAATACGTTTTGCACATCGGAGGCTCTAAAAACTGTTCCCAGTGAAGGACTTTGGCGTGTGTGTGCATGTGCATGTGTGCGTGTGTATGCATGTGTGTGTGTATGCATGTGTGCTGTGGGAGAATATACCTGCAAATGTATTATAAATGTGCAGTAATCAAAAGATTTGTGTTCAGGCCAACAACACACTGTCAAGATTCTAATGGCTGGTGTGTATTCTATCTCATTCTGCCAGGATGCTTCACCCCTCCTGTCTCCAGAAGCTTAGTACATTGGATTATTTGTATTCCCTTAACTTTTCTGTCTGGCAGCGAGCAGCAGAGTATGATTTGCTCATGTCACATCTTTTGGTTAGCCAACAGTGGTAGGAAGCTGCTGCTTATTGACTGTAGAATTTCTGTCCTTACTGGCCTCTTAACAAACAGTAGACTTTTATGACAGGTTTCCAATCTGCAAATAGTACACTTAATTGGAGGAAACTAGTATGGAACAGGATTATTTCATTGAGCCAGGAGGGCTGTATTTATCTACCAGTTGAAGTAATATTAAAGGGGGCTTCAATCTTTAAGGAGACGGAACTCAAATTACATGAGCATGATATGCATTTTATACTAAACCTTTCTGGATGGGACCCCATACAGAGCTAATGTTGGGAGCTTTTGTTTTCAAAAGACATAATGCATTTAGCCTTTCTAGTTCATGATATGTAATCAAGTCATCTCTGAGGTGCTGAAAGCAAAATTATGCTGACTTTTGGCATCTTTTGGGTTCAAGAGTTCTGTTGCAAGAGTCATGATATTTACATAACAAAGTTGTGTTTGTGAAACTATCCAAAAACAACCCTACACATAACCCAACCAAATGCCCTGAGATTATCCCACATTTTTCCCTCTCACCTGTACCAACCTCCACAATTAAGAAATACCTCCTAAAACTGAAATCCATCACCCTTGCCACCAACAACCTACCAGCCAACTTCCTAAAAATAGCTGCTGAATCCTTATCCTACCCTATTTCTATTCTGATCAACTGCTCCATACAGAATGTTACATCCCACAACTATGGAAGGTTGTTGTATCTTTCGGCTTTTCCCAGTTAGGGGTCGCCACAGCGGAACTCCAGTCTGCTAATGATTGGCAGTGGATTTTTACATACCGAGTTGCCAGCTCTGACACACAACCTTCAACGAAGGTACGCCCATTCACGCATGTCTCCACACAGAAGACGCTTTAGCTGAGAATCGAACAGGACAACGTCACTGTGAGGCGAGAACGCTACCACAGCACCACCATCACAGTTCCCACAACCATGGAAGGTATCATATATTATTCCACTTCATAAAGTTGGAAATTCTTATGAATACTCAAATTTTTGCCCCATTGCCATTCTTTCTCCCTTATCTAAAATACTCGAGAAATGTATACATTCTCAAGTGAGGCATTTCATAAACTGACATAATCTCCTCTCCCACACACAGTACAGTTTCAGGCAACACCACAGCGCAACAACTACTCTGCTCTGTTTTACCATTGTAGTCAACCAACATAGAAATAATAACTTTGTATCTGCAGTGTTTTTGGACCTCTCCAAAGCATTTGACATGGTCTCACATTCCTTACTACTTGACAACCTGGCCTCCTTATCCTTTGCCCAATCCACTATAGCATGGTTTAAAAGCTGTCTGTCTGAAAGACAACAATCTGTCCAATGGCAAGGTGTACTATCCCTCTTACTCCCAACTGCCATAGATGTACCACAAGGCTCAATATTAGGTCCACTTCTTTTCTCCATATTTACCAATAATCTCCATACCACCACACAGCATGCTTCAGTTATACAATACAAAGATGATTCAGTTATTATTTGTTCAGCACCATCAATCGCCATGCTACAACAACTCTCTCAGGAATCTTTTAGCTCTGTTGAAACATGGATCACTCAAATCCAACTTATCCTAAATCCTAATTAAACTAAATTGCTACTTTTCACCCCCAACAAAACCATACCTACCCCTCTGTCTTCCACTATCTCCTCCAAATATGGCACTGTTATCTCTCCCTCTGAACTCACCAAACTCCTGGGTGTAGAAATTGACAAAAACCTACTTTTCAACATCCATATTTCACAAACAATCAAAAAGGTCCATAAAAAATGGGAACACTATATAGACACAGAAAATCCCTCACAAAACAAGCTCAGATTGCCCTTGCACAAACTCACCTACTGGCCACTCTAATGTATGCCATTACTATCCTTACCCATGTCAGAAAACTTGACCTTGCCAGACTTGTCATGTTATAACAAAATCGCCAAGTTTGCTAATAACACCAACTTCAGAACCCACCACTGCCAGGCTCTAAGGGAACATAAATGGTTAGAACTTCCCTAGTTACTAAGCTTCTACCAGCTAGTCATTGCCTACAGTGTTGTAAGACATCCTGAAAAACCCAGCACTAGGCCAGCTCCTCACCCACTACAATACAAATTGTCCTCCGACAGATTTCTACTCTGTATTTCAAAGGCTAACAATATTGCAGGAAAAGCTGTGTTCTCTCACACTATAGCTAGAACCTGGAATAACCTCCTTTTTGCTCTGATTTCTGCCTCTACTCTTACCCATTGTAAAAACTCACTTAGATCACACTTAATGGAAAAATGGCTATGCCCTTGCATCATGTAATTCCTTCTGTTATTTCACTCCATAAAACTCACTGCCCATTTCAACCATTATAAAATGTTTTATAGTCTTAAACTCTAACTGCTGATGGAAATTGTAGACTTATCACATGAATATCTATGTTTAACTGTATTTTATTCTGTGTATATATATATATATATATATATATATATATATATATCTTGTCATTCCATATTTCCTTATACGGTATTTCTTCATATTGTTTTTCATGTTGTTTTTCTCATATTTGCTTCTTCAAAATTGTTAATCATATTGTTTAATTTTGGTACTTACTGTGGAGCTTTTCTCCCTGGGTCTCCACTGAAAATGGACCTGTGTTCAATCGGACCATCCTGGTAAACAAATGTAAAATTAAAAAATTGAGCTCCGGTGATGTATCAACTGCCAGTGATCTGCCAAAGGAGGATACTGTTCAAATGAATATGCAGGTATGTTGTATGTGACAGATCTGATGAGAATGGCTTATATTCCTCATTGTAATTTTTGAATGCATTATGTAATTTTTAAATTTTGATTTGGATGTTTATTTGTTAGTGTACTGAAGTATGTTTTGCTTGTTTTTGACAATAAGTGCTTGGTGTTTGTATTGATATTGATGCTATTTCAGTGATTTTTGTTCTTTTTTTGTGTTTCATTTATTTTGATGGTCATTTTACTCATGTTGACCTGTTGTATAAACATATCTCCTACACACACACGCACACACACCTCGAACCCTATGTGCTGTCGTTGCAGCCTGTTTTCCTATGTTTGTCTTTGGTACTTTCCTGCCCCCGGCTGTTATTAGAAAGCACTGTCCTCAAGCTTTTCTCTGTCTGCATGTGATTCCTTTTTCTGCATTATAGTGTCTTTAATCTAAGTTGGCTGGGGCAGCAGAAATTGCCAGTTTTTACCTCTTGTATCTGTTGTTCCCTGTGAATTTCTCAAATGGATTAAAAAGAATTATTGGAATGTACAGCAGCATTTTTGTGAGTAAGTTATGCATCATCTCTATCAGCAAAGAGATGTGCCACCTGTGCAGACTGGTTCTCAGGACAGATAACATTTGCATAACTTGACATTGGTGCCAGAATAATAAAAACTGGTTAACCTTGCAAGCCCTTCTACAACCTTTACTGAAGTTAAGAACTGGAAAGCACCTGCAGGATCTGCTACACTGAAGTCAAGCTAGAGCACCCTTCCAGGCCCCCTCTGCCTTCTGCTGGAAACTGTGAATAAAAAAAGATTCTCTGCTGTGAAAGTATCATCATTTAGAGAAATATTAACCCAAGTGTATCCACTTGTGTGACTGCTGTCAAGCTATATTCCTTGGTAAAGTGTCAGATTATATTGTAAAGTTAGGGATCTGTCTGCAACCAAGAGTTTCCCCTGATATTGCAAGTTTGTGTTCACTTGGGCCTTTCTATTTACAAGTTATAACAGTTCACCTCAAAATAGGGACTTGTCTGCATGCAAGTATTATATAGCAGCAGCTTGCCTGTGTTCATTCTGGAAGCTTCCAGAACTTCCCCCTGTAGTTTCACAGCATGTTTACAAATAAGTGACTGTAGATTTTACATTTTTTTTGTTAATTGGTCAGCTGCCAAGACTCATAGCCTGAATAACACTGCTGCATGTTAAATGTCCCCCAAACCCCTGTGACTCTGGCAGGAATGAACTTAGCACAGAAAAGTGATACATCAATAACTATTGCTGGTCAAGACACTGATATGCAAGGAGCAGAGCAAACCTCCAGATGCAAGGCCAAGAAGCCGTCTGTGAAACGCATGGAAGCTTATGATGCTCAAAGGAACGAAATGACTGATGGTTTGTTAGAGCTATGGAATAAGTCTGATCACTGCATATCCATCGCTGATTATGCCGACAGTAATACTCTGCAACTCAGTGATGCACTCACAAGAGTCAAAAATGCTTATTGGGAATTACAAAAGACTTGCTGAAAAATATTCTTCCTTCTTGTCAATTACCCACATGGAAGAAGCATTGCAAGAACTATCAGACTTTACCACTGCTGATCAGCAGAGACCACTCATATTCTTACAAGGAACATTTAGGCTAGATGTCAAAATTTCACAATTACAGGAAACTGCATCCTGCCCTTCTACTTCTTCCGGAAGATCCAAGGGATTATCCAAATCAGTGAGATCCCTCTCCCAGAGATCATCCTTAAGCAGCCCATTGATAAGGGCCTGAGCTAAGGCCCAGGTTCACTGCATTAAGAGGGAAGCAGCTCTTAAAGCTCAAGCTGCCCAGCACAAGCAGAAGCTGCTCACAGGGAAGCAGAGGCTCAGAAGTCCTCCAGAAGGAAAGAGAGGAAGCGGCAGCCATAGCAAAATTAAGTATCCTGGAGCAAGCCACCGAGGAGGAAGAGCAAGAAGTGTCTCATCCCATTTTGAAAGCTTCAGAAGATCCTGCAAAGCAGACATTATAGTTTGTCCTAGATCACAGCACTAGAAATGCAAACGTGTCTTCAGTTATAGACACTCTATACAGTTCCTCAGTGCTACAGACAGAAGATGTCATACCTTCCAATGGTAAAGTTCAGACGAGTGAATTATCTGGCCATTGTACTTCTCAACTTCCTGGAGGTCATAAAGGCATTGTAAAACTTCCTGGGATGCTCCTGTACTTCCCTCAAAGTGGCCTTTACTGCCAACATATCTTATAAGAACAACAAATTCAAAACCCTTGTTTGGATTGAATCCATCCGCTACACCATTTGCTGCCTCATTTCAGAGGTACATGCCAGCAAGTGTTTCTGACAGTGAGGTACCAGGCCAACCTGCTGAAATAAAAGGTGAAGACTGTTATGATGTTCTTCGTGTTTCACCATTGCAGTCATCACTTGTGGGTTATCCCTGCTAGGTGGCCCTCAGCTGGCCAGAATACCAGAGTAAATAATGTCCCTCCTGCGTCGGCTGCAGGTCATCAGTAGTATAAAGCAAGGCAGCCAACTCCATTACATCAGCCTTTCTTGCTGTGGAGCCCAAAACAGAAGCAGTTTGCATGTGCATTGGTCATTGCCAGAGTGAAGAAGAAAAAAACACTAAAGCTAAGTACCCCACTGGGGATCTTTTTCTTGCACTAACCAGTGTCTGAAAAAGTACATAATTGTCTCTGCTGTGGAAAACAACTATCACACCGAGCCTTCATAACCTGTGTGAAACGTGTTTAGGCCCAGACCATGACGTCTTAACACTAGGGCCATCCACTTTAGAGCCAAATTTGTAGCTAGATATTTTAAACAGAGTCTTTCTCCATACAAAATGGCATCCGTCGGTCAGCCTCCAGTGGATATCCCCAAAAGAGAAAAGACAAGGAAAGGGACGGACCACAAAAAGTTAGTCATACAGACAACACTAATCAGAAGTCAGCCTGTAGCACAGTAGAGTTCAGTGACGCACCTACCCAGCCCCTGACTACAGCCTCACAGCCACTGCAGGCCTCTACTGAGACCCTTTTGGAGACTAGTACACTGCTGGATGTCACTACGGCTCTTTCAGTTGGCAACCCCGCGGTTGGGTCTAGAGGCACTCTGCAGGCACTGGCTTCCGAGGAGGCCTTTCAGATAACCGACTCCAGATAAAGACCAACTACCATGCCAACAGTCGCACCCAGACCCATTAAAACACTGAGTCCTAAAAGCAAGGCCACTCCTAGAAAAACAATTCCCAGTCACCATCTTCCTCAGGCTCAGCCTGCTCAGTCACAGCAGCTTCTTAAAATGGCTGAGGATCTCATCATGATCATCAGAGGTAATCAGACTACCCCAGCTAAAAGAAAAAGGGACCTTCCCCAGAGATTCTCTCAGAACCTGACACTGAAGAATCAGACTTTCTGGACTCGGACAATGAACAGCAGCCACTAACTACCTTTGAGGATTCTGATGCAGAGGAATCCATCCCATCAGCATCCCCCCTGAGGATCTATCATTTGCTGAGAACTTACATACCCTCAGGAAACACTTCCATTGGGAAGCTCAGGACTGCCCCCAGTCTAAGAAGAGAGTTAGAGAGTTTCTGGACCTACCCCAGCATAAACCCGTAGCCATCCTTCCTATTTCAGATGTGGTAGAGAATGTCTTCATGGAGTCCAGCCTCACCCCTGATTCTCTACCTCTTGCACCCAGAAAGCCAGACAGGATGTCCTTCAAGGATGCAACTGCAGTCCTTACAAATGGGTTGTCCTGTCGTCAGGCAGCCCTTCGGTCGGCCGGATTCCAAAGTCTGGGTCTGGCTTCGGCTGGTGTCGCACTTCACCCGACGTCATAGCTGCAGTTCTTCGGGTATAAAGGCATCAGCCGACGCCATTTTCCTCAGTCTTTCTTGCCGTGGCCTCAAGCAGAAGCTGTTCGCAAGTGCCGGTCGGTCAGATCCAGAGATTACTACTACCGAATACTACTTCGAAGACTTCTAAAAAGCTAAGTACCCCACTGGGGACTCTTTCTTGCCTCAGCCGATGTCAGAAAAAGTGAATAACTGTTTAACTTGTGGGAAACAAATACCTCATAAAGATTTCCACTCTTACTGCTTACCTTGTTTAGGCCCAGACCACGACGTAGCAGCTTGTCTAGCCTGTGCTTCTTTTAACCGACGGACGCTTAGACGTCGGTCAGAGTTTGCTGAGCAGTTTTTCGGCTCTGATTTTGCTTATATTATGCCGTCGGATCCTCCGACTACACAAATTACCAAAAAACGCAAAGAAAAGGACCGACACTCGCGGTCCGCAGTTTTGACCGAAACCGTGGTCAAGCAAAAACCGCGACTGTCTCGGTTTCGGCTGAAACCGAGCAAGCAGTTCTTTCTTCAGCCGAAACCATGCCTTCTACCGAGGCCTCTTCTAACCTGGTAGAATCGGCTACTGAAATCCAACCTGCTGTTGTGGTTTCCCAGGAATTATCGGACACTATTCCCTTGGATGTATCAACCCCTGCACGTGGAGCTGCTAGGCCCCCTGCAGCCATGTCCATTAAGGCCTTTGCCAGGGCTAAAGCAGCCAAAGCTACTAAGACTGTGCCTGTTAAGCCCCCCTCTCACAGGCCCAGCTCCAGTTCCCAAATGCTTTCTCTGGCAGAGGATCTCATTTCTCTAATAAGGGGATCCCAACCTCATCCAGACAGGGCCTCTCATCCACCTCCAGAGAAGAGACCTAGAACAGAGCCCCCTGAGCCAGTGTCCACCGATGATTCCTCTGATGATTCAGACAATACAGACCCTCCAGAGGCTCCTTTTTCTCCTTACGAAGACTCTGATGCTGAAGAGTCGACCCCTTCTGCCTCTCCACCTGAGGAATTTTCCTTTGGGGAAACCTTACATGCCATGAGGGAACAATTTCAGTGGCAGGGCCAAGATTTCTCAGACTCCAGGAAAAGGCTTAGGACCTTTTTGCATTTACCACAACATAGGCCTTTAGCTATACCTCCAGTCCTTTCTGTTGTGGATGATGCATTCAATGATGCTTGTACTGCTCCTGATTCTTTACCTCCAGCCCCTGCTAAGCCCGATAGGTTCTACAGGGTCCCGGACACATCACCATTTATACAAGGCTCCTTTTGCAGATCCCGAGACTATCTCCCAGGGGCCTAAGGCAGTAGCATCTACCTCTGCTAAAAATCCCCTCCCCTCTGAAAGGGAATCCAGGTCCTTAGAGAGATGGGGTAAAAAAGTATACACCTCTACTACTCTGTCAGCTAGGGCCTTGAACTGTCAGTTTCATATGATCCAATATCAAGAGTTTATGCTAGATCAGTTAACTAAGAAACTGTCCTCTGATGAATCTTTAGATAAGAAATATGTTCTGGAAATGGTGAATAACATTCAGCAAGTTAGTAACCATTCTTTAAAATGCTGCTATGATGCACTGGAGGCTTCCTTTAGATCAGCCATGACTGGCACAGTTATCAGAAGGCATGCATGGTTGAAAGAACAGGCCTTGCCGGATCATGTCAAATCAAAACTATTAGATGCTCCCATGGACAAGGTCAATTTATTTGGTTCCCCTGCTCAGCAGGTACTGAAGAAAATGGAAGAGAAGGCAAAATCTGTACAAACAGTGAAAGACTTCTTACAGGTCCAACCTCCAAGATTTAGCAGGAACTGGCCTTCCAAAAATTGGTCCTTTCCAGACTCCTCTAAAGCTCAGAGAGGCCGGAATAGGCGTACAAGAGGCAGAAATCAATCCAGGGGTGCCTACAGGGGACGCCACTGGCAGGGCAACAACCAGCGAGACACAGCCACTACCACTACAACAGGACAATCACAGTGACTTGGCTCTGGCACCGCCTACCAGGGAACAGCTAGCAGCACCCTTAGGCGGAAAACTAGCCTTATTTTCAAAGAACTGGCATTACATCACAAGGGACAAGTGGATTTTGCAAACTATAGACCAAGGGTACAGGTTTCATTTCCATACTCTACCAGGAAAAAGAGGAATGCCAAACCTACCACCAAATCAAAAGATAGAAGCTCTAAAACAAATATCTCAATTAGTAAGAATGAGAGCTGTGGAAAAGGTACCATCTATGGAACAAGGAAAGGGATTTTACTCCAGACTCTTCCTGGTACCAAGAAAAGAGAAAAAATGGAGGCCTATTCTCGACCTGTCCGCTTTAAACACATACCTCATTGTTCCAAAATTCAAAATGCTGACCCTACAGCAGCTTCTTCCCATGCTGGGCAAGGAGTCTTGGCTGGTAACTCTAGATCTCAAGGAGGCATACCTGCACGTCCCCATATGATCAAATTGCAGAAGATACCTCAGATTACTTGCAGGATCAGAGCATTATCAATTCTCAGCATTGCCCTTTGGCTTATCTACTGCCCAGAGTGTTCACGAAATGCCTGGCATCAGTAATCGCCATTGCAGACTTCAGGGAATCCAATTCCCTGGGTCTCCACTGAAAATGGACCTGTGTTCAATCGGACCATCCTGGTAAACAAATGTAAAATTAAAAAATTGAGCTCCGGTGATGTATCAACTGCCAGTGATCTGCCAAAGGAGGATACTGTTCAAATGAATATGCAGGTATGTTGTATGTGACAGATCTGATGAGAATTACTTATATTCCTCATTGTAATTTTTGAATGCATTATGTAATTTTTAAATTTTGATTTGGATGTTTATTTGTTAGTGTACTGAAGTATGTTTTGCTTGTTTTTGACAATACGTGCTTGGTGTTTGTATTGATATTGATGCTATTTCAGTGATTTTTGTTCTTTTTTTGTGTTTCATTTATTTTGATGGTCATTTTATTCATGTTGACCTGTTGTATAAACATATCTCCTACACACACACACACACACACACACACACACACACACACACACACCTCGAACCCTATGTGCTGTTGTTGCAGCCTGTTTTCCTATGTTTGTCTTTGGTACTTTCCTGCCCCCTGCTGTTATTAGATAGCACTGTCCTCGAGCTTTTCTCTGTCTGCATGTGATTCCTTTTTCTGTATTATAGTGTCTTTAATCTAAGTTGGCTGGGGCAGCAGAAATTGCCAGTTTTTACCTCTTGTATCTGTTGTTCCCTGTGAATTTCTCAAATGGATTAAAAATAATTATTGGAATGTACAGCAGCATTTTTGTGAGTAAGTTGGCCATAATGTCATCTCTATCAGCAAAGAGATGTGCCACAATGAAGACTGGTTCTCCAGGACAGATAACATTTGCATAACTTGACATTGGTGCCAAAATAATAGAAACTGGTTAACCTTGCAAGCCCTTCTACAACCTTTACTGAAGTTAAGAACTGGAAAGCACCGCCAGGATCTGCTACACTGGTGATTAAGCTAGAACACCCTTCCAGGCCCCTCTGCCTTCTGGAAACTGTGAATAAAAAGATTCTCTGCTGTGAGAAAGTATCATCATTTAGAAATATTAGCAAGTGTATCCTTGTGTGACTGCCTGTCAAGCTATATTCCTTGGTAAAGTGTCAGATTATATTGTAAAGTTAGGGATCTGTCTGCAGCAAAGTTCCCCTGATGTACAAAGTTTGTCCTTGGGCCTTTCTATTTACAAGTTATAACAGTTCACCTCAAAATAGGGACTTGCCACTTAAAAAGTATTATATAGCAGCTTGCCTGTGTTCATTCTAGAGCTTCCAGAACTTCCCCTATAGTTTCACAGCATGTTTACAAATAAGTGACTGTAGATTTTACATTTTTTTGTTAATTGGTCAGCTGCCAAGACTCATAGCCTAGACTAACGCACTTATGCATGTTAAATGTCCCTCAAACCCCTGTGACTCTCAGCAGGAATGAACTTAGCACAGAAAGAGGTGATACATCAATAACTATTGCTGGTCCAAGACATGATAATACAGGAGCAGAGCAAACCTCAGGATACAAGACCAAGAAGCCGTCCTGTGAAGCAGCATATGGAAGCTTATGATGCTCAAAGGAGCGAAATGACTGATGGTTTGTTAGAGCTATGGAATAAGTCTGATCACTGCATATCCATGCATGATTATGCACCGACAGTAATACTCTACAACTCAGTGATGCACTCACAAGAGTCAAAAATGCTTGTGTGGGAATTACAAAAGACTTGCTGAAAAATATTCTTCCTTCTTGTCAATTACCCACATGGAAGAAGCATTGCAAGAACTATCAGACTTTACCACTGCTGATCTTAGAGACCCTCATATTCTTACAAGGAACATTTAGGCCTAGATGTCAAAATTTCACAATTACAGAAACTGCATCCTGCCCTTCTACTTCTTCCGAATCCAAGGGAATTATCCAGATCAGTGAGATCCCTCTCGAGAGATCATCCCATGCAGCTGGCCATTGATAAGGGCCTGAGCTAAGAGCCAGGTTCACTACATTAAGAGGGAAGCAGCTCTTAAAAGCTCAAGCTGCCCAGCACAAGCAGAAGCTGCTCACAGGGAAGCAAACTCAGAGAGTCCTCCAGAAGGAAAGGGGAAGCGGCAGCCATAGCAAAATTAAGTATCCTGGAGCAAGCCACCGAGGGAGGAAGAGCAAGAAGTGTCTCATCCCATTTGAAAGCTTCAGAGATCCTGCCGAAATGAATAACGGTATAGTTTGTCCTAGATCACAGCACTAGAAATGCAAATGTGTCTTCAGTTATAGACACTCTATACAGTTCCTCAGTGCTACAGACAGAAGATGTTATACCTTCCAATGGTAAAGTTCAGACAAGTGAATTATCTGGTCGATGTACTTCTCAACTTCCTGGAGGTCATAAAGGCATTGTAAAACTTCCTGGGATGCTCCTGTACTTCCCTCAAAGTGGCCTTTACTGCCAACACATCTTACAAGAACACCAAATTCAAAACCCTTGTTTGGATTGAATCCATCCGCTACACCATTTGCTCCCTCATTTCAGAGGTACATGCCAGCAAGTGTTTCTGACAGTGAGGTACCAGGCCAACCTGCTGAAATAAAATGTGAAGACTGTTATGATGTTCTTTGTGTTTCACCATTGCAGTCATCACTTGTGGGTTATCCCTGCTAGGTGGCCCTCAGCTGGCCCGAATACCAGAGTAAATTATGTCCCTCCTGCGTCGGCTGCAGGTCATCAGTAGTATAAAGCAAGGCAGCCAACTCCATTACATCAGCCTTTCTTGCTGTGGAGCCCAAAACAGAAGCAGTTTGCGTGTGCATTGGTCATTGCCAGAGTGAAGAAGAAAAAAACACTAAAGCTAAGTACCCCACTGGGGATCTTTTTCTTGCACTAACCAGTGTCTGAAAAAGTACATAATTGTCTCTGCTATGGAAAACAACTATCACCGAGCGGTCATAACCTGTGTGAACGTGTTTAGGCCCAGACCATGACGTCTTAACACTAGGACCATCCGCCATAGAGCCGAATTTGTAGCTAGATATTTTAAACAGAGTCCTTCTCCATACAAAATGGCGTTCATCAGTCAGCCTCCAGTGGATATCTCCAAAAAGAGAAAAGACAAGGAAAGTGACAGACCACAAAAGGTTAGGCATACAGATGACTCTAACCAGAAGTCAGCCTGTAGCACAGCGGAGTTCAGTGAGGTGCCTACGCAACTCCTGACTACAGCCGCACAGCCACCGCAGGCCTCTACCGAGACCCTTTTGGAGTCTGGTACACTGCTGGATGTCACTACGGCTCTTTCAGTTGGCAACCCCGCAGTTCGGTCCAGACCTGCTCTGCAGACACCGGCTTTTGAGGAGGCCTTTCAGGTAACTGACTCCAGACAAAGACTGACGGCCACGCCAACCACCACACCCAGACCCATTGAAACACTGAGGCCTAAAAGCAAGGCCACTCCTAGAAAA
>NC_056744.1:1666025958-1666076528 GCF_019279795.1 Protopterus annectens | reverse complement strand
TGGGTAATTCTGGTACTGTTTATTTTGTAGATATGCAGGAAGTCCATCAGAGTGGGTTCTGACAATGCTGTATATGCCAGGCATAGTTTTCCCCTCAAAAGCCTGTAGGAGACAGAATACAGGAATAGGGCCTTGAGGGAGTCTACATAGGACATATTACTTATGCCTTGTATTATTTTAGTGAGGAACCTCTGTGGATTTTCCAATGATAACTCTGATGAATGCCGAATACAGTGCAACTATGACTTTCTTGGACTTTAATGCCATACCTTTGTTTATATGTTAGACTCCTTAGGCATTAGCAGTTAACTGAGGTTTTACCTGGATAAAACTAATGATATCACAAAACTAGACCACTTCTTCATTTCCTTTAAGGATTCCAGGTTAGGACAGACAGTTTCCAAACTGTTGCTTCCTGGATCGGAAAGTTTATTTCCCTCTGCATGGAAAGACTTTACTCACATGGCCAAACGCACATTCCACTTGGCAGTGGCCTCATCTGGGGTCTTCTATAAGGGGTGGTTACCAGGTCCATTCTAGAAGCAGTTATGTGGTCATCTATCCACACTTTCACAAAACACTATAAGCAAGATGCCTTCTCCAGGTCCAGGGCACTCTTTGCCAGAAGTATTTTGTCTGGCTTCCTGGACTCTTCTCTTTTCCATCTCTTTAAGCCTGCCACCCTTCTCTCTCTCTACAGCTCTGAGAATCATCCATCTGTTAAGAATACTGCAACAGTGACTCAGTCAGGACATAGTGCAGTTGTTTAAGAGCTTACCATAATAGTAAATGTCCTACTGATCACCATGGCCGTATTCCTTCCATCCCACCTTATACCCCTTCTATTATTTTTCTCTCTGTATTAGCAGAAACACTGTGCTTTACACTCACAGACACACAATCATTATCCCAGGATATTACAACTTTTATGAGGGGCAACTTGCTTATCCTTTTCAAACTAAGCCCCTCCTAGCTGACCAGTCTCCCTTCTAGATTTTCTTCAGGCCACTGCTGGTTTGGAGCTAGACTGAGGATCAAGCACATATGTCTGATTTTTATACCCCTACACTGATGAGCTCAGGTCATTATCCAGATGTACATCTGAGAAAGGTAAAGCTTTAGTACTCCCGTTGGATGTCAGTACCATACAACCCATCTATTAAGAATATTGCAAGAGTGATCAGCAAGACATTTACTGTTATGGTCTTCCAACATTAAAGGTGACTGTTCTGTACCTGTTGTGCTACGAACCTTCACTAATACACTGGAGATAGTTACTTATTTACTTTGTGTAGTTTATTTAGTAGATCAAAATAAAGTTCATTCTTAGAAAGAAAAACAAAAATAACCATACAAAATAAATGCTCTTTCTGTATCATTAAAATTGAAAAAAGTTTTTTCTTTCTTGATTATGATAGCCTTGGTCAAGCTGTCACACACCTGGTACTTTACAGTAAGTCCAGAAGTAAGATCCCAATACTACACAGGTAAATCCACTGGAAAGTTTCTGTTATTCCCCAAGTAAATTCACAACTTCTACTTATACTTTCTGCAGGAGTCTCCACTCTTAGTGCTGCAAATTCCCTCTCTGAGACAGGCAAATGCCTTTTCCATAGGTTCATAGGTTCATAGATAGGTACTAGGCTGTTGGCCCGAGGGCCTATGTAAGCCTAGCCAACAAGTTTCCCTGGCTTATGCCACCGAAGAAAGTTATTTTCCTGTGCCACTGTCGAGCAGACACACAGAAGTGATCTCCGGGGTGTATTTCCAATTTCCCATCCACTCATCAAGATTTTTCTTGAAGAGTGCTAATGAAAAACTTTGCTTGACATAGATGGGTAGCCTGTTCCAGAGTATGGTAACTCTCTGGGACAGGAATCTATCCCTCCAGCATGTCCTGTTTATTGTGGTGACAAGGTTTAAGTCCCTAGAGCGTGTAGCTCTGAGAGATTGGGATTTCTTTAGGTGTAGCATATCCAACAGCTCTGGATGTGACATAGCTTTATATGTTAGGCAGAGATCACCTCGGAGTAGGTGACATGCTACAGAGTAAAGCTGGAGTTTTTTAAGATGGTCAGTGTAGGGCATCTGTTTGAGGCATGTAATCCTCTTTATAAGATACTTCTGTGGCGTTTCCAGCTGCTGCAGATGTCTTGTGAGGTACATTCCAAAAGGGGCATTGTACTCTGTAATGAGTGTTGAGTAGAGGGGAACAATGAGAACCCTTTTATGATGAGGTGTGCCACATAGAAGGACTTCCTGACTACTGTAGCGATGTGACTATCAAAGGACAGACTACTGTCTGACTACCATCAGACTACTATCTTGGGCTACAGCCTTTGCTTTTAACACTGGTTCAACAAGTGTTTCAATATTAACCTCTGCTGTCCTAATTTAAACAGTGATGGTATATATGCAGCATCACTGGATTCATACCACATTATGTGGTGTATATGTACCCCCATAAAACAGCATTTTTAACACCCTTGACTAGCCACTGTCCCATAAAAAACCCTCCTAGGATAGATTGCATGGTTTTCTAGGGAATGAAGTCAGTCATGAGACCAGGATGACTCATCTGCATTCAAGGGGCTACTGCCAGACCTGCATCAGATAGTGAAATTGAATGTCTGTTATGATGTACAATCTCTGTTAAACTTTATGTAGACATCCTGTTGTTTATACAACCACTGTAGGAGTGCACAGTCAGTTACCAGAGTGAAGCTGATTTCTAAGTAAGGCTGTAGTGATGTAAGTGCCTGCTTAATACTGACACATTCCCATTCTGTTGCAGAGTATCTTTTCCAAGCCATACTTAGCTTTCTCCTTGAGTAGTACACTGGGTATTTCTTATCTACTTTCTGAGGTAACACAATGTCTAACTCAACACAAGATGCATCATTGTATACAACAAAACATTTACTAAAGTCAGGGGCAATCAGGACTGGTTCTGAACACAGCATTGTTTTCAAATTGTCAAAAGCATCTTACAATGCTGGGTACAAACCTTTGGAAGCAACATGCTAGTTAAAAAAATAGTTTTGTTTTCATTGGTACTGGGGTATTGCCCAGTTTTTGATAGTTTCTATTATATCCATTTGAGGTCTAGTTACCCTTCTCACAGTCCCATAGCCTAGGTTGTTGCTGTTTGAGGTCTAATTACCCCTCACAATCCCATAGCCTAGGTTTCTGTCTTCAGTCCTGTAAAGCTTACTTATGGCAGTGTAAGTCTGCCCTATTTTAGAAAGTTCAGCACAGTTTGTACATTGACCAGCTATGATCCCACTGTTTGAATAAATGTCTGTGTTATCAAGGGACAGACATGAGGTTTCAGAGCCTTATCCATGAGCTTTTGAAAGGTGACAGGAGTTCTGTGAAGTGTAAAAGGTAAGGCAGCGTAATGAAAATAACCTGTTGGGTGGAAAATGCCATCTTCTCCTTCTGGCTTTCTGTGTAAGATTAATATGCTAGTACCCTTGTGTGAAGTCTGTGGTGGTTAAAACCTTGCTTTGCTTAGCCTCTCTCTCTGAGTTCATCTACTCTAGACATTGGATAAATGTCAGGCTTCCAAAGCTTTAATATAATTGTTTAGCACTTTCCTCCTCAAAATAATTGGACTTCTAATCTAAATTATATAATGTAAACACTGCATTTAAAGCACCATGAAATCACATGATCCAAAGCAACGACTTGTAAACAATTAGACCTAACCAGTTGAAATACAAAAATACAGCAATAAATTCCTAATATATGGTATTAAAAACTGTGATACAAGTAAATAACATCACACAAATGCAAAAACACATTTGTAAAGGACAGATCTGCCTGAAATCTGTTGTTTAGGATTTCTAAGTTTAAGCACACTGTTAAATGATTCATTGTTATTTTCACTTATTCCAGGAATTCTGCAAGCATTCAGTTTTAGCTGCCATAACAGCTCACTGTATTTAACTGTTTCCTCCCAGACATCCCCCCAAGAAAGTTGAAATTGGGTAACTATATTGGACAAACAGGTATAAACCTTATTCTGATGGTAACAAACATCATGGTAATGAAAGCAACATGTTGTGAATTTGATTCTGGAAAAGTGAACATGTAACAGTTACACACAGAGAAGAATGACGGAGTATTTCACAGTAGTGTTTATTACCACAGAACTGTGCTGGGTTTTAAAATGTATAGTTTGTTAGAAAACATTTAGCATTACTTCTACAGTTTAAGTACAGTAATGTCTAGTATTTTTCAGTGGCAGAATTCAGACATAAATAGACACATTAACAGGTGTTGTCTTGTAGATAAGCAGTCAGATATGACCTCATCACAAAAGGTTTCTCATCCAGGAAAAAAGAGGTAATTTTCCCCTCTCCTCATCACTCATTACACCCATTATAGAGTACAATGCCTCTTTTGGTATGTACCTCACAAGACATCTACAACAACTGGAAAGGCAGCAAAAATACCTCACAAAGAGGATTACTGGCCTCAAACAGATGCCCTATGCAGACTGTCTCAAAAAACTCCAGCTTTACTCTATTGCATATTGCCTATTCAGAGGCGATCTCTGCCTAACATACAAAGCTTTGTCAATCCCAGAGCTTTTGGACATGCTCCACTTAAAGAAATCCCACTCCCTCCGAGCTACATGCTCTAGGGACCCAAACCTTGTCACCACAATAAACAGAACATGCTGGAGGGATAGATTCCTGTCCCAGAGACTTCCCATACTCTGGAACAAACTACCTATCTATATCAAACAAAGCTCCTCATTAGCACTCTCCAAGAAAAATCTTTATCATTGGATGGGAAATAGGAAATTCACCCTGGGGATCACTTCTGTGTCTGCTCGACAGTGGCACAGGAAAATAATTTTTTTGGGTGGCGAAAGCCAGGGTACCTTTTTGGCTAGGTTTATATAGGCGCTATATAGGCCCTAGGCCCAATAGCGTAGTACCTACCTATGAACCACCAAGCTATTTCTGAAACTACAGTATGTAGTTTTCCATTAGAAATATACAAGGAGTGGACTACTCTTTCTTAAAAACAGAGAAAAACATCCTTCAAAATGACAGGACTGTACAATAAAAAACACTTGAGAGACATACAGAAGTTGTTTGCTAAGCACAGTAATGCAGCTTAGTGGTGGGTATTATAAGGAAATATGTCTTCCTAGAGTGGGGGAGTCCACATGTTTGGTGTTGAAGCTGACAACGCTCATGCACAGTTTGTTCTCTTCCTATAATCCTGTCAAGAACTATTGTTTATATTTTATTTGTGTGTAAGATGAGTACTGTGGCACAGTTCTTAACATATTGGGATTACCTGCAGGAAGGTATGTGCCCAGTCAGCCCATGTCCCAAAGCTCTGTAAACATATGAACACAAACAGATTCCTCTTTATGTAAGGATGCCTACCTAAATCCTTGAAAAGGAGGCAGCTCGCTCTGCTCATCTTTTTTGTTTGCCGGTTAGTATGAAAGTTATGTTCTGTGGATGGAGAGCTTACATCATAAATCATTTTTGGAACATTCAAACTGTAGTCCCAGCCCTATAAAGCTGTGGATTAAGGCAAATATATGTAAGCATAAGGGCAGTCTCCATGCTTGATTTATATACATGTAAATATAAAGATGGTCTATATGCCTGATTTATGTACTTGTAAGTATAAGGGCAGTCTCCATGCCTGATTTATGTACATGTAAGTATAAGGGCAGTCTCCATGCCTGATTTATGTACATGTAAGTATAAGGGCAGTCTCCATGCCTGATTTATGTACATGTAAGTATAAGGGCAGTCTCCATGCCTGATTTATGTACATGTAAGTATAAGGGCAGTCTCCATGCCTGATTTATGTACATGTAAGTATAAGGGCAGTCTCCATGCCTGATTTATGTACATGTAAGTATAAGGGCAGTCTCCATGCCTGATTTATGTACATGTAAGTATAAGGGCAGTCTCCATGCCTGATTTATGTACATGTAAGTATAAGGGCAGTCTCCATGCCTGATTTATGTACATGTAAGTATAAGGGCAGTCTCCATGCCTGATTTATGTACATGTAAGTATAAGGGCAGTCTCCATGCCTGATTTATGTACATGTAAGTATAAGGGCAGTCTCCATGCCTGATTTATGTACATGTAAGTATAAGGGCAGTCTCCATGCCTGATTTATGTACATGTAAGTATAAGGGCAGTCTCCATGCCTGATTTATGTACATGTAAGTATAAGGGCAGTCTCCATGCCTGATTTATGTACATGTAAGTATAAGGGCAGTCTCCATGCCTGATTTATGTACATGTAAGTATAAGGGCAGTCTCCATGCCTGATTTATGTACATGTAAGTATAAGGACAGTCTCCATGCCTGATTTATGTACATGTAAGTATAAGGGCAGTCTCCATGCCTGATTTATGTACATGTAAGTATAAGGGCAGTCTCCATGCCTGATTTATGTACATGTAAGTATAAGGGCAGTCTCCATGCCTGATTTATGTACATGTAAGTATAAGGGCAGTCTCCATGCCTGATTTATGTACATGTAAGTATAAGGGCAGTCTCCATGCCTGATTTATGTACATGTAAGTATAAGGACAGTCTCCATGCCTGATTTATGTACATGTAAGTATAAGGGCAGTCTCCATGCCTGATTTATGTACATGTAAGTATAAGGACAGTCTCCATGCCTGATTTATGCTTTCCCTGCCCTCCTAGGATACAGCAGGACTAAACTTGCTAAAGGTGTTGGGGCTGAAACTACAAAAGTGATGCTACTCAAACTTCTACAGTTATAGTAAGTTGTTCACACAACTGAAATATGCATATTTTTCATATGGATCACTGGTACAGTAAAATTCTTGACATATGAAAGACTTCCAAAGCTACATCAGGAAAGAGAGAAGCAAACAGCAGTACCGTGTCCTATTGTGTCTTAATCAAGACTGGATGAACTTGGACTTGATTTGTTATAAAGACTGTGCTTACAAATAGCTACTGTATGACTATTACTATAGTAGACAGTACTTTAACCAATGGGAAATTAACGGGGAAACAATAGAGACCAAATTGTAAAGCATGTATCTGAGATTGCCTAAAACTATGACTGATGGAAGTTAGATGTGAGGAAGATGGTTATTTTGGAGGTAAGAGTAAACTGGGGAAGAAAGGTGAGAAAAGGACTATATGTCAGTTTTACATAATTGTAAATTAGCAGTTAAGTTTGTGATTTAGGCTGCCTGATAAAAAAGAGCAGTTGATCGAAATAAACACCTATTCAGAGTTGACGAAATTCTGATAAAAGATAGAATTGAGCTACCTAACCTTATTTTATCAGTGATGTTAATAACAGAATAAAATAGCTAAGAAATGAAAATTGCCATGTACACCCGTCGTTGTGATGAAATACATTGCATATTTTTGTTCTTTTAATAATATACTTTCAAATAATCTGCTTATAAAAAAGTTAATAAATGAAAATCGAAATATTTTAAATTGCTAAACCATGTAGACATGTCATCATAATGAAATACATTGCATATTTGTTTTGTTCTTGTAATAATATACTTTCAAATAACCTGCTTTAGGTATGAAGAGTACAGACTGCAATGTGAATGGCAGTCAACAGCCAACACTTGTGAGATCACAATTAGATGACCCTGCAAGGAACCTCCAGCAGAGGTCTCAGCCTGGAAAGGACATTGATGAGGTTTATCTCACTGATGTACCACAGCTTCCATCAGAACATAACTGCCACCAAACCCCTGAATGTGACAATGGAACACCTGTGGTACATCACCCGACAGAGCATCTACAGCTGCAAGCTCAGACGGTGAAGGTATATGATGACCTTCCTTTCTCTCCTACTCCAACACTTCAGTCAGGACATGGCTGCAGCAGGAGTTCTGAATGTGACACAACTAAGGGATTTCACAGAGAGAAAGAAATGCACAAATGTGCTGAATGCAGTAAAGCTTTCACATGTGCCAATAACCTGAAAAAGCATCAAGCCATTCACACAGGATTGAAACGATATAAGTGTACTGAATGTGGCAAGTCTTACATATGGGCCTATAGCCTAAAAATTCATCAAGCCATTCATACTGGAGCAAAACCATATAAATGTACCGAATGCAGTAAGTGTTTCAGAAATCGCAGCAGTTTTCAACGGCATTTTGTCATTCACACAGGACTGAAACCATATATATGTACCAAATGTGATCAGTCTTTCAAATGGACCAGTAGCCTAAAACGTCATCAAACCATTCACACAGGATTGAAACCACATAAATGTACTGAATGCAGTAAGTCTTTCACATGTGCCAGGAACCTGAAAACTCATCAAGCCATTCACACAGGATTGAAACCACATAAATGTACTGAATGCAGCAAGTCTTTCACACGTGCCAGTTACCTGAAATGTCATCAAGTCATTCATACTGGAGCAAAACTCCAAAAAAAAAATATTAAAGACAGATGTGATAAAAGCAATGCACAGTATTAGAATAGACCACGATATATTAGGCACTATTGGAGATAACAAACTAAAAATTTCAAAACAGACGGAAAGACTCAGAAGATACGAAGATAAATATAAGGGAAAAGCACAAAATAAGCAATTTACTGATGACCCAAAAAAGTTTTATAGAGAATTGGGAAAAAAGGTAAAAGGAATTGATAGACTGCTGAAAAAGTGGATTGAAGCATAGTTGAGAAAAGCCTCTAACTGGAAAACCCCAGGCCCAGATGCAGTACCTAAAAGCACAAAATAAGCAATTTACTGATTACCCAAAAAAGTTTTATAGAGAATTAGGAAATAAGGTAAAAGGAATTGATAGACTGCTGAAAAAAGTGGAAGTAGATACATTTTGGAGAGGTATCTATGAAGATCCTGTGGAACATCATAAAGATGCTACATGGATAGAAGAAGTTAAAGAAAGAATAAGAAGTTTAAAGGCACAGCATATGAAATGGGATACAATAACAGCCAGAGAGATTGAAGAAAAGTTGAGAAAAGCCTTAAATTGGAAAACCCCAGGCCCAGATGCAGTAACTAACTTTTGGCTTAAAGTATTAACTTCTTTACCCAAGGATCTATCCATGAATAAGAACTATTTATATGCACACCCTGAACTGACACCACACTGGTTAACAACAGGCAAAACAATGCTCTTACTTAAGAGTGACCTTGCAAGCTACCCTAAAAATTATAGACCAATGACTTGTCTTCCGATGATGTATAAACTATATATGGGGATTGACGCTGACAGAGTTTATAGTCATTTAGAAAAAAACCTCAATTATGGCAGTAGAACAAAAGGGCAATAAAAGAAAGTCATATGGAACAAAGAATCATTTGTTGTTAAAGTTATAGTGGCAAACTGTAAGAAAGGGAAGAATCTAGTATGGCATCGATTTACTATAAAAAAGCATTTGATAGACTCCCACATTCATGGATAAAAGAGTGCTTAAAAATGTAGAAGGTACATCCTACACTGATTGATTACATTACAGTAACCATGAAACAGTGGCAGACCACTTTGCAGTTAAGTCATGGTAGAGGACAGATTATTATCCCAGGGATAAAAATCCAAAGGGGATATTCCAGGGTGACTCCCTGTCACCGTTGCTATTTTGCCTTGCCATTAATCCATTAAGCGGTTTACTTAACAGCTTAAGTCATGGCTATAATTTGGGTTCTAGAAAACAACAAAGTCTAATGACTTCTCATCTTCTCTTTGTCGATGATTTAAAATTGTATAGCTCATCGGATGAGGAACTGAAAGCACAGCTGCAGGCTGTCAAAACTTTTTCAGATGATATTGGAATGTCATTTGGTCTTGATAAATGTGCAAAAGCAACCTTTAAAAAAGGAAAATTGCAGCACCAGGAAAACATCTGTTTGGGACAAGAATGTGATATGAAAGAATTTGAGCAAGAGGTGTTGCATAAATAATTGGGAATTGATGAAGGATCAGCAATAAAACATGAACAAATGTGAATAAAACTTATTAAAGAGTACTTTAGAAGACTTAAATTAATCTTGAAAACAGCATTGACACCTAGGAACAAGATCCAAGCTATAAACCAGTTTGCTCTTTCTGTCCTAACTTATAGTTTTGGAGTGACTGACTGGCCCCAAAAAGTGTTGGATAGATGGGATATTAAAACAAGAAGGATGCTTCATGCTCACCAAATGATTTATAAAAAGTGTAAACCAAGATTATATATTCCCATTCTGAAGGAGGGATGGGCCTCCTTGAAATTGATTACATGTGTAGATCTGCAATCGTGGGAGTCCACACATATTTACTGACCTAACAAGATCCAAATGTGGTGAAAGTTTTGAAACATGAGGAGAATAAATCTAAGATGACATCTCTGCTTAATTTAGCGGAAGCATATCGAAGTCAAGCAGGAATGGAAATCAAACCAGAAGTGGATAAAAACCAGGCAGCAACTGAATGTGCTAAAAAACAAAAGAAAGAATATAAGGTGAAGGACCAGGTGAGAAGGCAAGAAATGTGGAAAAAACATAAATATAGTTGCAAGTATAAAAAACTTCTGGAAGAGCCTCGTGTTTATCAAGAATGAACACAGGAATGGTTAAGGAAAGGTGAATTCACATCAAGAAATGAAAGGTTAATATTGGCTATTCAGGATAGTGGGCTTATGTACACACTGGTATACAAAGTCCAATGAACATGTGGGAGAAACAGACATATGTAGGTTTTGTAAAACCGAATTGGAAACAGTCACACACCTTGTTGCTGGTTGCGATGCACTAATGGCAGAGGGACTGTATACTGAAAGGCATAAAAATGTGGCAAGATTGTTACTCTGGAGATTGTGCAAACCTTATGGTATCGAAGTGGCTGAAAAACACTGGAAACATGAGCCACAAAGAATCATAAAAAATAATGGTTTATAGCACATGGGATCATCCAATACAAACAGTTCAAAAGATAGATGCTAGAAAACTAGATATAGTGGTCCAAGAAAAGAAGACAAAAGTATCATTGAT
This sequence comes from Protopterus annectens, assembly GCF_019279795.1. Taxonomy (NCBI): domain Eukaryota; kingdom Metazoa; phylum Chordata; order Ceratodontiformes; family Protopteridae; genus Protopterus; species Protopterus annectens. The sequence continues at coordinate 1,666,065,515 of NC_056744.1, read as the reverse complement.
CATTGAAATCACCACACCCAGTGACTACAGTGTCTTTCGTACAGAGAGACGCAAAGTCATAAAATACCTTGATCTGCAGGCAGAAACAAGAGCCATGTGGAAGAAAGATACCCAGACAGTTCCAATAGTAGTAGGAGCAACTGGTCTTATAAAAAATAATTTACAATCGTATTTAGATATGTTACCGATTCATGTAACACTGTACGAATTGCAGAAGAAGTCAGTACTGGGTCATTGTGGGTGCTGCAAAGAGCACTTTTGTCTAACATCAAAGAGTGAAACAATACTAATTTCATGAACTTTAATTGTACTTTGACTTAGGAATGGGGTCCATTCCCATCATGGTATTAGAAACCCAAAAGACTTGGAGAAATTAAAAAGAGAAAAAAAACATATAAATACACTGAATGCAGTAAGTGTTTCAGAGATTCCCGCAGTTTTCAATGTCATCTTGTCATTCACACAGGATTGACACCACATAAATGTACTGAATGCAGCAAGTCTTTCACATGTGCCAGGCACCTGAAATATCATCAAGCCATTCCTACTGGAGAAAAATATTTTTGCAGGAAAAACTGTCAGAAGCTTCAGATAAAAATTTCCGTTCATTAATACAACACATTTTTGAAAAACAGTATATATCAAGAAACTTTGATCTCTTTGGAAAAAGAAGCCTTTGAGGAAGTGGAAAAATATAAACAAAACTTAGAGATATTTGAAAAAGCTAAAAAAGAGATAATGGACATGGGAAAGAAAGAGAGATTTGATATGGTGTAGTATTTATGCAAAGGAGAAAGTTCAATTAACTAATATAGAGAAGGCAGCCTCAAAAGTATTTGAAGAGAAATACAGGCAAAGGCATCCAGATATGGAAAATTTCACAATAAAAAGATTAATAACACAAAAACATAATGTAGAAAAGACTATTAGTAAAGTAAAGGTTAAAGAAATAGAAGTTGAAGTTTTGGAGTGCCTCCAAAGTGAAGGATTTAATGTAGAAGGCCTAATACAGACTACATCACAGTATACTGGAGTATGTCCCCAGAATAAGGAAAAGCAAGAAGACCAGGAGGCATGAAGAAGAAATATAGACAGGGGAAATGAAAAGAGAATTAATATGGTGTAATATTTATGCAAAGGAGAAAGCAAAACTAACTAATGCAAAAAGAGCAGCACCAAGGATATTTGAAGAAAAATATAGGCAAAGGAATCTGGATATGGAAAACGTTTACAATACAAAAAATAAGAAGACTGAGAGGAAAAGTAGAAAAAGATATTAGTAATAGAGAAGTCAAAGAAATAGAAACTGAAGTAATGGAACAGCTGCAAAGAGACGGACTCATTGTAGAAAAACAAATGCAGAAAGCACCACAACAGGATAGAGCAATGGATATCCAAATTAAGGGGAAACCAGTGGAATAGGAAGTAACTGGTCAGGTGCCATATCAAGATATTTTGGAGCCTTCCACAAGAAACCAGTATAAACATTCATTTGAAGCTAGACATCAAGGAAAGAAACAGGAAACTGTGGAAACTCTGATACAGTCAATGTTGAGGAATGATAGGCCAGTGAGTTCCCATATGACAGAACATCAGAAGACACAGGATGAAATTGAAGAGAATGTGCCACAGGAAGATGCTATAGAACTTTCTATAGAATGCCCACAGGAAATGGAAAACCAGGGATTTTCCCTCAGTATGGAAGAAAAGGAGTTAAGAGAAGAGTTGCTTGATTTAATAGACAAAGATAGATATATCAAGATCAATGAGAGAAATAGACTGCAGAAGGTTAATAAACCCCCCAAAAGTCAGAAGGTTGGTAAAACAAATGAACACAGTAATTACCACTGTCCATAGAGACCCATGCGATATAACAGAAGTAAACAGAATATATTACTGTGCTGCTAAATTAATAACTGATAAAGTTCTACCACAGGAACATAGGGTAGCGAGGGAAAAGAGGGGGCAACAGCGAATACCATCATGGAAATATCGAATAGAGAAAACTATAAAGCAGCTAAGACAAGAAGTATCATTGTTAGAAGATTATAGAAGAGGGAACAGATCAATGAAAATACTAAGAAAGATAGATGTGATAAAAGCAATGCGTGGTATTAGAACAGACCAGGAACTGTTTTGCACTGTTGGAGATAACAAATCTAAAAATTACAAAACAGACGGAAAGACTTAGAAGATACAAAGATAAATATAAGGGAAAAACACAAAATAAACAAATTATTGATGACCCAAAAAAGTTTTATAGAGAACTGGGAAATAAGGTAAAAGGAATAGATAGACCGCCAAATAAAGAGGAAGTAGATACATTTTGGAGAAGTATCTATGAAGATCCTGTGGAACATAACAAAGATGCTAAATGGATAGAAGAAGTACAAGAGAGAATAAGAAGTTTAAAGGTACAGGATATGAAATGGGATGAAATAACAGCTAGAGAGATTGAAATAAAGTTGAGAAAAGCCTCTAACTAGAAAACCCCAGGCACATATGCAGTGCCTAACTTTTTGCTTGAAGTATTAACTTCTTTGCACGATGATTTAGCCATGAGTAAGAACTATTTATATATGCACCCTGAACACATACCACACTGGTTAACAACAGGAAAAAGCAATGCTGTTACTTAAGAGTGAACCTGCAAGCTACCATAAAAATTATAGACCAATAACTTGTCTTCCGACAACATACAAACTATACACGGGAATTGACACTGACAGAGTTTATAGTCCTTTAGAAGAAAACTCAATTATGGCAATAGAACAAAAGGGCAATAAAAGAAAGTCATATGGAACAAAGGACCATTTGTTGTTAAAGTTATAGTGGAGAATTGTAAGAAGGGGAAGAAAAGTATGGCATGGATTGACTACAAAAAAGCATTTGATAGTATCCCACATTCATGGATAAAAGAGTGCTTAAAAATGTATAATATACACCCTACATTGATTACATTGCAGTAACGATGAAACAGTGGCAGACCACTTTGCAATTAAGCCATGATAAAGGACAGATAATTATCCCAGGGATAAACATTCAAAGGGGGATATTCCAGGGTGACTCTCTGTCACCCTTGTTATTCTGCCTTGCCATTAACCCATTAAGCTGCTTACTTAGCCTAGGCCATGGCTACAGTTTAGCTTCTAGAAAACAACAAAGACTAATGACTTCTTATCTTCTCTTTGTTGATGATTTAAAATTGTATAGCTCATCAGATGAGGAACTGAAAGCACAGCTGCAGGTTGTCAAAACTTTTTCAGACGATATCTGAATGTCATTTGGTCTTGATAAATGTGCAAAAGCAACCTTTAAAAAAGGAAAATGGCAGCAACAGGAAAACAGTTTGGGACAAGAATGTGATATAAAAGAACTTGAGCAAGAAGGGGGTGTATAAATACTTGAGAACTGATGAAGGTTCAGCAATAAAACATGAATAAATGTGGGCTTAGTAAGGAGTACTTTAGAAGACTTAAATGAATCCTGAAAACAGCATAGACACCTAGAAACAAGATCCAAGCTATAAATCAGTTTGCTCTTCCTGTCCTAACTTATAGTTTTGGAGTGATTGACTGGCCCCAAAAAGTGTTGGATAGATTGGATATCAAAACAAGAAGGATGCTTCATGCTAACCAAATGATTTATAAAAATCAGTGTTTACGAAGATTATATATCCTCCCATTCTGAAGGAGGGATGGGCCTCCTTGAAATTGATTACATGTATAGATCTGCAATCATGGGACTCCACACATATCTATTGACCTCACAAGATCCAAATGTGGTGAAAGTTTTGAAACATGAGGAGAATAAATCTAAGATGACATCTCTGATTAATTTAGCTGAAGCATATCAACGTCAAGCAGGAATGGAAATCAAACCAGAAGTGGATAAAAACCAGGCAGCAACTGAATGTGCTAAAAAAGAAAAGAAAGAATATAAGGTGAAGGATCAGATGAGAAGGCAAGAAATGTGGAAAAAACATATAGTTGCAAGTATAAAAAACTTTTGGAAGAGCCTTGTGTTGATCAAGAATGAATGCAGGAATGGTTAAGGAGAAGTGAATTTACATCAAGAAATGAAAGGTTAATATTGGCAGCCCAAGATAGTGGGCTGCATACACGCTGATTTACTTAGTCCATTAAACATGTGGGAGAAACAGACATATGTAGGTTTTCTGGAACCAAGTTGGAAACAGTCACACACCTTATTGCTGGTTGAGATGCTCTAATGGCAGAGGGACTGTATACTGAAAGGCATAATAATGTGGCAAGATTGTTACACTGGAGATTGTGCAAACATTATGGTATTGAAGTGGCTGAAAAACATTGGAAACATGAGCCACAGAGAATCATAGAAAATGATGAAGTTTACATCACATGGGATCACCCCAATACCAACAGTCCAAAAGATAGATGCTAAAAAACCGGACATAGTGACCCAAGAAAAGAAGACAAAAGTAGCATTGATCATTGAAATTGCCACACCTAGTGACTATAGTGTCTTGCGTACAGAGAAACACAAAGTCATAAAATACTTTGATCTGCAGGCAGAAATGAGAGCCATGTGGAAGAAAGATACCCAGACAGTTCCAATAGTAGGATCAACTGGTCTTATAAAAAAGAATTAACAATCATATTTAGATATGTTACCAATTCATGTAACACCATATGAATTGCAGAAGGAGTCATTGTTGGACACATTGCAGGTACTGCAAAGAGCACTTTTGGCTAACATCAAAGAGTGAAATAATACTAATTTCATGAACTTTAATCGTACTCTGACTTAGGAATGGGGTCCATTCCCTTCATGGTATTAGAAAACCAAAAGGCTTGGAGAAATCAAAAAAGAGCAAATCATATAAATGTAGTGAATGCAGTAAGTGTTAACAACAGCTAAGTTATCCTCAGTGGCATTATGCCATTCACACAGGATTGAAAATAAAAGGTACCATTAAGAAGAAATAACCTAAATGTACTGAATGCAATAAGTCCTTTACAAGGGACAGAGGCCTGAAAAGTCATCAAGCCATTCACACAGGATTGAAACCATATAAATGTACCAAATGCAGTAAGTGTTTCAGATGTCCCAGCTTTTCTTCAACAACATTATGCCATTCACACAGGTGTGAAATCACATATGTGTACCGAGTGTGGTAAGTCTTTCACATGGGCCAGTAGCCTAAAAAGTCATCAACCCATTCATACTGGAGCAAAAAGAACCCAAAAGACTTGTAGAAATTAAAAACGAGCAAAACCATATAAATGTACTGAATGCAGTAAGTGTTTCAGAGATTCCTGTAGTTTTCGATGGCATCTTGTCATTCACACAGGATTGAAACTATGTAAATGTACTGAATATAGTAAGTGCTTCAATATCTAAGCAGTGAACAAGAGCATTATGCTATTCACACAGATGTGAAGCCAAATATATGTACCGAATGTGGTAAGTCTTTCACATGGGCCAATAGCCTAAATATTCATCAAGCCATTCATGCAGGAAGATTTAGCCATGAGTAAGAACTATTTATATGTGTACCCAGAACAGACACCAACCTGGCTAACAACAGGCAAAACAATGTTCTTACTTGAGTGAACCTGCAAGCTACCCTAAAAATTATAGGCCAATAACCTGCCTTCTGATGATGTGTACACTATGGCAGTAGAACAAAATGGCAATAAAAGAAAGTTATATGGAAAAAAAGGATCATTTGTTAAATAAAGTCATAGTGGAGAATGTAAAAAGGGGAAGAGTATGGCAAGGATTGACTACAAAAAAGCATTTTGATAGTATCCCTCATTCATAGATAGAAAAATGCTTAAAAAATGTATAAGATACATCCCACACTGATCAACTACATTACAGTGACCATGAAACAGTGGCAGACCACTTTGCAATTAAGGCATGATAAAGGACAAATTGTTATCCCAGGGATAAAATTCAAAGGGAGTGTTTCAGGGTGACTGTCACTGTTCTGCCTTGCCCTTAATCCATTAAGCTGTTTACTCAGTAACTTAGGTCATGGATATAATCTGGCTCCTAGAAAACAGAAAAGTGTAGACTTCTCACCTTCTCTTTGTTGATTTAAAAATGTATAGCTCATCAGATGAGGAACTGAAAGCACAACTGCAAGTTTGTCAAAACATTTTCAGATGATTTAAGAATGTCATTTGGTCTTGATAAATGTGCAAAAGCAACCTTTAAAGCAGGAAAACTGCAATTCCAGGAAAACATCAGTTTGGGACAAGAATGTGATATATAAGAACTTGAGCAAGAAGAAGTGTTTAAATATTTGGGAATTGATGAAGGATCAATAATAAAACACAAACAAATGTGAATAAAACTTAGTAAGGAATACTTCAGACGAGTTAAATTAATCCTGAAAACAGCACTGATATCTAGGAACCAAATTCAAGCTATAAACCAATTTGCTTTTCCTGTCCTCACTTACAGTTTTGGAGTGACTGACTGACCCCAAAATGTGTTGGCTAGATTTGATAGGAAAATAGGAAGGATGCTTCATGCTTACCAAATGATTTATAAAAATCACTGCATACCAAGATTATATATTCCCCATTCCAAAGGAGGGATGGACCTTCTTGAAATTTATTATATGTATAGATCTGCAATTGTGGGACTCCACACAAATCTGCTGACCTCACAAGACCCAAAGTAGTGAAAGTTTTGAAACATAAGGAGAATGAATCTAAGATGACTTCTCTGCTTAATTTAACAGATGCTTATCGGTGTCAAGCAGGAATGGAAATCAAATCAGAAGTAGATAAAAATCAGGCAGCAACTGAATGTGCCAAAAAACAAAAGAAAAAAATATAAGGTGAAGGATCAGATGAGAAGGCAAGAAATGTGGAAAAAGCATAAATACAATTGCAAGTATAGAAACCTTCTGTAAGAACCTCATGTTGATCAGGAACAAACACAGGAATGGTTAAGGAGAGGCAAATTCAAACCATGAGATGAAAGGATGATATTGGTGGCCCAAGATAATGGGCTGCATACACATTAGTTTATAAAGTCCATGTCGGAGAAACAGACAAATTTAGGTTTTGCAAAACCAAATTGGAAACAGTTGCACACCTTGTTGTTGGTTGTGACATATTAATGGCAGAAGGACTGTATACTGAAAGGCATAATAATGTGGCATGACTGTTGCACTGGGGATTGTGTAAACATTATGGTATTGAAGTAATCAAAAAAACACTGGAAACATGAGCCACAAAGCATCATAGAAAATGAAGTCTACATCACATAAGATCCTCCATTACCAACAGTTTAAAAGATAGATGCTAGAAAACCAGATATAGTGGTCCAAGAAAAGAAGACAAGAGTAGCATTGATCATTGAAATTGTCACACCCAGTGATTACAGTGTCTTATGTACAGAGATGCACAAAGTCATAAAATATCAGAATCTGCAAGCAGAAATTAGAGCAATGAGGAAGAAAAATACCCAGAAAGTTCCAGTAGTACTAGGAGCAATGGGTCTTATAAAAAAGAATTACAGTCATATTTAGATATGTTACCAATACATGTAACTCCATACGTATTGCAGAAGGAGTCATTATTGGGCACATTGTGGGTGCTCCGAAGAGCACTATTGGCTGACATCAAAGATTGAAACAATACTAATTTCATGAACTTTAATCGTACTTTGACTTAGGAATAGGGTCCATTTCCATCATGGTATTATAAACCCAAAAGACTTGGAGGAATTAGAAAATAGCAAAACCATATAAATGTACTGAATGCAGGAAGTGTTTCAGGAATCGCAGTAGTTTTCAACAGCATGTTGTCATTCACACAAGACTGAAGCAGTATAAATGTGCTGAATGTAATAAGTCTTTCACACATGCCAGTAGCCTGAAAAATCATCAAGCCATTCACACAGGATTGAAACCACATAAATGTACTGAATGCAGTAAGTGCTTAACATATCGAAGCAGTCTTCAGCAACATTATGCCTTTCACACAGAACTTTGCATGAAGATTTAGCCATGAGTATGATTTATATGTGCACCCCAAACAGACACCAACCTGGTTAACAACAAGAAAAACAGTACTCCTGCTTAAGAGTGAACCTTTAAGCTTCCCTAAAAATTGTAGACCAATAACTTGCCTACCAGTGATATTCCACAAAATACACTGGTATTAATGAAAATGTTAGTATTAACTGTGTGTTAAAAATGAAGAACATATTGGGATAATATTATTGTGTCATTTTAGTAGAGTTTATTATACAGTTTTAGATGTTATGTTTTTAAGGGCTGTGTTAATTGATTTATTAGTATTTTAATAGGTATATAAGGGCTGGGTTGCATAATGAGAGTTGTTCTGAGGAAGTCTCTAACATTGAGAGATGAAAGTGCTTAACTGATTTTAAATTGTGGTTGGATTAAAGTATTTTTGTGCTGTGGCTGCCGTTCCTTCCTTTTGGTTCTTGAGTTTGTGTTTGTGTGTTTTTCTAAGAACTATTTATATGTGCACCCCAAATAGACACCAACCTGGTTAACAACAAGGAAAAACAATGCTCCTACTTAAGAGTGAACCTGCAAGCTACCCTAAAAATTATAGACCAGTAACTTGCCTTCCAATGACATATAAACTATACACAGGAATTGATGCCAGCAGAGTTTATATTCATTTAGAAGAAAGCTCAATTATGGTAGTAAATCTGAAGGGAGCCAAAATCATAAGGAGCAAAGGATCATTTATTAAAGTCATAGTGGAGAACTGAAGAACCAAAGTATGGCATGGTATGATGCAATATGTATGCAAAGAAAAAAAAAGCCAAATTAATCAACACAAAAAAGGCAGCCCCAAATATATTCAAAGAGAAATGCAGGCAAAGGCATCCAGATATAGAAAATTTCACAATAAAAAAATAAGATCACAAAGATGGAATATAGAACAGAAGTAACAGTTAAAAAATAGTTGGAGTTATGCAATATTTGTGAAATGAAGGATTCAGTGTAGAAAATCTAGCACAGGTTATATCACAGCATGATGGAACAAGTCTCCAAAGTAAGGAGAAACAAGAGGAGCAGGAGACATCTGAAGAAATGTGGACATGCGAAAGAAAAAGATATTTAATGTGGTTTAATATTTATGCAAAGACGAAAGCAACACTAAATGCAAAAAGAGAAGCACCAAATATACAGGCAAATATACAGATATGGAACATTTTATAATACAAAAATAAGAAAACCGGGAGGAAAAGTAGGAAAGAGAATTAATAATGGAGTAGTTAAAGAAATATTAACTGAGGTTATGGATTACCTGCAAAGTGAAGGATTTAGTGTGTATAACACAACAGGATGGAGCAATGGACAACTCAAATTAAGGAGAAACCAGTGGAGCAGGAAGGATCTCATCAGTTGACATAAGAAGATACTTTGGAGCCTTCCAAAAGAAACCAGTACAAACATTCAGTTGGAGTTGTACAGTAAGGGAAGGAACTAGAAACTGTGGCAACTCTGATGCAGTCAATGATGTGTAGTGATAGGCCTGTAAGTTCCCATATGAAAAGCAACGGACAACATAGGGCGAAACTGAAGAGAATGTGGCACAGAAATATGCTCTGGAACTTTCTGTAGAATGCCTGCAGGAAATGGAGAACAAAGAATGTGCCCTCAGAGTAGAAGAAAATGATCTACATGAAGAGTTTCTTGATTTAATAGAGATGTATAGACATATTAAGATCAATGAAAGAAAAACTTCAGAAGTTAAGTAAAACCCAAAAAGTTAGTTTTATAAAACAAATGAACACAGTAATTAGGACTGTCCATAGAAATTCATGCAGTATAACAGAAGTAAATAGGATACATTACTATATAGCTCCCTACTACAAGAACACAAGGTAGTAAGGAAAAGGACGGGGAGAAATTGATTGCCATCATGGAAATATTGAATAGAGCAAACTATAAAGCCATTAAAACAATTGTCACTGTTAGCATATAAAAGAGAGAACAGATCAACAAAAATACTCAAAGATAGACATGATAAAAACAATGTGCAGTATTATAACAGATCAGGATTTATCATGCACTATTGCAAATAATAAACTAAAAATATCAGCACAGGCAGAAAAACTTAGAAGATGCGTAGATAAATATAAAGCAAAAGTACAAAATATGTAATGTTTTGATGACCCCAAAAAGTTTTGAAGAGAATTGGGAAACAAGGTAAAAGGAATTGAAAAACCACCAAAAAAAAATTAGGTGCATACATTTTGGAGAAATATCTGCAAAGATCCTTTGGAACATAACAAAGATGCTAAATGCATAGAAGAAGTTAAAGAAAGAATAAGAAGTTCAAATGTACAGGACATGAAATGGCATGTAGTAATGGCCAGAGAGATTGAAACAAAGTTAGGAAAAGCCTCTAATTGGAAAACCACAGGCCCAGATGCAGTACCTAACTTTTGGCTAAAAATATTAACATCTTTGCACAAATATTTAGCCATGAGTAAGAAATATTTATATGCTCACCCCAAACAGACACTAGCATGATTAACAACAGGAAAAAGCAATGCTCCTACTTGAGTGACCCTGCAAGCTATCCTAAATCTGACTACCAATAACTTGCCTTCTGATGACCTATAAACTATACATGGGAACTGATGCCCTGAGAGTTTATAGTCATTTAGAAGAAATCTCAATTATGGCAATTGAACAAAATGGTAATAAGAGAGTCATATGGAACAAAGGATCATTTGATGTTAGTCATAATGCAGAACTGTAAAAAGTGAAAGAACATAAGTATGGTATGGATAGACTACAAAAAAGCATTTCACAGTATCCCACATTCATGGATAGAAGAGTGCTTAAAATGTGCTGATAAACTACATCACAGTGACCATGAAATAGTGGAAAACTTTGCAGGTAAGCCATGATAAAGGACAAATTCCTATTCCAGGAATAAACATTCAAAATGGGATATAGCAGGCGACTCTGTCACAGCTACTTTTTGCCCTGCCCTTAGCCCTTTAAACTGTCTGCTTAACAGATTAGGTTATGGCTGTAATTTGCCTCTCAGAAAGCAACAAATTGTAAAGACATCTCATCTTCTCCTTGTAGATAATTTAAAAGTTTTGAAACATGAGGAAAATAACTCTAAGATGACTTCCCTGCTTTGTCTAGCAGAAGTATATCAGTTTCAAGTGGGAATGCAAATCAGTCCAGAAGTAGATAAAAATCAGGCAGCAACTGAATGTACCAAAAAGCAAAAGGAAGAATATAAGGTGAAGGATCAGATGAAAAGTCAGGAAATGTGGAAAATGCTTAAACATAGTTGCAAGTTTAGAAAATTCTTGGAACAACCTCATGTTGATCAGGAAAAAAATGCAGGAATGGTTAGGAGAGGCAAATTCAAATCAAGAGATGAAAGGTTAATATTGGTGGCCCAAGATAGTGGGCTATGTACATGTTGGTTTACAAAGTCCATTGAACCTGTGGAAGAAATAGACAAATGTAGATTTTTGTAAACAGCATTGGAAACAGTTGCACACCTTGTTGCTGGTTGTGACATCCTAATGGCAGAAGGACTGCATACTGAAAGGCTTAATAATGTGGCAAGACTGTTGCACTGGGGATTGTGCAAACATTATGATATTGAAGTGGCTGAAAAACACTGGAAACATGAGCCATAAAGCATCATAGGAAATGAAGTGTACATCACATGGGATCATCCATTACCAACAGTTCAAAAGACTGGTGCTAGAAAACTGGATTTAGTGGTCAAAGAAAAGAAGACAAAAGTAGCATTGACCATTGAAATATCCACACCCAGTGACTACGGTGTCTTGTGTACAGAGAGAAAGAGACACAAAGTCATAAAATATCAGAATTTGTAGGCAGAAATGAGAGCAATGAGGAAGAAAGATACCCAGATAGTTCCAATAGTAGTAGGAGCAATGGGTCTTATAAAAAAGAATCTACAATCATATTTAGATATGTTTCTGATACACGTAATTCCATGCGAATTGCAGGAGTCCTTACTAGGCACACTGCGGGTGCTGCAAAGGGCACTTCTGGCTGACATCAAAGATTGAAACAATACTAATTTCATGAACTTTAATCATACTTTGACTTAGGAGTGGAGTCCCTTCCTGTTATGGTATTAGAAACCCAAAAGACTTGGAGAAATGACAAAATGTTATGAATGTACTGAATGTGGAAGGTGCTTCAAATATTACAGCAGTCTTCACTCGCATTGTGCCACTCACATAGAGGTATGAGTGGAGAGATGATAAATCAGCAAGCAAAGGAGAGTAGTATTGCTGGAAATTAATTTAAGTCTAGGTGAGTACCTTCACAAGGTGGACCCTCTTTTTTACAAAATGTCACAGATATTTAGACTATATAGACTGTACCTTATTTAGGATATATCATGCACAGAAGTAGGTTAAAAAAATAAAGAAAAGATAGCTGGTAGCACAAGACCCAGGATAGAAAAGTGCCTAGTCCTGATAGGTGCATTGTTGCCAGGACTTGAACAAATGACAGTTTAGAATCCTAAAGACACTGAACCATTCTAACAATGGGGCTAGTCCAGGCTCATGGAGAGGATGGCCCCAGTTGAAGAAGGAAATGGTAGTTCACAAAAATCACAAAATCTGATAAGCCAAAAAAGAGCCATAAAGATGATAGAATGGACTGCTGAAGATGACAAATTATATTTTGCTACTATTATGCAAGAAACCCAGAATTTCCAGACAGAAGATTATACAAGAACAAATTAGAGAAATTAGAGGAAGCAAAAATACTTGCACAACAAAAACTGTCAGAAGCTTCAAATAAGAATTTGAGTTAATTAATACAACAGATTTATGAAAAACATTATGTAGATCAGTAACCTTGAGCCGTTTGGAAAAAAAAGAAACTGAGGAAGTGCAAAAATATTAAGAACACTAACTAGAGATTTTTTGAAATTTATAAAAAAGAAATATGGATATGGGGAAGAAAGGTAGATCTGATAATGGTGAAATAGTTATGCAATGGAGAAAGACAAATTAATCGGTACAAAAAACAGCCTCAAATACTGTATATTTGAAGAGAAATACAGGCAAAGGCATCCAAATTTGAAAAAAATTCACAATACAAAAAATAAGATCACAAAGAGGGAACACAGAACAGAAGGTAGTAGAACTAAGAAAACACTTTGGCAGAAATGGCTCAAATAGCTCAAGGATACTAATGAAACCACAAGTGACTGTATAATTATATTGCAATAGTGGAACAAGGCAAATATATTCAACATATGAACAACATGTTAACAGAATGTAGTTATAAAGTCAGCAAAGATTATTTTGGAAAAATTATAAAAACATTGACATGAAATTATGTGAGTTATTTAATAGTGGATCTGTTAACTTGGAATTATTTGATTTTCTTAGAGTTGAAGAGCCTGAGTTAAGACAGATATTTGGTATTCCAAAGATCCACAAAGAAGAAAAATGTCCTCCTTTTTGTCCAATTGTTTCCAGCCCAAAAAACAAGACTGTTACTATTTCAAGTTATTTGGATGAAATTTTGAATCCTTTGGTTCAAAGCAGTGAATTTTATCTTAAAGATTCATGGGATTTTTTTAGCTCATCTTAGGCAGTTTGAATGGTGAAGAAACATTTTTTGCAACTGTTGACATTACATCCTTGTATACTACTGTTAATCAAACGAAGGGATTAATTTTGTCAAACTTAATCTCGCCAGCTTAAATAAATTAGATTTTACCACCAGAGAGTTGATTGGGTGTTTATTAGACATTGTTTTAACAAACAATTTCTTCACCTTTGACTCCAAACTGTACCAACAAGTTTCAGGGGTGGCAATGGGTGCTAAGGTAGCACCCACTTTTGCAAATTTAATGTTATACTGGTGGGAAATCAGCTTTTTGATTTTCTGAGTTTTATCGGTATGTTTGTTTTTATCATTGTTACATTGATTTAGTATTCATTTGGAAAGGAAGCAAAGATATGTTTGACATTTTCCTTGATGAAATTAATAGTGTCAGGTGGTTGACTTTCAGTTTAAGTGATTTAGGTACAACTATTCATTTTTTAGACGTTGTACTAACTATGGAAGTGCTGCAGTATACATTTATTAGTTCAGTATAAAGGAAGAACACTTTTAGGAATAATTATTTACACTATTTGAACAATCATCCCAAATTTAAGAAAAACAGTATTTTAGAGGGCAGCTAATTAGAGCCAGTAGGTTAACCAGCAGTGATGACATTTTTTTGGAAGAAGTGGATTTTATTACTTTGTTATTTGTGGATAGAGGATATCTGGTAGTTGAACTTCAAACATTATTGAACTTAGGCATACTAAATTTCCATCTATACTTTCTCAAGGTATTGTGTTTAATGAAAAGCAGAATAAATGCAACTGTGATACTATTTTAAGATTTCCCATTAACATGTCTGTTGATAGTAAAACAGTTCAAACTATTGTGTGTAACAATTGGAAAATTATACAGGGGGACAGAGAGTTGGCATGTGTGTTGGGAGTTAAACCAAATTTTTGTTATAAAAAATCTACCAACATCAAAAGTTTGTTAGAAAATTACATTGGGCAAGATTTAAGAAACATTTCTATCATGGGCACCTTCAGTTGTGCATCCTGTAGGCATTGCTGCTTTATTAGTAATGTTAGTTCATATACTTTTGAACATATCCAGTTTACTGTTTTTTCTGAAGCACGCTATAATTGTCGCAGCTCTAATATTGAATCTGAAGTTGTTAAACTTCTTCCTATTCATCACTGATTGGTTCTGTTCCGAGCCCTCAGAACCAAGATGGCCTTATACCAAGCTTACATGCAGCAAAAACTCTCAAGCTAAGCTGCTACCCACAATGCCCTTTGCCCAGTTACCCCCAGATCTCTTTTGCTGCGCAGCCATATAGCAGTGTTTCACCAAGCTCTCCATCGAAGTGCTTTTTTCATATATATTTACTGGTTTGAAAAATTGTTTTCTCTTTTATAACTTGTTCTTGTTCTATATTGCTTCAGCTCTACCCACAGGTATTTCTCTCTTACCATTGTTGGTAACTTCTTGGTATTTCTAACTTTCTACCTTTACGGTATCTTGTTACCATTGTTGGTATTTGCTTTCTTTCTCCTTCATTCCCTCTCTTCCCCTTGTGTGCAAGAGTGAGTTCTGGGATGTCTAAAAGGAGGGGAACTACGGGGTTTAAACACTGCACTTCTTGCAGTGGTAAACTGTTGAATAGTGACCTCCGTGAAGAATGTATATACTGTTTGGGGGTTCCGCATTTGTCAGCTAAACCCCCATGTGATATCTGTGCTAGTTTCAGTCAGCGGATGCTGAATGAACATCGTAACAAACTTATTTTAAAGGGTCTACTTGCTTTGCCTTTTTTGGAGGCCATTTCTGCGATGGAGGTCTCATCCCCCTCCTTCAGACAAGAAAAATCCTCGATCGATCCTCTCTTCACCGGCCAGTGATAGAGGTAAGGTATCACAAGCACAAGGCCCATAAGTCCTCTTCTGAACCCCATTCTGCCTCCTCAGTGTCGACTACCACATCAGCTCCAAGCTTGGCTCCAATGAAGTTTACCAAGGTAGTCTCGTCTGTGCCCACCCTGGCACCAACAATTACAGCACCGTCTTTGGCTTCAGTACCGACCAGTGTATTGATTTCTTTATCAGCACCGACTTCGTCCATTTTGACTCTGACAACTACCTCGGAACAGTTCCTAACATCCACCCCTATAGTGACTTTTGCTCCGAGGCCGTTCATGGCTCCAACAATACCTCTATTACCTGTTGCAAAATTGGAATCGTCGGTGCTGTTCTGCAACACACCACAGACCCGATACTCATCCAATGTGTTCCCATTGCCGGACAAGCCTGCAGCCCCTTTTTGGACTGGCCTGACTCCCCCTCAGGTGCTTCGGTGAGATCCACCAGGAGCCTTTCTGAATTGGATGTGGTACGCCTTTTTGATCAACTGCTGACTGCTAGGGAAATCTGAAATCCGCCTAGACCCTATCCCAATCCTGGCTTTGGGTCTATTTCTCCAGCAACCCCTACTTACTCTCCTCCTTTGGACCCCTCAGTTCCAAGGCTTATCTATCCAACTTTTACTAGAGGAATTCCTTCCTCGGCACCGACAACAACTCTGTCTGAGGTTCCAAGATTTTTTTTGTTGTTTTGTTTTATTTAAAGGTGATGAAAGTGAGGTTGCGGAAGTTGTGTCTATATTATCTAATTTTACTTCATTTTTGAGTTTTACCTGTGAATTTAACAACGTTAAGAATCTACCGTAAGCCAACATATTCTAATAGTTTTCTTCACTTCAGTAGTGCTCATCCCCATTATCAGAAATGTGCTGTTATTAAAGGCCAGCTGGTTAAAGTGGCCCAAATGACCACTCTAGAGGATGATTTTTGAGATGAATGTTATCTACTTAAAACAATGTTTATAGCAAGGGGATACCCATCTATCTTGATTGACAACCTTGTATCTGAGGTTAGTAATAAACGTAATAATGGTTGGTTTAAACCCATTCTTGGTAGAATTGAGGTCATTAATGGTGTTAACACTAATGACTGTGGTATTGGGGGTCCGAATTTGAATTCCTCTAATATGAATACTATGTCTAATGAAGATAACACATCTAATGCCTCATTGTATTTTATTACATCTTTTTGTATTGAGGCTGAAATTGTGCAGGGTGTTCTACACAAGAACTGGGTGGTGTTGAAAGAGAACGCCTTTATTAAAAACAAGATACCAGATATGCCTCAACTTGTTTATAAAAGGGGACGGAACCTTAAAAATTTGGTTGAGACTGTATTGCCCCCTTTACAAAAGGATGGAGGCATATACAAATGTGATTCTTGTAGAATGTGTAAACATATTAAAGTGACTAATAGTTTTTCCATAGGTAGAAATAAATATAGAGTTAAGGATGAATGTAATTGTAATGCCACTGATGTGCTATATTTAGCCCAGTGTCAAAATTTCCCCCAGTTCTATATTGGTAAAACTGATAGGCACTTTAGAAAGAGAATATATGAACATTTATATAGCATTAATAGGAAAGATGTAAATAACACTTTAGTGAAATATATTATTGATTGTCCTGAGCATTAATTTTTGTTTCTTGTTATTGAACAAATACATGCTAATATTAAGAGGTGGGCCAGTATCTGTGGAGTTAGAACTTAGAGAATTATAGTGGCAAGTATTAACTAATGCTTAGACCTATCCCGGTTTAAATGAATACAGTTCTATTAAATGTATTTTGAACCTTAAGGCCTTAAATAGACATTAAATGACCAGTTGTGTACTAGTTTTAATATTGTTATATGTTTTAATATACTTGTATATATTTATATGCTTTTATATGTTAATATAATTAATTACGTTTTGTTAAAAGTGAAATGAACTTTATGTAGAATGAAATATGTTCTTGTGATTTCATTTTGATTTAATGGACAATATCTTTTTAAATGTTTTACAGGATATGATGTCATTGATGTGGAGGGTTATTTAAACTAAGTCAGTTAACAATTGTGTTTGTCTGAGGAAGTTTGTGAATTTTTACATTCAAAAGCATTTACAATGAATTGAATTAGTTCTAGTCTGGTGAATGCCCTTTGTCTGTTTGTTTCTTGAAATTCAGAGATCCCTTTGGATGCTGGTTCCATTAGAATCCACCCTTCCTCAATCTCATGCTTGGGGGGGTGGAGCCCTCGGTTCTGGTGTTGGTTACAACGGTTGTGCCTGCCCCAACTTCAGATCAGGGAGTGTCTACCGCTCTGAGCTTGATTGAGGCTCCGTCCTCAGGGTGGACCATCTGGAGCTGGATGTGACCCCGGTTCTGATTTTGTCATCTTCGGTTCTGGGCTCCCATTCCTCTTCGGGCAGGCCCGCTTTCCTGGTGATGGAGAGGGCTCTTGCTGCCAGAAATCCTCACAGTTTGTTATTCCCCCAGTTCCCTCTGAGCCACAGCTGTCAAAGGCCATCCCCCCAGGACTCCAAGAGCACAAGGCCCAGGAGCTCCCTGTCCATGGCATTTCACTTTCCGAGTCTTCTTCGGATATTCCCTCCAAACCCCCTCAGAAACGGGTGTATAAGAGGAAACACATGTACTCCCCGGAGGAGTCCCTCGTGGAGGATACAGACTACGATGATGGGGAAGAGGGTCCCTACAATGGGGAAGAGGGTCCCTACGGTCACCCCCTGATGTCTCCTTTGGGGACATCATGGAAATCTTGAAACAGATGGGTGATTGGAAATCCTCGACCCCTTCTTCAGAGGAATCTGTATTCCTGCATGCCTTTTGCTCTCAGCCCTCTACTTCTTGGGTGACCCCCCCCACCGATGAGTCGGTTAAACTCATTGTGCAACAGGCTTGGAAGAACTCTGACTCCATTGAGGCCATCCCCAGGAGATCAGACAAAGTACTGTCTCCTCCAGAGGATCAACCACATTGGTCCAGAGTCTTGCCAGTGGACACTATGGTGGTGGCCTTGCAGAAGAGTCCTGCTGTTCACCCACCCAACAGAAAGTCCCAGGCAGTGGACAGGTTAGGGAAGTGAGTCTTTGCATCAGCGACCTTCGTGGTTAGGTCTCTGAACTTTCTGGCACATTTTACGAGGCTCCAGAGAGATCTTATCTTCAATCTCCCCGGAACCCTCACTGGTCAAGTATCGGATGGAGCACGAGATAATGTTGCTTCCCACCTTGCCACACTAGAATCCATATCTAATTCATCCATGAGGTTGCTGTCACATGCAACCAAAGGAGCAGCCGTAGTCATGAAACGTCACGCCTGGATGCGCATCTGTGACCTCACGGACTCCTTCAAGTCTACCTTTCTAAATGCCCTATCAAGCCTTCGGTTCTGTTTGGTGCTAAGGTCAAGGATACACTAGACAGGTGCGAGCAAGATGGGCAGACCTTGTCTGCCGCTTTTCCAAGCATCAGCGTTCCTTCTCCAGGAATCGGAGATGTGGCACATGAAGTCTCAAGGTCCTTTCTGAGACGCACGTGGTGAGGATACCTCCAGAGGCAGAGGGGGTTCCAATAATGGAAGACATCCCTTTTGGGGCAGAGGGGTCCCAGAACCAGGACTCTATGGATTCCTTCTCAGGTAGACCATATCAGCGCTCCTGAGTTGCTCCCCGATTGCTTTCCTCTGGAAGCAGTCGGGGCATGTTTCTCTCTGCACCAAGCTGCCTGGCTATCCATTACGAACGATCAGTGGTTGCAGAGAATTATTACCAGAGGCTAACATATTCCACTAATATCCTATCCAAGACCTTTGAAATCCCTTCCCGTTGTTCCACCCAGTCAAAGGGAGGAGGCAGCTTCTGAAATATGAAAGCTGCTTCAAAAACATCCAGCTGGTCCCCTCAGATCAGTGTGGATCAGGGTTCTACTCAAGATTATTTTTGGTGCCAGAGAAAACAGGGGACTGGAGGCCCATTCTGGATCTCAGTCAAACAAATCAGTAGTTCAGACCAAGTTTCGCATAGTCATGATTCAATCCATCCTCCCCTTTCTGTGGGAGGGTGTGTGGATGTGCTCATTAGATCTCCGGGATGCGTATTACAATTTCAAGATGGGCAAGTGCTCCAGGAGCCCCCTTCACTTCCGTTTGGGAGCCAATCACTGTCAATTCAGAGCCATGCCTTTCAGTCTCTCAACGGCCCCCAGAGTGTTCACAAAATGTCTTGCAGTGGTAACAGCTCATCTGAGACTTCAGGGATTCCAGGTGTTTCCATATCTAGACGATTGTCTCTGCTCCACCCCCACCAAGCGTCTTCTGGTCAGGACCCTTCACTACACATTGGCTCTAGTGGAGTCATTAGGCATCACCATACACTGGGAGAAATCAAACCTTCCACCATCACAACTGGAATTCATAGGGGCAGTATTCAACACAGAGTCAAGCCTAATCTCACTTCCTCTCCACAGGTTCAGAGACTCAGGGCACAAGTTCAGGTGATACTCTGTCAAAGCAAGGTGTCTGCAAGGGAGATTCTTCAAGCCTTGAGATCTGTGGCTGCAGCCATCCCCATAGTTCCCTTAGACTACACATGAGATTATTACAATGGCTCCTTCAGTCCCAGTGGATACCCAATCTCCACCCCCTAAGCTCAAAGATCCTCATCACCAACATTTCCAAACAAAATCTCCTCTGGTGGATGAGTACAGATGAAAATCTTTGGTGTCGTCCCTTCCAGGTTCCACAGCCCTGCGCCACCGTGACCACAGATGCTTCCCTGATGGGGTGGGGGGGCACTTCCAGGGAAAGTCAGTCCATGGCATGTGGTCTGATGTATAGGTCAGTTTGCATATCAGTGTCCTAGAGTTAAGAGTGGTGCTGTTGGCGTTGCAAGCTTTTCATCCGCTTCTTCCTTCCAGAATGATTGCTGTCCAGTCGAACAATATGTCCGTGGTCTGGTACATAAACAGGGAGGGACCAAGTCTTCCCCCCTTTGTCATGAAGCCATGAGAATCTGGCAGTGGGCCATAGCTTTCAACCACTTTCTGATTGGAATGCATATCCCAAAGAGCTCCAACATGATTGCGGACAGACTGAGCAGATGCATTCTTCATCCTCACAAGTGGTCTGTCAACCTGAGTGTGGCGATGGAAATTTTCAAACGCTGGAGCCAGCCATGCTGCGACCTTTTCGCCTCTCCTTCAGATACAAAATGCAGCAGCTACTTTGCCCTCTTTCCCCCTTTTGGGGAGTCACCAAGAGCTGCTCTAGTCCACAATTGGCCCACGGGTCTTCTTTATGCTTATCCTCCGATTCCTCTGATTCCCCTTGTTCTATGGAAGGCCATCCGGTTGAGAAGCACAATGATCCTCATTGCTGCGTTCTGGCCTCGCCAAGTGTGGTTCCCCTTCCTTCAACCTCATCTGTTACAATCTTCTTGGATCCTAGACACTCATCAGGACCTAATTTCTCACCCACAAGGGCTGACTCCCCAGAATCTGTCCACCCTCAAGCTGATAGCTTGGTTTCTCCACTTCCGTTAGTTGCCAGGCAGGAAACCCTTTCTTCACCTGTCCGGGATATTATTTTGGCTTCTTATAAACCATCCACCAGAAAACTTTACAGGGATAAATGGAAAAGATTCTCTATTTGGTCATGTAATCAGGAGCTAGACCCGTTCTCAGCCCCCGTAGCCATTATTCTTTATTATTTGGATGAGCTGTTTGACAATGGGACCTCGGCTTCTACCATTCGAGTCCATCTAGCAGCTATTTACAACTTCCATAATGGGTCTGTAGAGTACCACTTATCTCCTCTCGTCTTTGCAAGACCTTCCTCAAGGGTATTTTCACAGCAGGCTTCCCATCAGACAGTCGGTGGAGGCATGGAATTTGTCCTGGGTTCTGCAGGCTCTCTCCCTGCCAATGTTTGAGCCGGCTGCCACCTATGATCTAAAATTCTTATCATGGAAATCCTTATTCCTGGTGGCTATAACTTCAGCAAGATGAATTTCTGAATTACAGGCATTATGTAGCCCTTATCTGATCTTTCATAGGGACAGAGTATCTCACTTTGAACTAACCCATCATTTCTCCCCAAAGTGGTTTCTAACTTTTTGATTAACCAGTCCATCGAACACCCTGTGTTTTTCCCAAATTACTCTAACAAGGGAGAATACTGCCTTCATTCCCTGGATGTTCATAGACAATTGCGCTTTTATCTGGACAGAACTAAGTAATTTTGCAAGTCAGACCAGCTTTTTATTTTCTTTGCAGGCTGTAGAATGGGAGGTGCAGTATCAAAGGTTACTTTGTCTAAATGACTCCGGGATTGCATTGCCTTCACATGTTTTCTTACGGAGGGATCTAAGCCTGGCCAAATCAAAGCTCACTCAACTAGGGCTATTGCAGCATCTGTTGCTTTCCACTCTAGGGCCTCTATGGATGACATTTGTGCCAAGCCCCACACTCTTATCAAGCATTACAAATTGGATCTGATCTCCAGGGGAAGAGTGGCCTTTGGTTCAATGGTTCTCAGGAATGTTCTTCTATAAGGGCCACCCAGGTTCTCCAAGTAGCTGGGGACTCGGACCCATCAGTGATGAATAGGAAGAAGATTAACAACTTCAGATAAAGAAGTTATGTCTTACCATAACGTTCCCATCTGAGTTGTTGATCTTCTTCCAGTCATCACACCCTCCCACCAACCCCCTCTTAAGGTTCCTGGTGGATCTTCTGGGTCTTTGTGGTGTATTAGGATTTCTGGGCAGAGATGGCCTTTGACTTATTCTTTCTCAATATGTTGCATGCAAACTCGATCTGAGGTAACTGAGCAAAGGGCATTGTGGGTAGCAGCTTAGCTTGAGAGTTTTTGGTGCACGTAAGCTTGGTATAAGGCCAACTTGGTTTCGAGGTCTCGGAACCAAACCCATCAGTGATGAGTGGAAGAAGATCAACAACGCAGATGGAACGTTATGGTAAAACATAATTTCTTTTTATGTGGCTGTATGTTGTTCTTGTCCCATTTTTATGTGGGCAAAAGTAGTAGGGAATTAAGGTTTTGCATCGGAGAACATTGTTATGCTATTCAAAAGAAATATTTGAATAAATGCATTGTTTGGAAAGTGGGAACTTAAGAAAATTTGAGTTTTTGTTCTGAAACAAATTGGTTCTTTTGGGTTTATCAGTGGTTGTAATAATTTTTTGAAACAAGGGAGCTGAAATGGCAGATTAAATGAAATGCTGACAAGTTCCCTGGGTTTAATGAAAGTATTAATATAAAGTGTTTATTGAGATATAAGATATTTTAAATAATATTTACACATACATTTACACATGTTATGATACTTACTAAGATGAGTTTTTCTTTTAATGGTTTCATAACAATCTGTTTTATGATGTTTTTGATCACATGAATCAAAGGGTGTTTCTAACTGGTCATAATACTTTGTGGGTTTATGTTATTTTGTAAATGTTTTAAAAAGAAGTTTAACTTTTAGGAGATTGTTTCTGAAGAAGTTCCAAATAAAGAAGGGACAAAAGCGGTAAACCTGCAGTCTCTTGTGGTTTCATTAGAATCCTCAAGTTATTTGAGCTGTTTCCACCAAGGTGTTTTCTTAGTTCATGTGTTTTTCATTGTAGCAGTATTTAGTTGTTGTGTTAGTAAAGTAGAAGTTAAATAATAGATGTTAAAGTTATGGAATACCTGCAAGTAAAGGATTTAGTGTAGAAAGGCTAACACAGGTTATATTGCAGCATGATGAAATGGTGAATCCCCCAATAAGGAGAAGCAGGGGACATCTGAAAAAAAAATAAGGACATGGGAAAGAAAAAGAGATTTCATATGGTGCAATATTTATGGCAAAGAGAAAGCAAAACTAATAAATACAAAAAGAGCAGCGCCAAAGATATTTGAAGAGAAATACAGGCAAAGGCATCTGGATGTGGGAAATTTTACAATACAAAAATTAGAAAACAAAACAGAAAAGTAGAGTAGTAATGGAGAAGTAACAGAAATTGAAACTGAGATTATTGATTACCTGCAATGTAAAGGATTTAGTGTAGAAAATCTAACACTGATAACATCACAGCAGGATAAGAGCAATGGATCCCCAAATTAAGGTGAAACCTGTGGAGCAGGAAATATCTGATCAGTTGACCTATGAAAATACTTTGGAGCCTTCCATAGGAGACCAGTACAAATGTTCAGTTGGAGTTGCACAGCAAAGGAAGGAACAGGAAACTCTGACAACTCTGATGCAGTTAATGTGGAGTGATAGGCTAGTGAGTTCCCATATCAGAAATCAAAGGATGACACAGGATGAAACTGAAGAGAATGAGGCACAGGAAGGTACTCTTAACTTTTTGTAGAATGCCCACAGAATATAGAGAACAAAGAATGTGCCTTCAGTTTAGAAGCCAGTCATCTAAGAGGAGAGTTGCTTGATTTAATAGATATGGACAAACCTATTAAGATCAGTGAAAGAAGTAGACTACAAAAAGTCAATAAAACCCAGAAAGTTAAATATTTAATAAAACAAATGAACACAGTAATTAGGGTTGTTCATAGAGATTCATGTGCTATAACATGATCAGAGAGGATATATTATTGTGCAGCTAAAGTAATAACAGTCTCACCACAAAATACAGGGCAGTAAGGGAAAGGAAGGGGAGAAATTAAATGCCATCATGGAAGTATTGACTGAAGAAAACTGTAAAGCAATTAAAACCAGAAGTGTCACTGTTAGAAGAGTATAGAAGAGGGAACAGATCAACAAAAATGCTCACAGATAGATGTGATGAAAGCAATGCACAGTATCAGAACAGATCAGGATCTTTCATGCATGATTGCAAATCAACTAAAAATAGCACAGGCAGAAAAACTTAAAAGGTTTGCAGACAGATATTAAGGAAAAGTACAGAATAAGCAGTTTGATGACCCAAAAAAGTTTCATAGAGAATTTGGAAATAGGGAAAAAGGAATTGAAGCACCATGCAAAAAAAAAAAAAAAAAGAAATAGATACATTTTGGAAAAATATCCAAGAAGATCTTGTGGAACATAACAAAGATGCTGGATAGATAACAGAAGTAAAAGAAAGAATGAGAAGTTTAAATGTACAGGATATGAAATGGGATGAAGTAACAGCCAGAGAGATTGAAACAAAGTTAAGAAGAGCTCCTAAATGGAAAACCCCAGGCCCATATGCAGTACCTAACTTTTGGCTAAAAGTATTAACATCTTTACATGAAGATTTAGACATGAGTAACAACTATTTATATGTGCACCTCAAACAGACACCAACTTGGTGAATGACAGGAAAAACAATACTCCTACTTAAGAGTGAACCTGCAAACTATGCTAAAAAGTTTACAACATTAACTTGCCTTACAACTTATAAACTATACACTGGAATTAATGCCAGCAGAATTTATACACATTTAGAAAAAAGCTCAATTGTGGCAGTAGAGCTAAAGGGTAACAAAAGTCATATGGAGCAAAGGATCATTTGTTAAAGTCATAATGGAGAACTGTTAAAAGGGGAAGGGCATGGATAGACTACAAAAACATTTGATAGTATTTCGCATTCATTTATAAAACAGTGCTTAAAAATGTATAATATACACCCTAGACTGATGGTTTACATTACAGCAACCATGAAGCAGTAGCAAACCACTTTGCAGTTAATCCATGTAGACGACAAGTTGTTTCTGGGATAAAAATTCAAATAGCCATGCTGGCTGTGTTACCGCTGCACTTTTGCCTTGCCATTAACCCATTAAACTGTCTAATTACCAGATTAGGTCATGGATACAATTTGGCTCCCCAAAAACAACAAAGTGCACAGATTCTCATCTTTTTTTTGTGGATGATTAAAACTGTATAGTTCATCAGATGAAGACCTGAAAGCACAACGGCAAGTGGACAAAACTTTTTCAGATGATATAAGAATGTCATTTGGTCTTGATAAATGTGCAAAAGCAACCTTTAAAGCAGGAAAGCTGTAGCATCAACAAAATATCAGCCAAGGACAGGAATGTGATATAAAAGAACTTGAGTAAGAGGGAGTATATAAATATTTGGGAAATGATGAAGGATCTACAATAAAACATAAACAAATGCAAATAAAACTTAGGAATATTTTAGAAGACTAAAATTAACACTGAAAACAGCAATGACAAATAGGAACAAACTCCAATCTATAAATCAATTTGCTCTTCTTGTCCTCACTTACAGTTTTGGAGTAATCGACTTGTACAAAAAGGTGTTGGATCGGTTGGGTAGGAAAACAAGAATTATGCTTCATGCTTATCAAATGATTTATAAAAAGTGTATACCAAGACTATATATTCCCCATTCTGAAGGAGGTATGGGCCTTCTTGAAACTGATTACATGTAAAGATCTGTAGTCTTAAGGACTGCTTACATATCTGCTGACCTCACAAGACCCAAACATAGTAAAAGTTTTAAAACATGAAGCGAATAAGCCTAAGATGACTTCCTTCCTTAGTTTAGCAGAAGCATATTGGTATCAAGCAGGAATGGAAATCAAAACAGAAGTAGATAAAAGTCTGGCAGCAACTGAATGTGCCAAAAAACAAAAGGAAGAATATAAGGTGAAGGATCAGATAAGAAGGTAAGAAATGTGGAAAATGCATAAATGTAATTGCAAGTACAGAAAACTCTTGGAACAACTTCACATTGATAAGGATCAAATGCAGGAATGGTTAAGGAGAGATGAATTTAAACCAAAAGATGAAAGATTAATATTGGCAGCCCAAGATAGTGGACTTCATACACATTGGTTTACAAAGTCCATTGAACATGTGGGAGAAACTGACAAATGTAAATTTTTCAAACACAGAATTGGAAACGTTCACACATTTTGTTGCTGGTTGTGATATACTAATGGCAGAAGGACTATATACTGAAAGGCATAATAATGTGGCAAGGTTTGTGCATTGGGGATTGTACAAATATTATAATATTGAAGTAGCTGAAAAACATTGGAAACGTGCCACAAAGCATTATAGAAAATTGCTTATATCACATGGGATCACCAGTTACCAACCCTTCAAAAATAGATGCAAGAAAACCAGATATAGTAGTCCATGAAAAGAAGACAAAAGTAGTATGATTCATTGAAATTGCTACACCCATTGACTACAGTGTTTTACGTACAGAGAGACACAAAGCCATAAAGTACCTGGATTTGCAGGCAGAAACAAGGGCAATGTAGAAGACTGATATCCAGGCAGTTCCATGAGTAGTAGGAGCAATGGGTCTTACAAAACAAGAATTACAATTGTAAACTTTACCGATACATGTAGCTCCATATGAATTGCAGAAGGAGACACTTCTGGATAACATCAAAAATCGAAACAATACTAATTTCATGAACTTTAATCATACTTTGATTTTCAAATGGGGTCATTCCCATTGCGGTATTAGAAACCCAAAAGACTTGGAGAAATTAAAAAAGGAATAAACCATATAAATGTACTGAATGCAAACACTGTAGCAATCTTGGGTATCATGCCACTTACACAGACTATGTACATGTTGGTTTGTAAAGTCTATAGAAAAAAATGGGACAAAATATAAATATGCAGAGTCTATGAGAAACAGCTAGAGATAGATGCACATATTATTATTGATTGCCATAAACTCATGGCTGAGGATCAGTGTTCTGAAAGGCAAAACAATGTGGCAAATGCTGCATTGAAGATTTTGCAAACACTACAACATACAAGTAGATGAGAAGCACTGGAAACATGAACAGCAAAGCATTAGTGAAAATGAAGAAGTTCTGATTAGATGGAGTCATGCATTACCATGAATTATGAAAATAAAATTAAGAAAACCAGATATAGTAGTCAAAGCAAAAAAGGAGAACATCATCATTAATGATTGAAATAGCCACACCCAATGATTATAGTGCCCTTTGTACTGATAGAGACAAAGTCATAAAATGTCAAGATTTGCAAGCAAAAATTAGAGCAATGTGGGATAAAGACAACCAGGCAGTTCCACTAGTAGCAGTAGCAGCAGGTCTAATGAAAAAAAAATTTCAAGTGTATTTAAAAATGCTATCACTCCAAATAACTCCATATGAACTGGCAGTTGTATATACACTGTGTCTGTGAAGAAGAGCGCTTGTGCCAGGCATCAAACACTGAAAGCAATACTAATCTCTTTAACTCTAATCATACCCTGATTTAAGAACGAGGTGCATTCCTGTAATGGTGTAAGAAATCAAAAATGAGGAAAAAGAAAAAAAGAAAATGTGCTGAATGTGATAAGTATTTTACACAAAAGATACATTTAATATACCATCAATACTCTTACACAGGCATCCGGATGGGGAGATGATAAAACCAGCAAGCAAAGGAGAGTTGCTGGAATTTAATTCATCATAAAGTCTTTTATGAGATGGAACCTGTTTTTATAAGATCTTACCAAAAGACACAGATATATAAATTACATTTTATATGACATATATCACGGACAAAATTAGGTCAAAAATAAAAAAAGGTTTGTGCACAAGTCCCAGCATAAAAATGTGTCCAATCCTGGTAGGCACACTGGTGCCAGGACTTGAAAAAAATGACAGTGTAGAACCCTCAAAACACAGAAACATTCATACAATGGGGTTAGGCCAGGTTCAGGGAGAGGACGAGCCCTCCTGTTGTAGAAGGAAATAGTCCACAAAAAGCTGACAGGCCAAAAAACAGCCATAAAGATGATAGAGTGGATTGTTTAGGATAAAAAAGAAATTATGTATTGTTACTGTTATGCAAGAAGCCCAGAATTTCCAGATAGAAGATATACAGAAAGATTAAAAGAGGCATTAGAAGAGATAAAAATATTTGTACAACAAAATATTCAAAAGGTTCAAATACAAATGTGTGTTAATACAATAGATTCATGAAAACATTATGTAGACCAAAACACCTTGGGCCATTTGGAAAAAGAAATGACTGAGGAAGTGTGAAGTTATAAACAAGAAAACCTAAAGATTTTTTAAAGGTATAAAAGAAAGAGAGATCTGATATGGTGTAATATTTATGCAAACAAGAAAGACTAATTAATACAAACAAAGCAGCTCCAAAGATATTTGAAGAGAAATACAGGCAAAGGCACCCAGATATGGAAAATTTCACAATACAAAAAGTAAGATCACAAAGGGGAGATGTAGAGCAGAAGATTAGTGAAGTAGAAGTTAAACAAGTAGAAGTTGACGTAGTGGAATACCTGCAAAGTGTAGGAATTAGTGTAAAACATCTAACACAGGTTATATCACAGCATGAGAGAACAAGTCCCCAAGGTAAAGAGAAACAGGTGCTGTGGGAGATAACTGTTGAAGCAATATAGATGTGGGAAAGAAAAAGGGATTTAATATGGTGCAATATTTATGCAAAGTAGAAAGCAAAACTAACCAGTACAAAAAAAAAAAAAGAAACAGCGGCATAGATCATTGCAGAGATACAGACAAATATGGGACATTTTGCAATACAAAAAAATAATAAAACAAAGCGGGAAGTAGAAAAGAGGAATTAGTAATGGAAAAGTTTAAAAAAATATAAAAAACAAAGTAATGGATTACACAGGAAGTGAAGGATTTGGTGTAGAAACTCCAACTCTGGTAATGTCACAGCATCATAGAACAGTGAGTCCCCAAATTAAGGAAAACAAGTGGAACAGGAAGCATCTGATCACTTGCCACATGAAGATACTCTGGAGCCTTCTTTAGGAAAGCAGTAAAAAAAGTTAAGTTGAAGTTGCACAAGAAGGGAAGGAACAGGAAATGGTGGCACTCTGACACAGTCAATGTTGTGGAGGCATAGGTCCATGAGTTCTCATAGGAAAGAGCAACAGATGATGCAGCTGAAGAGAATCTGTCACAAGGCATTCTGGAATTTCTGTAGAATACCTGCTGGAAATGGAGAGCAAAGAATATGCCCTCGGTGTAGAAGAAAATTATCTAATGGAAGAGTTGCTTAATTTAATAGAGATGAATGTCTATTCATCTCTGTTAAATCAAGCAACTTTTTCATTAGATAATCGAAGAAAGAACTAGATTATAGAATGTCAATACGACCGAAATGTTAGAGGTCTGATAAAACAAATGAACATGGTTATCAAGACAATTAACAGAAATACATGTGACATAACACAAGTAAATAGGATATATTACTGTGCAGCTAAATTAATAACAGATAATGCCTTACCACAAAAATACAGGGCAATAAGGAAAAGAAAGGGAAGAAATCCGATGCCATCATGGAAGTATCGAACAGAGAAAACTATAAAACAATTAAGACAGGAAGTGTGTCACTTTTAGATTATAGAAGTGGGAACAGATCAACCAAAATACTTAGAAAGATAGACATGTTAAAAGCAATGTGTAACATTAGAACAGACCAGGATTGATCATACACTCTTGCAAATGATAAAGTAAAAACAGCACAGGTGGAAAAACAGAAGATATGAAGATAAATATAAAGGAAAAGTACAAAATAATCAATTAATTGATGATCCAAAAAAGTTTTATAGAGAATTGGGAAACAAAGCAAAAGGAGTAGAAATACCACCAAAAACAATTAAACACATTTTGGAGAAATATCTGTGAAGATCCTGTGGAACATAATGAAGATGCTGTATGGACAGAAGTGAAAAAAAACAGTAATACTTTCAAGTGTATGGGCTATGAAATGGGTTGAATTTTCCAGCAAGAGGACTTGAAACTAAATTAAGAAGAGCTCCTAATTGGAGAACCCTATGCCCAGATGCAGTACCTAACTTCTGGATAAAAGTATTAACATCTTTACTTGAAGATTTAGCCCTCAGTAAGAACTACTTATATACATACCCCAAACAGAAACCTGGTTAACAACATGAAAAGTGATACTTTTCCTAAAGAGTGAACCTGCAAGCTGTCCTAAAAACTATAGACAAGTAACTTGCCTTCTGGCAATGTATAAAATATACACTGGAATTGATGCCAAAAAGTTTATTGTAGTCATTTAGAAGAAAACTCAATTATGACAATAGAAAAAAGGGGAACAAAAGATCATTTGTTGTTAGAGTCTTCTACTTTTTACAATAATTCATTATGACTAAGTATGGTGTGGAATTATTACAAAACAGCATTTGACAGCATTCCACATTCATAGATAAAGGAGTGCTTACACATGTGTAAGACACACCCTACATTGATCAGTTACATTACACTGGCAATGAAACAGTGGCAATCCACTTTGCAACTAAGCCATGATAAAAGACAAATTATTATTTCAGGGGTAGAAATTCAAAGGGGGATATTCCAGGGTGACTCTCAGTTACAGCAGCTCTTTTCTCTTACCCTTAACCCATTAAGCTGTATATGTAACAGATTAGGTCATGGTTACAATTTCACTTCTAGAAAACAAAGTGGAAAGACTTCTTATCTTCTTACTGTGGATGATTTAAAACTGGATACTTCATCAGGTGAGGAGTTGAAAGCACAACTGGAAGTTGTGAAAAGTTTCTCAGATGCTACAAAAATGAAACTTGGTCTTGATGAATGTACAAAAGTAACATTTAAAGCTGGAAAGATGCAGCATAAAGAAAATATCAGTCTAGAACAGGATGTGATATGAAGAAACTTGAGCAGGAGGGAGTGAATGAATATTTGGGAATTGGTGAAAGCTCAACATTAAAACATGACCAAATGTAAACAAAAGTTAATTTCTCAAGGCATATTTTAGAAGACTAAAATTAATACTAAAAACAGCCCTGACATCTGAGAACAAAGTCCAAGCTGAAACAAATTTGCTCTTATTGTTCTTATCTACAGTTTTCAGGTGACTGACTGCCCCAAAAAGGTATCTGATCAGTTTGACAGGAAAGGAAGAAAAATGCTTCATGCTTATCAAATGATATATAAAAATCAGTGAATACCAAAACTATATATTCCCTGTTCTAAAGGAGGTGTGGGTCTCCTCAAAACTGATTACATGTATAGATCTCCAGTTGTAAGACTGCATACATATTTGATGATATCATCAGATCCAAATACAGTTAAAGAGAATTTGTCTAAGATGGCCTTCTTGCTTAGTTTAGCAGAAGCATGTCAATGCCAAGAAGTAATGGAAACCAAACCAAAAGTAGAAAAAAATCAGGCAGCAACTGAAAGTGCCCAAAAAACAAAAAAAAGAATATAAGGAGAAGGATCAGATAAGAAGGCAAGAAGGGTGGAAAATTCATAAATACAGTTGCAAGCACAGAAAACTCCTGGGAACAACCACATGTTGATCAGGATCTGATGCAGGAATGGCTAAGGACAGATGAATTTAAACCAAAAGATGAAAGGTTGTCTGTGACCCAGAATAGTGGACTTACATACATGTTGGTTTACAGAGTTCATTGAGCATGTGGGAGAAACTAACAAATGCATGTTTTGTAAAATTTTGCACACCTTGTTGCTGGTTATAGTACACTAATGGCAGAGGGCCCTTGTACTGAAAGGCATAATAATGTGGAAAGACTTTTGCATCAGCAATTGTGTAAACATTGCAGTATTGAAGTAGCTGAGAAGCATTGGAAATATGAGACACAAAACATTATAAAGAATGATGTTTATATCACATGGGATCACCCACTATTAGCAATTCAAACAATAATGCAAGAAAAACAGAGATAATCCATGAAAGGAAGACAAAAGTATCATTGAAACTGCTACACCCAGTGAATACAGTGTCTTATGTACAAAGAGAGACAAAGTCATAAAGTATCAGGTTTTGCTGGTAGAAATCAGGGCAGTATGGAAGAAGGATACTCAGTTAGTTCCAGTAGTACTAGTAGCTATGTGTCTCATAATAAAAAACAAACAAAAAAAAACATTTGCAGTCTTATTTAGATAGGTTACCAGTACTTGTAACTCCATATGAATTGCAGGAGTCAGTCTTCAGAATGTTTTGTGTACTGTGTATAGCACTTTTTCTTAACATTAAAGATTGAAACAATACTAAATTCATGAACTTTAATCATACTTTGACTTAGGAAATGGGGTCCATTCCCATGATGGTATTAGAAACCCAAAAGAGAAATTTAAATGTGTCATTGTAAGGTAGAAGCTAAACATATAGAAACTAAAGCTATAGAATATCTGTAAAGTGAAGGGTTTAGTGTGAAGACATCAACACAGGCTGTGCTGTATCATGGTAGGACAGTGGGTCCCTAGACTCAGGAGCAGCAGGTGGGGCAGGAGACATCTGAAGATTTGCCACATGGTAATGTTCCGGAGCCTACTGTCAGAGACTGATACAAAAGGATAGTTAAAATTGCATAACAAGGACAGCAGCAGAAAACAGTGGCAACTTTGATGCAGGTAATGTTGTGGATTGATAGGGTAATGGGTCCTCATATGAATGACCTGCAGATAAAGCAGGGTCATCTGGAGAGGATGTGTCACAGGAAGATGTTTTGGAACTTTTTTTTTTCTAATACTCACAGGAAAAAGGGAGCAAAGAACATGCTGTCAGTCCAAAAGAAAATGATGTAAAGGAAGACCTAGTTGTTTATGAGAAACCTGTCAAGATAGATGAAAGCATTGGATTACAGAAAGTAAATAAGACCCAAAAATGTTAGAAGACTGATAAAACAGATGAACACCATAATCAGGACTATTAAGAGAAATTCATGGGATGTTACAAAAATAAACAGAATGTACTACTTTATACGTCAACTAATAGTAGAACTTCATGTGATGCAACAGAAATATGATGTATTACTGTGAGTCTAAACCAATAAAACATAAAAGGTTACCACAAAAATGTAGAGTAACAAAGGAAAGGAGGGAACAAGTAAAATGGTACCATGAAATCACTGAACAGAGAAAACTATAAAGCAGTTAGAAGTATTACTGTTAGAAGAATACAGAAAAGGGAACAGACCATCAAAACTACTTAGATCCAAAAAGGCTTTATACAGGATTGGGAAACAAACCAAAAGGAATAGACACACCAGCAAAGCAAAACAATTGCAGTAGGTACATTTTGAAAAAATATTTATGAAGATGCTGTCGAACATGAATAGAATGGATAGAAGAATTAAGAAATCGTAAATAGCTGTAATGTATACAGTATTAAATAGGATAAAATAATTCTAGAAATTGAAACCAAATTATGAAAAGCTATGAAATAGAAAACCCTGGCCCAGATGCAGTAACCATCTTTGGGTTAAAGATATTAACACCTGTACACAAAAATTCAGCCTTGATTATTCAAGATGTGCCTACAAGTAATTCACAGACACCAACCTGGTTAACAATAGCAAAAATTATACTTTTAAGAGTGAACCTGAAGCCCGTCCTAAAAACTGTATACCAATAGATTGCCTTCTAGCAACATACAAATTGTATACTGGATTTGATACAGATAGAGAATATAATCATTTGGAATAAAAAATCTATTATGGAAATAGAATAAAAAGATAACAAAGGATAATTTGTTGCCAAATAAAGCTATAATAAAAAAATATAAAAAGTGGTGGGAAATTTAAGTATGGCATGGATAGATTATAGAAAAGCAACTGACAGTATCCCACATTCAAGGGTAATGGAATACTTACAGAGGTATAAGATACCACCTACATTGACTAGGTACATTGCAGTGATCATGAAGTAGTGGAAAACCACTTTGCAGTTAAGCCATGACAAAAGGCACGTTATTCTCCCAGGGAGAAAACATTCAAAAGGAGATGTTCCAGGGTAATACTTTGTCATTGCTTTTCTTTTGTTCTTAATATATTAACCTTTTTACTTAATAAATCTGGCTATGATTGCAGTTTGGTTCATGAAAACAAACCTTATTTAAAAATTTCTTGTGCTTTTTGTGAATGACTTACATTTGTATAGTTCATCAGATGAAGGTATGAAAACATCACTACAGATGATTAAAGTGTGCAAAGGTAACATTTAAAAAAATGAAAGCTGCATCATCAAGAAAATATCAATCTGGGACAAGGGTGTGATATAACAGAACTTGAGCAGGGGAGGGTGTTGAATCATTTGGATTAGATGGAGGTTCTGCAATGAATCCTGAACAAATGAGAAAAATGCTCAGTAAGGAATACTTCAACAGACTAAAACTAAACAGAAATCTACAAATAAAGTTCAAATCAATTTGCTCTTCTTGATCAAAGTTATAGCTTTGGGATGATTGATTGGCCCCAAAAATATTGTATCAGTTGAGCACAAAAGCAAGAAAAATGCTTCATGTTTATCAAATGATGCATAATAATCAGTATATACCAAGATGATATATGCCTTGTTCTGAAGGAGGTATTGGCTTCTTGAAATTGACTGGATGTATAGAACTGCAGTCATGGGACTACATGCATATCTGCTGACCTCATCAGATCCAAACATATTGAAAGATTTAAAACATGAGGAAAAGTCCACGAGGGCATCTTTACAAAAGCATTTCAGAATCAAGGGGAAATGTAAATCAAACTGGACATGGACAGAAATCAGACAGCAACTGAATGTGCCAAAAATATAAGAAATATAAAAGGAAAAGGATCAGAGAAGAAGGAAAAATCAGAAAATCCACAAATGTAGTGCGAGTACAGAGATCTCCTGGAACAACCTCATGTTGACCAAGATTTGCCAAGGAAATGGTTAAGGAGAAGTGAATTGAAACCAGAACATGAATGATTAATAATGTTGGCCCAGGAGAGTAGACTATATATAGATTCATAGGTGTGTACTAGGCTAATGTCCCTGGAGCCTTTACAATCCTAGCCCATAGGATTACCCTGGCATCATGCCACCCGACCTTAGTTCCCAGTGCCTCTGTCAAGTAGAGCCACTGGAGTGATCCCCGGGATGAATTTTCTATTTCCCATACAGTCATCAAGATTTCTCTTGAATAGGGCCAGTGAGGCTCTCTGCTTGACATGTATGGGAAGTATATTCCATGGCATGGGCAGTCTCTGGGTTATGAACCTGTCCCTCCAGCTTGTTCTGTTAATTGTGGTAATGAGGTTGAGGTCTCTGGAGCATGAAGTGCGGAGGGATTGGGATTTCTTTAGATGTAGCATTGCTAACAGAACTGGGGCAGACATGGCTTTGTATGTCAGAGATCACCTCTAAGTAGGCGATATGAGACAGAGAATAGTTTGAGTTTACAAAGTCCATTGAAAATGTTGGACAAGCAGGCAAATGCAGGCTCTGTAAACAAAACAAAAAAAAAACAAAAGAAACATCGATCATTTAAATTGCTACACTCAGTGATTATAGTTTTTACATACAAAGAGATACAAAGTCATTAGATACCAGGATTTGCAAGTAGAAATGACAGCAATGTAGAATAAAGAAATCTGGACACTTCCTGTAGTACTAGGAATGACAGCACTAACAAAAAGAATCTACAATCAAATGTAAATATGTTACCAATACTTGTAATTCCATATTAACTATAGAATGAGGCAGTTATGAAACAATACAGATTTCATGAACATTGAGTGTGCCCTGACTTAAGGACAGGGTCGATTTCCATCAAGGTATATTAAAAAAAAAAACTAAGCATTTTGAAAAATTAGTCATAATGGTGAGATGGAAATTGAGGTCCTATTGAAGAGGTGAAAACATCAAGAAAAGGAGACTAAGTTTGGTGGAACTGAATTCATCCTTAAGCATTGTCACATGGTTTACACATGGATTTTGTTTTAATAAAACTGCACCATGATAATACTGATACTGATATAGACTGTTTTACATATCATGGAGAAAGACAGGTTAAAAAAGCTACACAGGTCACAGGATAAAAAGTGCTACGTTTGTCATAAGTATTGGTACCAAGACTGGAAAAAAGACTGTAGAATCCTCCAAAAACAGAAGCATTCCTACCATGGTGCTAGGCCATGCTCTGAACACCCAAGTAAGAAACAGTCAGAAAAAGCTGATAGGTCAGGAGGAATACAGAGAATAAAAATAGACTCAGGATAAAGAGATTATTTATTGTTTCTATTATGCAACAAACCCAGCAGTTTTACACAGAGAATGTAAAGCAAAAACAAGAAATATATTGAAAGAAAAATATTTGTATTTCAAAATCTGTTAAAAGTTACAAGTAAAAATGTAAGATCTTTACTAGAGCAGAACAGAGCAAAATGATACCTAGATAAAGAAACATCAGACCATCTGGAAAAATATGAAACTGAGAAAAAGAAAAAAAGAGGCTATCCAAGTTTGTACAAAAGGAGCATGACTGAGCAAGGATGAAAGGGTGCACTGAGTTTTTGTTCCAGGGACTCTAATATATGTGGTCCTAGAAAATGATTGGTCTTTTCTTAATATTCCGAAATGAAAGAATATTTTAATTTTGGACTCTATGTTGAAAATTATTGGTAGGAATTGTTAGAACTTTCTGTGAGCAGGACTTTAAAATGTCAACACTGAGAAAAAGGCATGTTTATTCCTATACTGAAACTGTGTAAAACATTTAAACTGAAGTTCAAATTGTTATACCCTGACTATTTCATGACAATTTTATTTTCAGTGAAGCAAAGACATTTTTGGTTTCAGACGATGCCAGGAAAGCCACACTAGAGCAGAGTGATAAGGCAGTCACCAAGACAGAAGAATGCTCTGTTGAAAGTAACTCGGATTCACAGAGGTAGGTGAAGCAAGTTAATGAGCCTTTCCCAGAAAGAAATACCAATGTAAATAGGGCTTCCAAGTGGTGAGATAAGGTATAAAAGTGGTAGTCTAAAGCTGACTCTGTGATTGGAGCATGTACGGAGTAAAGGTACTGTCTTCAAATAACACTGTTGACTTTAATATCCAGCAGTGATGTGAATGAAAATTGGATTTCTGTGGTTATTTACATGTAAGCTGGGGAGATGGGAAACAAACAACACTGTGGCTTTCAAATTACTTCAGCCACTGTCTTTGTAAGTTAATGTGGTGTATACTGTGCCAAGCACCATGGAAATACAAACTTGTAAGATTGCTGTAGTTTGATTTATTGAAAGACTGCACATTTTGTTGGATTAAATGGGGCAAAACTAGACTTACTTTGTAATGTTTGTGTATGTTAAGTTGTCCTTATTTAATGGTATGTATGTCTGTAATATAACAGTATTTTTTTAGAACTGTAGCTAGCATTATGGGGGTTGAAAAGGTAAAGGCAAATAATGTAGGATAGGATCATGCAGGGGGTGAAAGAGGTTAATGAAGGAAGTGTGCTGGTGAATAATGGAAAAGTTAATATGTTGCTTTAAAGGCTGAAAGTGTGAGCCTTATATTGGCAAGTATGATATACAAGATTAAACTTTCTGAGAGATGGTGCACAGTTTATCATGGAACATGAATGGTTAGCTGGTCCAGTTAATTGCTCTGAAGTGTATAACTGTTTAAGTAAAGCTACATTTATCATGCTTAGTCTGCATGAAATGCATTTAAATTGAGCACAGATCAAGAAACTAACAAGGGTAAAATGAATTATTGGCATAGTCACCTATGAGGCAGTAAGGAAGAGGGATGTGAACATTTTAATTAAATAGGGTATTCAGATCCATTTATTTGAAAGGTTGGAAGATGAATATGGCAGTTATGCTGCTTTTATAGGCATGGAGGGGAGTTATATACTCTCAGTGTATATGCCCCTTGCCTGTCTTTGGACAGAGTTCAGGGTGGTGCTAATCAGCATAATGACATTTAAAGGGCTCCTTAATTGTAGCAGCAGACTGGAATCTTGTCTTGGATGTTGGGGATGTCACCAAGGGGCCCAAGAGGTTTTCTGTGCCAAAACAGGGCAAGCAATTTGTTCGTTTACATAAGCTGTGGGCCTGTCACATCTGACACAATAGGCAGGATGGGTCAGTCTGCACTTTACCTGATTTCTTGTGTATATTATAGACACTCTGGAGTACATAAGTTTATTATATTAAACAAGCATGCTTATGGGGTGATGGAGTTGGAGATGAAGCTGATAGCAGTATGGGAACATACCCCACTACTACTAAAGTTGATAGAAGAATTCAGATCTAAATGAAAGCACTGGAGACTCCTCAGATTACTCCTTTTTCAAGAAACTTGTTTCAATTTTTCAGTATTGGTTTAAGGACCAAGTAAAGGATTAGTGGGGCAGTGAAGTGGGTATTACAGGCCCACTGACATAAGTTAAAGGCTTTTAAAACTACATTGATTCAACATTTACAACAGTACATGGGCCAGATAAGATGCATAAGATGCAGTATGAAACTCTACATGGGTTCATTGGCAAGACTTGATATCAGAAGCCCACAAAAAAAAAAAAACATGAAGAGGGAAACCAAGAAATACTGGAAAATACAGAGGAAGACAAGTTAGAGCCTTATACAGGTTGATTCTATTAGTGGCTAAAATCACTATTACCTGTAGGTGGAAGCAGAAAGTTCCCCAAAGAGGTTCATAGTTTGGTACTAGGCTGTCAGCCCT
The DNA here is from genome assembly GCF_019279795.1 of Protopterus annectens. Lineage (NCBI taxonomy): Eukaryota > Metazoa > Chordata > Ceratodontiformes > Protopteridae > Protopterus > Protopterus annectens. The sequence continues at coordinate 1,666,026,554 of NC_056744.1, read as the reverse complement.
AGGGCCTATACAAGCCTAGCCATAACAATTCCCTGGATAGTTCTTCCTGCAATATTTACTTCCCTGGACCCCTGTCTATCAGGGCGACTGACATGATACCCGGGGTGAATTTCCTATCTCCCATCCAATCGTCAAGGTTCCTTTTGAACAGCGCCAAGGAGGCGCTCTGCTTGACATGTATGGGCAGTCTAGTCCAGAGTATGGGGAGTCTCTGGGTCAGGAACCTATCCCTCCAGCATGTTTTGTTCATTGTGATGACAAGGTTTAGATCCCTGGAGCGTGTTGCTCTGAGGGATTGAGATTTCTTTAAGTGGAGCATGTCCAACAGCTCAGGGTTTAACATGGCCTTGTATGTTAAGCAGAGATCGCCTCTGAGTAGGCAATAGGCCACAGAGTATAGCTGGAGTTTTTTTAGACAGTCAGTATAGGGCATCTGCTTTAGGCGTGTGATTCTTTTAGTGAGGTATTTCTGTGGCCTTTCCAACTGTTGCTGATGTCTTGTGAGGTACATCCCAAATGGGGCGTTGTACTCTATAATGGGTCTAATGAGGGATGAATGCAGTAGGACAATGACCTCCTTTTTTCTGGATGAAAAG
>NC_056744.1:1665966834-1666025458 GCF_019279795.1 Protopterus annectens | reverse complement strand
AGCTGATTAAAGTCTCAGGAGATAAGATCGGCCCTTCACGAACCCAAACTGGGTGGGGTCCAGTGTTTGAAGGTTGCCAATGTCTTTGTTTATAAGTTCCATGATAATGCGTTCCATGCCTTTGCAGATTAGGCTCGTCAGACTGATGGGATGGTAGTTCCCAGCATCCAAGGTGGATCCCCCCTTGTAGAGTGGGATAACTGTAGCTGTGCGCCACTCAGTGGGCATGAAGCCTGTGGTGAGGCTATGATTAAACATGACACTTAGGTGAGGTGCCAGTTCATTTTGTAGTTCATGTAGTACACAGCCTGGGATGTCATCTAGTCCCATGGATGCTGTATTCTTAGCTTTGGAGAGTGCAGTTTCTACCTGTGTGGCCGTGATTACCAGAATTTGGCAATCTTTTGGTATTGAGATGGGCCCTTTAGGGGGTGAGAGGGGGGTGAAGTTTGCACTAAATTGATCTGCCAGGATATTAGCAATATCCTTGGGATCAGTATGTTTTATGCCATTCTGTTGTAGCTCAGAGCATATCTGAGCATTGCCATTTAGATTCTTGACATAACTATAGAATGCCTTGTGGTTGTCTTTGGAATGTTTGGCAATTTTATTTTCGTGACTAGCTTTGGAGGATTTTATGAGGGATCTCAGCTTCTTACTGAGGCTGGTAAGGGAGTTTTTTCCATCCTGGGATTTTCCTCTTTTCTGCAACAGTTTCTTCTGTTGTATAGTTTGTTCATGGCAGGGGACCACCAGATTGGCTTCCTTTTTTTGGAGGAGAGCATCTTGGTTCTATTTGGGATGGCACGATTCATGCACAAGTGGATGTGCTCGTACAGTGCCTTAGTGTAGGATTCAGCAGTTAAACTTTCAGCTCCCATCTGCATGAGTGTCATGAGGTTTGTCACTTCTGACTTTAGTAGCATGAAGTTGGCTTTGGAGAAGTTTTTTACGGAGGTTTCCTTACTGGGGGGGGTGGGGGTGGGATGTGGATGTCAAGGGTGATTTGCTTATGGTCAGACCTAACCAATGAGGGGGTGACCACTGGTGTGGAACATCTATCTCCAGTGTTGGTAATGACTAGGTCTAGGATATTGGAGCCCCTGGTGGGACAGTGGATTAGCTGATCCAGGGCATTGGAATTTATAAATTCCAAGAACCACTGGGAAAAGGTGTTGGTACCCAAGTAGTTTTCCCAGTTAATGGCAGGGTAGTTGAAATCACCCAGTATTAGGGTGTTTGGTTGTATCTTAATATTGTCCAGTATGTTTAGAAAGGTGTAATGAGAATCTTGGGGCATGGTGGGGGATCTCTTGCAAGCTACAGTTTGGATTGCAGTCTTACCTAGTGTTAGTTGCACCTGGAGAATTTCAGATGCATTGTGTTGGGCAACTAGCCTGGAGGTGTGAATATCCTTGGTGAATATGGACACTCCTCTACCTTTAGTGTTTTGGTCTTGGTTTGGTGGCCGAAATGTGTGATAAGAGTTGCAGCCTGGTATTGCAGGGGTGCTCTCTGGAGCCTTGAACCAGGTCTCAGTTACTGCATAGATGTCGATGTTCTCCATTTTTAGGAGTGCCTCCAGAGAGTGCATTTTGAGGTTTAGACTTCTAGCATTGAGTAGCATTACCTTCAGGTTTTGCATGCTTGTATCTGTTATGGTGGTGGGTTTGTCCTTTGAACTTTTCCTAAAAAAGGCAGTATAGGGGTGGCGAGAGCTTTAGCCAGTAACCTGAATCCCAGGGGTGACAGGTGCAGACCATCTCTGGCAAAGCATCGTGGTTTGTCGATCATGTTGTCCCAAGCAGACAGATACTGGATCCCCTTTGAATGACAACAGAAGCTTAGCCAATTGTTGAAGTAAATAATTTTGTCCTTATACTGTGGTATCATTCTGAGTGAAGGCAGGATGCTACTCAGGGCTAGGGTCATACCTGCCTGGGCCACATGATCTGAGAGCTCTTCCATGTCTCTCTTTTCATGTAGTCCAGGGAGGTACGTCTCAAGTCATTCACTCCAACATGGATAATGACAGAGTCGTATTTATACATGTTGTGGAGTGACTTGAGTGCATGCATTTTGTGGCGGATCCTGGCACCCGACAGGCAGCTGACTGTAATTTTCTCCTTGTTCAGCCTGGTGAGTGGGGCATCAGTGTGCCTGACTATAGAGTCACCTGTGACTAAAGTGTTGGGTACATTGTCTTGCCTTAGGGGCTGTTGTTGGGGGCACACTGGTGTTGTGATCTATGTGTCACTTTGGTTGTGACTGGTGTTTGTTTGCATTTTAGCTTCAGAGGTCCTTGTTGCTTGGGCAGGTTAATGTTAAGGGCCTCCGCATATGTGGGTTTAGTGTTGCTATGTGTGGGTGTTGATGGTGTGGGTTTTGAAGAGCTATATGTTGCTTGAGGTGTAGTGCAGGTGCGTTTTTAAGCCAGAAAGTTGAAAGGCATAGAAATCAGCTCAAAATGGCTAAAATTACAATTTCAGAGCTGGAAACCACTCCTCTAGTGTCAGACAGGCAGTACAATGCTCACCACTCCCACTGGTAAGCAGTAGGACTTCCCTCTACCACAGCAAGGTCTAGATAGCTCTGAACACAGAAATTAAAGTCCTGAAACCAGCAAAGCCTGGGATCTGGACTATACTAGCTAGGAAAGGTGGGAAATGAGCAAACAAGATAGGTTTTTTTTGTTAAAACAGGCTAAACAATGCAAAAATACACTAAGTAAACACAGAAAAGGCTAACGCACTTCAGTGTGTTATTAAGGTATAAGACGAAATTAAGCAATTAGAGTTTTAGAAGTACTACATACACAATAAGATTCAGGAAGTCAAAATGGACACATTGGGGCAAAATTATACAAAAACAGATGTAAAAGAAAAGTAGTGACCTCCCCATTCTGAATAAAACCAATCAAGGAGTTATATCTTGACGCCTAGATATTTGTGTATGTATATCTATGCATATATAATACGTTTACATTGAATGTTAAAATTGTACGATAAATGTTTAAGAACAGATAGGTTATTTAGAGAAGTTATCATAAACTGCAATGTTTATAATGAACTTTTTTTTTTTTTTTTTAACTAAAGGCTTGTCAAATCAAGAAACCACTCTATGACAAAAGAGCTGAAAGCCATTGTCAAATTATTAAATGTAGCCTGGCAGAAATGGAAAGAAAAACAGAAATAATACCCTGGTGGGATCAGTGTCCCCCTTGGAAATGTAAAGTAAAATTAGATGTTCCCTTTTCAGTTTGTCAGTATCCTGAGCTGTAACTAATCTTGCAGTTTCTCTGATCATTGCTGTGCTGAACTTCTTGTAATTACTTTTTTTGGAAATTAATTTAGTACTTTTATCAGTGAACCACGGTGGGTAGATTAAATGATTCCTTTCTCTGTGGGTTGGGTTACTTTAATTTCTGTGCTTTATAATGTATAATCAGGACCTCACTATGGAAGGGGTATCATGATGTACATTTGCAGGCAGGTGACTAGTGTACACATGGGTGAGATGTGCCCGAGGTACATGACTAAAATCACATGAAACTGATTTCCGGATAAGAAGGTGAAGATGTATGTAAACAAGTCTTATTGAATGAATGAGTTACTGTGTGTCTCCATATTGACAAAATAATGAGAATGCAAGGCCTGGTAAAAACAGGGAGGGATTAGGGTAAAATAGGACGTTAGGAGTCAAGAAGGCCCAGGACCTGATAGTACGTTAGGAGTAAAGAAGGCCCAGGACCTGATAGTACGTTAGGAGTCAAGAAGGCCCAGGACCCGATAGCACGTTAGGAGTAAAGAAGGCCCAGGACCCGATAGTACGTTAGGAGTCAAGAAGGCCCAGGACCTGATAGTACGTTAGGAGTAAAGAAGGCCCAGGACCCGATAGTACGTTAGGAGTAAAGAAGGCCCAGGACCCGATAGTACGTTAGGAGTCAAGAAGGCCCAGGACCCGATAGTACGTTAGGAGTAAAGAAGGCCCAGGACCCGATAGTAGGTTAGGAGTAAAGAAGGCCCAGGACCCGATAGTACGTTAGGAGTAAAGAAGGCCCAGGACCCGATAGTACGTTAGGAGTAAAGAAGGCCCAGGACCTGATAGTACGTTAGGAGTAAAGAAGGCCCAGGACCTGATAGTACGTTAGGAGTAAAGAAGGCCCAGGACCCGATAGTACGTTAGGAGTAAAGAAGGCCCAGGACCCGATAGTACGTTAGGAGTAAAGAAGGCCCAGGACCCGATAGTACGTTAGAAGTAAAGAAGGCCCAGGACCCGATAGTACATTAGGAGTCAAGAAGGCCCAGGACCTAATAGTCCGATTTTACAGTTGAGAGTACTGGGTAATGTGCTCAGCAAACCGTGGCCAGCAATCTTTTTATGTTCCTAGAAATTAGGTCTCTGAAACAGACTGGATATTGCATTGCTGGAGGTACCTTTCTCAAAGACAATAAGTCCAAGCAGTTGCAGGCCCATCAACATTGTCTTCACCCATGTAAAAGTTGTAAAATTATTTACATTTTGGTTTGTAGCATGGCAATATTGCTCATAAGGTTAAGGCTACAATATGCTTATGGGATTTCCGCAGTTACTACTTGCATTCTGTGCAGTGCTGATTTATTTAAGAAACCACTGGTCCTAGTTTTCCCATTTTCCTTTTATTCTTTTTACCATAAATTACTGTGTATAGAGGAACTTTAAGAAACCAAAGTAGTAGTGTATAATCTTTTATACACACATATATTACTGTGTATAGAGTAACTTTAAGAAACAAATGTAGTTTATAATTTTATATATATATATATATATATATATATATATATATATATATATATATATATATATATATGGGTCTACCTGATAACACCGACACGCCAAAACACCGACAACGAAACAATCGACACGACAAAACCGAAAAAAAAGTTCAAAAACACGAAACTTCACATGCCTGACAAACCACGATCCCGACAATCAACAAAACAAGTACTTTTCCCGAAAAACACACACAACGCAATCACACCAAAAACCTTACAAACCTACACTAAAACCTTACATACACAACTATCTATGCACTAACCTTAACCCAAACCCTAACCCTAAGGTCCGTCACTATCGCACACTTACCCGCACCCTAACCCTAACTCACTTAATCCACCCCTAACCCTTAACTCTGTCACTATCACACACTTACCTTACCCGCACCCTAACCCTAACTCACTTAATCTGCCCCTAACCCTCAAGACCGTCACTATCGCACACTTACCTAACCCGCACCCTAACCCTAAATCACTTAACCTGCTCCTAAATCTAAAGTCCGTCAGTATCGCACACTTACCTGACCTGCACCCTACCCTAACATCCGTCACTATCACACCCTTACCTTCCCCACACCCTGAACCTAACGTCCGTCCCTATCGCACACTTACCTTAACATGTTGGTGTTCTCAGCATCGGGATTCTCAGCTGTCGGTCTTCTCCGTTGTCGATCTTCCGGTGTCTATGTTCTCGTTGTCAGCGTTTGAAGCTTTTGGTTAAATCAAGTAGACGCATATATGTATATATATATATATATATATATATATATTTGGAGTCCTTTATACTGTAATGTCAGTTCTGAATTATGTTTTTGCTGTCGCTATTATTATACTGTGGAATTATTTTTAAGTTATGTCCTTTAGGGATAGAGTCAGTATGAGAAAGACTGTTGTTGTGACTGGTGTCAGAGTGAGACAAGATGTTGTAATGATCACCACATTATACAAAGTTATGCATGTCCGCCTCCTTACATTAATAAGATTCTATCTTTACTCACTCTGAGTAATCCACAGTGGTGATGAGTGTTTTTTAGGCTGCTCTGTAGCATCTGGAAACCTGATTTTTTTCTTCCTTTAGGCATATTTACTTGAGGCCCTGTTTGCTGACATTTCTTTGTTCTCCATTCATTGCAGTAATATGTGTAAACTTGAACTTGATGATAATATGTTTTCTGTAAGGTTACAGTATCTCGGAGAAAGAACAAGGCAGGATTGCTTCTGTTTTAACTAATCACTCTTCCCCTGCCTTTTAGCAATGCCTTAGTGATAATAATAAAGTAAGGGGGACATGAGTGAATTGTATTTTTCTGCTTTTATGTGAATTGCAATTGAACAAAACTGTTTTTAACTGTTACATGTACTTGTACAGCTAGAAAAATGCTGTTTTCAATGTGCAATTTTGTGCACAGCAGTTTGCTTTCAAGAAGTACTAGTCGATCCAGTCTGCTGTTATAGCCAGTGCCTGTCTACTGAGGTATTACTCAGATTTTCACAGGACACCTCTCACTTATGGCATCTTACTAACTAAATCAAGATCAAATCACCCCTCCCCTCCCCTCCGAGACTGTCACAAAAGACAGTAGTTACCACTGTCTGTTTTGGGTTGAAATGGACCTGAGCCTTTTCATTCTTCATGTTTAGCATAAAGAGAGACTGCCAAAAACTGTTTTCACCTAGAAGTTTGCACAATATAAAGCCTACCATTTCTTCTTTACATGTTGTTTGTCTTTTCGGCTTTTCCCAGTTAGGGGACGCCACAGTGGAACTCTAGTCCGCTAATGATTGGCAGTCAATTTTTTTATGGTGCCGAGTTGCCAGCCCGACGCCCAACCTTCAGCGAAGGCACGCCTACTTACGCATGTTTTTCAGAGACCACTCGACCGCGGGGAGGACATGCAGACTCCACACAGAAGGAACTCCAGCCAAGAATCGAACTGGAGAACCTCTTGCTGTAAGGCAACAACGCTACCGCTGTACCACTGCAGCTACCATTTCTTCTTTACATGTATCCATGGCAAACATTTATATAACAGATCATTAGGCACCTGGGTCTGTGAGCATCAACAAATGTAAAGGTATGTACTTTGGCTCCACAGCCAATTTTGTTAAATAATACATATTTAAATTATCGCTTAAGACACAGGCAAACATAATTAACAGAAAAGAAAACAAATCATTTAACATCTTTTCTTTCTCTATCATCAGTTCAGCATTACCTAAATTGCCGAATTTCTGCCTTCCCTTAAACTTTACTCCTCCTCTTTTTGAACATTAATCTAGATGTATTAGACCTAAAATGTTCTTTATCTCTATGTAATTTGCTTCTTCTATTTTCTAATGATCCCTATTCCAGTTTATCTTTTTTATAATATTCAGTACTTCAGTACTGTTTATGTAGATTTTGATTCTGATTCTACAGTAATTGTTTTTTGTTATCCTACAGAATTAAACTTAATAAGGCCTGACTATGTCTAGGCAGTTCAGATCCTATGCCCCAGCTCAAAAGAATCATTTCCTTAGTTACAGCCATTTGCTCACCCAGTGTTTCTGATTGAGTACTCTGTATGGAACTTTTAAAGTCTGCCAACTTATTACACTTCTAAAACATATGTTGTCACTTAGCTCTTTCTTCTTGATCACACCCCCAACATTTGGTATCTACCTGAAGAATAATTCTTTCAAGTCTGCTTTGGGTATAAAAATACCTTTGCAAACACTTCCCATCAAATATTGTAACCCTTTTGGACATTGTTGCATAGTTGGAAGGTATACCTATGTATTCCCATTATTCTCTTGTAAATTGCTTTTCCAGTCTTTTTTTCAAATCTTTTCTAACCGCTTCTGATCGATTCTTATAGTTATCATGCACTATTTTATATGCCCTACCAATTATCCCTTTTTAAAAGCTGTGCCTGTTCTATATTCAACTAAAAACTCTACCAAAGCAGGTCTTTCACTTAAAATTCCTATATCCCTTTATCTTTGCTTGAACTCTAATATGAATCCCTAATAGGGAAGGCAGTCTCTAGCCTGAAATATAGATTTTTTTCTTTTGGCCTCATCCCATTCTGTTACCTTTCCTCCTTTGGTTGTTTGCTCCCAATGTTTTGATTCCTTTGCCAGGTTTCTACAGTAAATCACAGCTCTCTCTTGCCTATTTTTTGCATCCTTACTTGCAGTCATCCCTATTGGCAAAATATCCTTCATCCATTCTCATGATGGCTTAGTTCTTAGAATACTTTGGGAAATACTTTATGAATATAGCATTATTTATGGTTATTAGTCTCCTAAAGGTTCTGCATCCAAAAACACACACTCTATTTTTTAAACTCCCCCTTGCTTCATCATCATCCCTTTCCATTTTGAATTAGAAACATTTACTTGTATTATGTATATCAGCCTTAACTGTGTAGATCTAAAATATCCCTTCAAATCAGGTAAACTTAAACCACCTTATTTTGTTGGAAAGGCCAATTTACACCACTTAACTTATGCCTTCTTCCCCCTCCCAGATAAATCCCTTCAACTCTTTATTACTGTGCACAACTTCTCCTTTGTTTGATAAAAGTATGCAGGACCCATACATAAAACTAAAGGACAGCTGTAGAAGAATCCAAAAGGGAAAATAAACAGCAAAACACCAAGAAACCTTTCACAAAATAAGGCTGCCAACAACCATTTCATTCATTTCATATTGACAGAGCTTCATTAGAAAACCACATTACCAACAACTCCAGATTTAAATAAACGGAAATGGTAATTCATTAATAACTTAGATCTCTTTAAAAATGGAACACAAATAACAATACATTCAGTAAAAAACAATATATACAGTAGTTACAAAAAATATATAAAGGATTGTTAAAAGTGTTTTATAGCATATTTGCTGATATCGAAAGATAGTGCACAGATCCATCCATCCATCCACAACCCCTTTATCCCATTTTTGCACATGGATTCGGGGTGTCAGTTCAACAGTGATAATCATCTAGAGCCAAGGTTTACACCACCAGGTGGCTAGCCCTGCCACAGTAGGTCTTCCACACCACACACTTATGCCTATGGCCAATTTAGAGTGTCCAGTCTACCTGCTGCATGTCTTTGGAATGTGGGAGGAAAAACAAAGACACCTCTCCCTCTGATATTACTCACAAAGTACTCAGTTCAAACATAAAATGTAAACTTTTATTTCCATAAAAACACAGCAAACCATAAGCAGTTAAGTGCTTTCATCCTAAGTCAGGACTTTTTTCAAAACTGCTCACCTTAATGACATAAAAAATTTAAAAAATATATATGCTGTTCCACCCAATTACAAATCTAAAGTTGTATTCGAAAAATATCCTAAACTAACCAATAATAAAATCAAAAATGTTATGGTAACCATACACAAACTTGTGTAAAAGCTGTTATAATTTAAACGATGTCTAGTCAATAAATTTTTATTTATACTTTACTATGCTCTTCTTCCAGTTTTAATCAGTGATGCCTAGAAAGGTGTGTGCATCCAAACGTAACTGCCAAATAACCTCTTGTTTATTAAAGTGCTCCTTCCATGTTCTACCATGTTCTAAAACTTTTTTTTTCTAATATAAAAAAACAAACATTTTAAAAAAAATTCTTGCATGCCTTAGAATGTTTACATAATGCACAGTTAAAGTTACCTTTCTTAATATCAAGACAGTGTTGGTAGATACATTTCTTTAATTGGCATTCAGTCTTGCTTACATAGAATGCATCACAACAGATGCATTGACTTAAATAAACAACTGCCTTGGTATTTCAATTAAACTTACCAGGGGAAATTAAACTTCTGTAGTAATTCTTAACAAAGATACTTTTGGTGTCTAGTATGTAGCAACATTGTTTGCACCTACTACATTTATTCAGTTTAGATTTAGCAATGTTGACTGATCTAGGCAAAGACTCTAAACTTTGTTTAATACTGACTTCTCTTCTAAAAATACTTTTAGGTTCAAATGCAATTTTACTAAAAATTCATCTGAGAAGCTTCTTTTCCAGTTCTTTAGTAGTGTTTTTGTAATGTCCTTAGCTTCATTTGTAAATGTACAAATAAAAGCTCTACTAATGTTAGTGTTCTTTTTCCTCAATGATTTGACTTGGCTAAAAGATTAGGCTGGTAGTTGAAGCTTCCTTTAGAACAAACAAGTTCTCTGCATTCGTGTATAACTTTTCTTGGGTAACCACTTGCCAAAAACATCTGTTCTAATATCTGAGTTTCTCTCTCAAATAAATCATTGTCTACGATCATTCTCAGCATTCTAACCATCTGCCCTTTAACAGTAGCCGCTTTCTGAAAAAATGGATGAGTGCTGGAGCAATGCAAATAACTGTTGGAAAATGTTGGTTTTCTATAAACCATTGACTGAAATCCTCTCAAAACATTGTCTTTGTGCAGCTTGACATCTGAAAAATGAATGCTTTCCTTAGAAAATCTAGAAGAAATTTTCAAAAAAACTGGTAGAACAGTTTATTTATTTATTTATTTATTTATTTATTTATTTGCAGTTGGTTTACCAGGATAGTCCATTGGGCCAAAATGAACCCATTTTTAATGGAGTACTGGGGAGAAAATAATCTAGGTTACAGTAAGTTATTATACAAAAATTAAGATTCAAACAAGCAATTGCAGTAGTACATGAAACATTAGAGGTAATCCAGACTTGTGATGAAACTTACATATGATACAGACTAAGAGAGGAATGTTGCAAAGTAAATACTGAAAAGACATTATATATTAGGAAGCATACACATTAGGAGGTGCAGTCAAGTGAATTTTAGGAAATACCATAGGAAATAATAATAATAATAATATAGGAGTTAGGTGAAAATAATAGTAAATTTGTGGTGTAAGCAGGAGAAGGAAGGAAGATGGAGATTGCCAATGTTAGTTATTTGGGGTGGGAACATGAGCATTCCCACTGAGATACTAGATGTGAATGGAGAGATTGTTTGAAAATGAAGTGGTTACAGGTTGTGCGAATGGATGGTGGTAGGGAGTTCCAGAGGCGTGCTAGGTTATAGGATAGAAGATATTTTCCTGGGAGACGAGGTGGTATGTAGATTTCTAGTATATTTTGATTGTTAGACCTTAATATTCTATCAGGTAGGTGCATTTTAAAAGCAGTAGAAAGGGAGGGACAGAGGGAGGGGTTGAAAATGAGTTTGTGTGCAAGACTTAGTTGAGTATATGCGAGATAACTGGGTAGCTCTAGCCATTTTAGTTTTTGGAGAGAGGAACAGTGGTGGGAGGAGGATTTAAAGGTTTAAAGCTTTAAAAAACTCATTTAAAGTTGCCTGATCACCTGTCCATAATGTAAAATGGCATATTGGTGTCTTGCATACAGTTTAATGAGTGAACAATATTTGCTGTTGAGTATTTACAAAGAATCCCACTATGTCAGCACTAAGTTGGCATATAACAGAGCTATAGCCAGATGCATTGCTACACCTGAGTTTTGCTTAAAATATGCCCCTCCAGGGAACATAAAATTATTTAGAACAATGACCATAAACATTTCAATAATGGTCAAATCATTACTATCCAAACAAGCACATTTAATAGCTGCTTGTATAAACCAGTTAATTTCATCTTCATGGGGAATAACCGTATATATATATATATATATATATATATATATATATATATATATATATATATATATATCCACTGTAACAAAATAACTCTCTTCAATGTACTCAATCTCCCTGATTTGATGCAAAAAATGCCATGAGTCTTTCAAAAGATGAGGAAAAAACGTCCAAAGATTTTAATTTCCTGTCCAAAATGACAGCTAATGGTTCTTTAATAGACCCCCTTGCCGATACAATTGGTCTGAAAGGGGAGTCTTGCAAATCAGTATGAACTTTGGGAGAATAAACATTTAAAAATTGAAAAGTCTCATAATTGATCTTGTTTTGTAACAGCAAATCCTCTAAAATATATCTTATTTTAATGTACTCAATGTGCATAACATTCAGAGAAGATTTGTCATAAGTTAAAGTATCATTCAATAAGGCAAACATCTTGGTGAAATAGTTAATAGTGTTCATGATGAACAACCCTCCAACTTTGTCTGGTTTCATGAACCTTAAAGATTTGTCATAAGATAGTGTACATAGTTCCATTCTTTCATTTGTAGTTATATTTTATTGACAGAACAGACATTATTCACAAACCCCTGTAAAACTGCTGGAAGTGTGGGGTTAAAATAACTTGTTCTCTTAAATTTCTTTGTTGACTGAATATCATTATCTCCAAAAATATATAAATTAAGATTTCTAACAAATAATTTTAAACCAATAAGTAAAGTAAAGTAAAAGAATACAAGGTGTAAGTAATATGTCCTATGCAGACTGCCTCAAGGCCCTACCCCTGTATTTTGTCTTCTACAGGCTTTGAGGGGAGATCTGTGTCTGGCATACAGAGCATTGTCAGACCCCACTATGATGGACCTTCTGCATAGCCAAAAAACAAACAGCACCAGAATTACCCATTCAAAGACTTAAACCTTGCCTGTGATATAAATAAGACCTGCTGGAGACATAGGTATGTATCCCAGAGAATACCCCATCTATGCAACAGGCTCCCCATCCATGTGAAGCAGAGCTCCTTCCTAACCCAATTCAAGTGCAACTTGAACAATTGGATGGGAAACTGGAAATTCATCCCTGGTTTGGCACCTATGTCTCTAATGGACACAGGTAACCTGTAAATGGTTCATCTCCCAGGGGCCATGCTTACACTTATCAAGGATATCAGAGATTTGGGATGCATGGCTAAGCTTAAAAAGGCCATTGTGGTCATTAGCCTAGTAAACACCTATGAAGCTATAAGAAGCTAACTATACTAGAGTGACTGGAGGGAACAAATGTAAAACCTTTTTGAAATAATTTAAGATGCACTTCTACTTCTAAATCACTGTAACTGAAAATCAAAGACATTCTGCCTAGAATGTACAGTTAGTTGAATAGGACTAGATAAACCTAACTGTGATGAGAAGCTTTTCTCTGATTGTTCATGTTTGACCAATAGTGTGATAGGCCGCCTCAGGTAGTGCCCATTCTGATTTCTCTTCTGATTGGCTGATCTCTCTGGTCTGTGAACTGGAGATAACTCTAAAAAATCTTCAGCTGCAATGGTATTCTTGCATTGACATTCTCAGTGTCTGCATTCTCACATAGAAAATTAGACTGGTAACCAGGGACATCATTGGTCTGTAGATATGTTTTGTTATAATGAGGCACCAGATAAACTTTACTTAATTCATAGCCAAGTTTTATTTGATTCAGCTTAAGCTTCCTTTTAAAATATTCCTTAGTTAAAGGACCACTACGGGAAACGAATTAAAACAAATATATTTTTTAACTTTTCCTTATGTTTAGCTCATTGCAAACCTGCATATACCAGACAGAAGTCGTCACTACTAATTTTATTCTGTTTGTACCCCTGACTGCCCTCCTGGGGGCAGACATCCTGATGAGAATTAGTTTTGTTCTAAAACAAAATCTAGCCCATAATACACTGCAAGTCCACTGTATTTGAGATTTTAGTGCCCATCGCTGTACCGTCACATTACTGTTCCATTCACTTCGAATGGAAGAACAAAGATGAGAAGCTATTTTTCACACAGTGCCTCTTACAAATGTGTTTGCTGCTGATGTGTTACACATTCTGTGAAAAAAGCTTCCAGAAGTAGCAGCTCTTTGCTGAGATATCAGCCTTTATTTAGACATTTAACTTAGATATGCCTCAGTTTCTTCTTCAGTTACTCCTCCCATATTCCAACCCCCTGCTAGCAAGAGTATCAGAATTCCCACCCTGCAAGGTTCAGCTATTCAGTCAGTTTTGCATGACAATGCACATCAAACAGATTTGCATGCAGTCTGCCAGGTGTATCATTAAAAGTGTTCCCTCATCCCTCTCTTTACTCCTATCATCTGAATAGCACTTTTACAGTCATTCAAGTTACAGAAATGCTTTTAGCAATCCTGCATATAAAGGTGTTTAAGTATTCCTCTAAATGTGCCTGTAACATACACAGATTCATCTCGGCCACAGACAGATCGGGGTCTCTCTGCAAATAATACTCTACTCATAAAGAATATTCATATTTGCCTTGCATAGAATTTCAGTCTTCTGCCTTATTATTCCTTATGCATACTACTGATGTCCCCTTATATTTGTAGGTGCTACTACTAATATCTGCACATTTATTGGTGTTATTTCTTTAGTCCACTATTTTAGTCAACTTTGTAGTCAACTTAAAATGTTTTCTTCATGCTATGCAGTGTCTACTCTCTCTGTTCTGAACAGTGTGTATACTGTTCTTTCTCAGTCTCAATATTGTTGTCCATTGCAAGCTTACAGTACAAGTTTCAATATTCACTGACATCCAATATTTCACACATTTCTTCAAGAAGCTAGAAGCAGTTTTTAAACTGAAGACACTCAATATTCACATGGTACTTGTGTCACAAAACTGTTGTATCTAAACATGGACTGGACACCAGACAGTAGTTCAAAACATTTACAGCCATACTTGTGCAATCTTTAATCCTCTGTACCATCTATCAATTACTCGTTTCGTTACATGTGTAACATACGGACTGCTTTTGCAAGTCACATGAAAAAGGCATGTCACCAAATGGAAGGCACATATAATTGGTGATAATGAAAAAAAAATGTTTTCAAATCTAGGTGCTTAGGATTGCCCTCTCTCTTCCCCCCTTGGCTGACCTGTTGTGACTCAGTTTAAACTCTACAGTTCCCTACAAAACAGAGTCTACAGGACAGCAATCAGTTTCTCTCAGCATTTAAGCAGATTGAACTCTACAGTTCCCTACAAAACGGAGTCTACAGGACTACAGTCAGTTTCTCTCAGCATTTATGCAGATTGAACTCTACAGTTCCCTACAAAACTGGAGTCTACAGGATTGCAATCAGTTTCTCTCAGCATTTAAGCAGAGTAGGTTGCACACAAAAAGCATTTGTTAAGCTTTCACTTACAGTGCTGTGTAATTAAGCAGGTCACCATTTTGGTCAGCCATAGGGCTCTTTTTCTACTTGAGTGTTTGCCTCCTTCCCCTGTAACTTGAGTAAACTGACTCTTACATTAAGAACTATAATACTTAACTTATAGCTTTAGGACACCTTAGGAAACCTTGTAAACTGCAATAGCCCTGCTACTTTCGCCGTCGCTGTGCCTGGGCTCTCTTCGCTCCCCTCCTTGCCCCCAGTACCTCTAAATTTATAGTACTATAGCCACTCCCCCACGTTCTAGATCCTATCTGCTTTCATCTGGGATAATTTCTCCCACCCCCATTCTTCTACCTACATTTTAATAGCACCTATTAGCTTTCATCTGACATTCTCCCATCCCCCTTCCAGTACCTTTACCTCACCACTCTATCTTCTGGTGTTGCATCACCAGTTAAAATAGTTCTTTAACTCACTAGCTGAATCACAGATAATGATATACTCCTG
This sequence comes from Protopterus annectens, assembly GCF_019279795.1. NCBI lineage: Eukaryota > Metazoa > Chordata > Ceratodontiformes > Protopteridae > Protopterus > Protopterus annectens. The sequence goes on along the minus strand of NC_056744.1, from coordinate 1,666,010,137 downwards.
TTTACTACCCCTCTTGTTCACACCATACCTCCTTACCTTGTATGAAAACCAGTTTCTCACAGGATTTCAGGTCCCGAAAGGCCATACTATCACCCCAGCTGTAAATCCTCCCAACTTCAACCATACTTACAGTACCAGGTCCTATCCAACATCTTGTTTAGTCTATCAACATCTCAACCCCAGGCACATTAGCTTTAGATCCAAACACTACCACAAATTAATAAACAAATTCCTGAAGTTCATCACCAGGTATCGACTTAATCTAATACTTGGTAGTGATATTCACCCCAACCCTGGCCCACCCACTTCAGATACACATACCCCCTCTACTTGCAATCTAAGCTACAAACCTACAATTAATAGGCCAGCTAACTCTCTCCTAGCCTGTCATCTCAATATTAGAAGCATTAATAACAAGGTACATGAATTGCATGCACATCTGGATGTCCACTCCCCATGAGATTCTCTGTTTATCTGAAACCTGGTTAAAACCTAACACTGCAGACAATGAAGTGTTGCCACCTGGGTACAACATACACAGGCTGGATCGTGCTTCAAGGAAGTGGGTTGGGGTAACTATACTCTATAAATCTGAGTTGAATGTCACCATAGATGTAATACAACCACCTCAGATTAATAACTCTGAGATTCTTGCCACCAAATTGCAACTTAATAAAAATAAATGCATTAATATCATCTGTATGTACATACCCCAGGTAACAATATATCTACACTTGAAGATATCATGTACTGGCTATCATGTCACTACCCCCAAGAAATCCTACTACTTGGAGACTTTAACATAGACTGGGGCAACTGTTCCTCAGAATCCCCAACCACTCATATTAACCTGCATGCATTTACATAAATCATATCCACCTCTACCAGGATAGGTAAACCCAACCAAAAAAAAAGCATACTTGACTCGGTACTCATAAATAGTCGCCCCCAACTGTAGACCTCTGGTACCCTCCCTGATGGCCAAAGCGATCTCCTTCTACATATGTAATTAAGCACAAAGCCATTAATTCCCAACAACCCTTACTCAGAAAGGTTAGAAACAATATAAACTTTGACCCTGCCAAATTCCAACAAGAACTAAACTCATGTAATTGGTCTATTTTAAAACACCTCCCCTTAGAGGAAGCAGTAGCATACTTTAACAACAAATTCCTTGAGATCCTTGATTTGCATGCAAGTGTTCGTTCAAAGAGAACAAAGGCGAAAACTGCGTCATGGCTTTCTAAAGAGTCTAAACTCAAAATTACCCTTAGAAACAAAGCATGGGCTTTATGGCGTTCTTCTAAAGACCCCCAAGATCACATTAAATACAGGCAATCTAGGAACAAAACTAAATAAATCCATTTTACAAGACAAAAAACAATACTACTATAATTTACAGACAGTAAATCAAAATAACCCTCAGAAGTTTTGGGCAGGTTTAAATAATCTACTATATCCTGGGCAAACCTCAACCCCAATCCCTGCTGCTACTATTGATAAAACCCCTGAAGATGTTTCTGACAGTTTTAACTGATTCTTTACTGAGATAATTCAAGCCCTAGCTAGCCAACTACCTCCTAAGTTTCCTGGTCCTGAAAGTAGCACCCCTAGAAACCTACTCGCGTTCAGCTTCCAACCAGTCACCACTTCACTTATCCGTACCTTGATCAAAAAATTAAAACCCACTACACTTTCTGCTGATCAACTCCCTGCCGAGTACCTACAAAAATCAGCTGATACTATTGCTTACCCCATCTCAATACTAATCAATCAAACCATAGAAGAAGCTAAAATTCCCACCATCTGGAAAATATCCTATGTAATCCCACTTCACAAAGGAGGCAGCTCTACTGAATTCTCCAATTATAGGCCAATAGCTATACTCTCTCCACTTGTAAAGATTATGGAAAAATGTATTCATAGACAACTCATGCACCACCTAATCCAGAATCACCTTATGGCAGACACTCAGCATGACATCCGTCCTCATCACAGCACTACTTCAGCCCTCCTAGCCTTTACCAACATCATAAACCATAATTGCAACAATAATTATATATCCTCAGCCCTCTTCTTGGATCTTTCCAAGGCATTCGATATGGTTGATCACCAACTTTTAATCCACACCCTGCAAACATTCTGTCTAGATACTAGAGCACTTTAATGGTTTCAATCCTACCTGAATGGTCGACAGCAGGCTGTCCTCTGGCAGAACAAACTCTCTAACCTTCTACCTAACACCCTTGGAGTACCACAAGGCTCTATTCTAGGGCCCTTGCTGTTCTCCATCTTCATTAACGACCTTTATACTGTCATCCCAAAAGTCAGCTGTATCCAATATGCTGATGACTACTCTGATTTGCTTGGCCATATCTCCAATAGAGTTATGGTCAGCTACCCAGACCACCTTTAATACAATAGAAAACTGGCTTTCTGACATCTTCTGATCCTAAATCCCAAAAAAAACTAAAATGCTGTTATTTTCAGCAACACGTAGGTCTACCGCTTTCACCTTTACCATAAATTCAAATGATGGCACAATAATCTCCCCTGACCCCTCTACAAAACTATTAGGTATCATTATAGATAATAATCTAAAATTCGACCTACATGTTAACCAAACTATCAAAACCATCAGTAAAAAACTAGGGTCACTTTACAGAATAAAAGCCTTCCTAACCCCTCCAGCTATTTAAACAAGATTGTCCTTAACAAACTCTCAATTTGCTACAACCACATTGCCAGGTTTGCCACTGGGCTGCCATGTAGGACACATCATTGCATCAGTCTAAACCAGCTTGGGTGGCTTGAACTACCCAGCCTAATCCAGTATAAAAAACTGATTATGGCCTCTAAAATCCTCTATAATCCGGACAATACTCCTGCACTTAAAAATATTATCTCTCCCTATAACAATCCTAGACCGCTTCGATCCTCTAACAAACTACTAATTCAGACTAGCAAAATTAATAACACAGCCGGTGACTCTCTCTTTGCAAACTCTGCAAGTAGATCCTGGAACTTTCTTCCAGCTGATATTACCTTATTTTCCACCTTAGGTCAATTTAAAACTAGACTCAAACAACATTTGTCACTTAACTGGCTATGTCACTGTATCAAGCTTGGCTAACTCTCTCTAGAATGTGTAAAAATCTGTTAACCAGTTTACTGTGTAATTTAATTTAATCCTGATTTATGCTCGGGATTAACTCTAACCTGTGGAATTTGTTTAACTTGCTTACTTATGTAATCTCTGTAAATAGTCTGTAATATGTAATGCTGGTATTATGTAATCCTGTATCTGCTTACCCTAGGAGCTTTTCTCCCTGGGCCTCCACTGAAAATGGACATTCATCCAGTTGGACTATCCCAGTCAACAAATGTAAAATAAAATGAAAATAAAATAAAATGACTCTTGTTCTATACAACTGTGAATTATTCCAGTGTAACAACTGCAGGATCTCTAAACTCTGACAATCAGATGGGTACTGCTGGGGCCAAGTGATTTACCATATCTCACGTGTCTACGATTCACCTCACATTTTTTACTTCTTCTCTGTTCAGTATATATTTTCAAGAAATTGCCTACTTTTAGATATTACTAAGCTTCGTGGGTTTTGTTTTTGGATGGGAACAAAGATAAGAATGTGTGAAATATGAATTGTACTGCTTACTCCTTTTACTTTTCATCCACTAGCAAAAATATCCTCCATAAGTGTCCCTCACTGATTGTAATCTTACTTTCCTGACCTTTACTAGTGTAATTCCTGTTTAGTGTTAGGTGTTTTGATATCCTCACTAAATATTCTGTACTTTTATATGGCCTCTTCTCTAACAGTCACCACCTTGACTGATTTTTTTTAACTCCGTATACTGTATGATAAACCTGTATACGGTTTCCTGCACATATCCTAAGTGTAATGCCTACTATAACTGTACAGTCTCAGTGTTCTACGCTTCTAACTTACAAATACTAATCTTTTTTTTTTTTAATGTAAATTTGTGGAAGTTAAAAAAATGGAACTTACAAATGGTAATGTTTTGATTTCTGTTGTAAATTTGTGGAGCATTTCTCCCGGGTCTCCGCTCAAAAAGGCCTATCAGTTCAGATGGACTAACACGGTCAAATGTAAAATATAGAGTATGTTAAGCTAAGCTTTGAGTGCACTCCACAAAATGTGTATGTGACCCATACTGGCTGTGTGCCTGCCATGAAGGTCAGAACCATGGTTTCAAATAGCTATTGGCCAGCTGTCGTCCAGTTGTCCAGCGTTAGTTACCTTGGATAGCTCTGTCGAGTGAAAGCTGGACATAAATGAACCTGCCAAACATGAACTGAGAATTGCTACACAATGGTGGTTCACTTGCAGGATGCAGCTTGGAAGTGGATGGCATGATGGTAAGGAGGAGGCTGGACATCTGATCTATCCAGAAGACAAGATGGAAGTGCAGTGCAGCAAGCTAACTTCCTTAGGAAACATAGTCTAGTACTCAGAAGGAGGTTAGGACAGAAATGGTGTTGAAATTTTGGTGAGAGAAAGTCATCCTAAGCCAGTGGGCGACATCAGCAGAATTAGTGACAGACTCGTGGCAATCAGTCTCCAGTGTAATGACAGGCCAGTATTCATGACCTCAACCTATGACGCACAGCAGAGTTGTGATACTGATGAAAGGAATTCATTCAGACAGCAGTTGCAGGACCTACTATAGACAGCCGGACAACATGAATTGGTGTTGATAATGGCTGACTTGAATGCATATGTTGGGATAGACAAAACAGGAGAAGAGGACTGCCTGGCTCCACATGGGTGGGCCAACAGGATTAAGAAAGATGCCATTCGAAAACTATATCTGGCAAATGGCATTACAGTAGCCAACACATGTTTCAGAAAGACCGACCATAACAAGTTCACATCCAAAAGTGGCCAGTATCTAACTCTGGTAGACTTTCCCTTGTAAGGAAAGCATACAAGGGTATAAGCAATGATTTCAAAGCCATCCCCACTGAAACAGTCGGCCCACAGCATAAACCCCAGGTTGCCACACTAAGATGCAGGCAATGTTGACATAGGGCTCTAAGGTCAAAAGAGACTAGTTGGTAGACCTGAAACTTGACTGTAGAGAAGTTACAACAGTTAAAGGAAAAACTCAGGGCTCCATCAAGTAGAGAAGGAAACAGGGGTAGCTGAAGAAGAATGGCAGCACCTCAAACCAGCATGTGTGAGAAGTCACAAACTGGTATGTGGCCAAACCAGGTATGTTAATAAGCTACTTAAGGAAATTGGGCAGTGGAATGCATCACTTCAGGAAGTCTGCAAAACAAAGAAGGAGAAAGTGGGAGATAGAAAACACCATCGGATTACTGCTTGCCTAACAAAAGAAGCTAAGAAAGGAGTTGCAGTATCTAAGACAAGGGCATTGGAGGCAATGTAACACCTTCTGGAAAGGGACTTTTCAGGTGGCTGAAAGAAACTACATCAGGTTGCAAGGCAAACACAGACAGAAAGATAAAGGCAGTCACATACCCTTTATAAAGCGAAGCCAGCATCAACCTGCTCACTAGTCACCAGTACATCAAAGGCAGATGGAAAGGGTATTCCTGCAGCTTCTGCAAGAAGTAAACTGCAGAGAAAAATTACTGCCCCAGAAATGGCCTATAATGAGAAAAGAAAAGTAGCCCAAAATAGAAGAGCACGAAGGAAAATGAACCATGGAAAGCAGCAGGTTCAGATAAGGTCACACCAGATACAGTGGATATAAAAAGTGTTCACACCCCTGTTAAAATGCCAGGTTTTTGTGATATGAAAACATGAGACCACAATAAATCATTTCAAAACTTTTCCCACTTTTAATGTGACCTATAACCTGTACAATTCAATTGAAAAACAAACAAATATGTTAGAGGAAAAATATAAAAAATAAAAAAATGTGCAATAAGCTGGATGCATAAGTGTGCACACCCTTAAAGTAATACTTTGTTGAAGCACCTTTTGATTTAATTACAGCATTCAGTCTTCTTGGGTAGGAGTCTATCAGCATGGCACATCTTGACTTGGCAATATTTGCCCACTCTTCCTTTCAGAAGCACTCCAAATCTGTCAGATTGCAAGGGCTTCTCTTGTGCACAGCCCTCTTCTTCAGGTCACCCCACAGATTTTCTATTGGATTTAGGTCTCCTCTTCATCTTCAGCTTTCTAGCAGACACCTGAAGGTTTTGGGCCAAAAGTGACTGCTGCTTGGAACTGTTCAGAATTCCCTCCACCTTGACTAAAGCTCCAGTGCCATCTGAAGAAAAGCAACCCCAAAGCATAATACTGCCACCCCCATGCTTCACCATGGGGATGTTGTTCTTTTAGTGATGCAAAGTGTTGCTTTTGAGCCAAATGTACCTTTTGGAATTGTGGGCAAAATGTTCAACCTTGGTCTCATTAGACCATAGCACATTTTCCCACTTGCTTTTAGGAGACTTGATGTATTGTTTTGCAAATGTTAGCCTGGTCTGGATGTTTTTCTGTGAAAGAAAAGGCTTCCGTCTTGCAACCCAGACATATGGAGAATACGGGAGATTGTTGTGACATGTAGTACACAACCAGTACTTGCCAGAAATTCCTGCAGCTCTTTCAATGTTGCTGTAGGTCTCTTGGTAGCCTCTCGGACCAGTTTTCATCTCTTTTCCTCAATTTTGAAGGGACGTCCAGTTATTTGCAATGTCACCATTGTCTCATATTTTCTCCACTTTTTGACGACTGTTTTCACTGTGTTCCATGGTATATCCAGTGCTGTGGAAAATTTTTTGTACCATTCTCATGACTGATACCCTTCAACAATGAGATCCCTTTGATGCTTTGTAAGCTTTCTGCGAACCATGGCTTTTGCCGTAGCGGGTAACTGAGTAAATGTCAGGAACATCCTACTAGGACAGCTGAACTTTATTTGGGGTTAATCAAAGTTTTTAATTGATGGCAAGTGTGTACCCAAGAAGACTGAATGTTGTAATTAAATCAAAAAGTGCTTCAACAAAGTATTAGTTTAAGGGTGTGCACACTTAAGCAACCAGCTTATTGTACGTTTTTTATTTTTTATATTTTTCCCCTAACAGATTTGTTTGTTTTTCAGTTAAATTGTACAGGTTAAAAGTCACATTAAAGGTGGGAAATGTTTTGAAATGATTTATTGTGGTCTCATTTTTTTATATCCCAAAAACCTGGCATTTTAATAGGGGTGTGTACACTTTTTATAACCACTGTATGATAAAGACGTTGGGTGAGACAGGGTGGAAATGACTTCTGAGGGTACTCAGTGTGGAGAGAAAGGTGTATCCTGGATGACTGTAGAATAACCATACTTGTGCAATAAATATAAATGGGGCATCCGCTACTGAGAGCAGCACAGAGGCACTAATCTGCTGTCACAAGACAAGTTATTGAGAGGCTCGCTGAAAAACATGTGTATATGCATGTGTATATATATATATATATATATATATATATATATATATATATATATATATATATATATATATATATATATATATATATATATATATATATATATATATATATATATATATATATGTGTGTGTGTGTGTGTGTGTGTGTATTTTATAAGAATGGAAAGGCTGTTGGCCCAGATGACATACCTGTGGAAGCATGGAGGTGTTTAGGTGAAATGGCAGTGGAGTTTTTAACCAGATTGTTTAATGAAATCTTGGAAAGGGAGAGGATGCCTGAGGAATGGAAAAAGTGTTTTGGTACCGATTTTTAAGAATAAGGGTGATGTGCAGAGCTGTAGTAACTACAGAGGGATTAAATTAATCAGTCACAGCATAAAGTTATGGGAAAGAGTAGTGGAAGCAAGGTTAACAAGGGACATGATGATTAGTGATCAGCAGTATGGTTTCATGCCAGGAAAGAGCACTACAGATGCGATCTTTGCTCTGAGAGTGTTGATGGCGAAGTACAGAGAAGGTCGGAAGGAGCTGCATTGTATTTTTGTAGACTTAGAGAAAGCATATGACAGGGTGTCTAGAGAGGAGTTGTGGTATTGTATGAGGAAGTCAGGAGTGTCAGAAAAGTATGTAAGAGTGGTACAGGATATGTACGAGGGTAGTGTGACAGCGGTGCGGTCTGAGGTGGGAGTGATGGATGCGTTTAAGGTGGAGGTGGGGTTACATCAAGGATCAGCTCTGAGCCCTTTCTTATTTGCAATGGTGATGGACAGGTTGACAGACCAGATCAGACAGGAGTCCCCGTGGACTATGATGTTTGCAGATGACATTGTGATCTGTAGTGAGAGTAGGGAACAGGTGGAAGAGACCCTGGAGAGATGGAGATATGCTCTAGAGAGAAGAGGACTGAAGGTTAGCAGGACTAAGACAGAATATATGTGTGTGAATGAGAGGGAGGATAGAGAAATGGTGATGATGCAAGGAGTAGAGGTGGCGAAGGTGGATGAGTTTAAATACTTGGGATCAATAGTTCAGAGTAACAGTGAGTGTGGAAGAGAGGTGAAGAAGAGAGTACAGGCAGGATGGAGTGGTTGGAGAGGAGTGTCAGGAGTGATTTGTGACAGACGAGTACCTGTAAGAGTGAAAGGGAAGGTCTACAAGAGAGTAGTGAGACCAGCTATGTTATATGGGTTGGAGACAGTGGCATTGACAAAAAGGCAGGTGTTAGAGCTGGATGTGGCAGAGTTAAAGATGTTAAGATTTGCACTGGGTGTGACGAGGGTGGACAGGATTAGGAGTAAGTATATTAGAGGGTCAGCCCAGGTTGGAAGGTTTGGAGACAAAGCCAGAGAGGCACGATTACGTTGGTTTGGACATGTGCTGAGGAGGGATGCTGAGTATATTGGGAAAAAGATGCTAAGGATGAAGCTACCAGGTAACAGGAAAAGAGGAAGGCCTAAGATAAGGTTTATGGATGTGGTGAGAGAGGACATGCAGGTGGTTGGTGTGACAGAGCAAGATGCAGAGGACAGGAAGAAATGGAAACAGGTGATCTGCTGTGGTGGCCCCTAACGGGAACAGCTGAAAGATGATGATATATATAAATATGTGTGTGTGTGTGTGTGTGTGTGTGTGTGTGTGTGTGTGTGTGTGTGTGTGTGTGTGTATATATATATATATATATATATATATATATATATATATATATATATATATATATATATATATATATATATATATATCTATATATATATATATCTATATATATATATATATATATATATATATATATATATATATATTTTATTTAACATTTGTTAACCGGGAAAGTCTGACATGAAACAAAGCCAATTTTCAATGGAGGCCCGGGGAGAAATGTTCCAATATATTTATATAATATACACACACACTATATATATATATATATATATATATATATATATATATATATACACACACGCACATGTATATATGTGTTTGTGTGTGTGTGTATATAATATATATAGATGTGTGTGTATATATATATATATATATATATATATATATATATATATTACATATGTACATACACTAACACATATATGTATGCATAAACATATATAGATATATGGATAGATCTGTGCTTTATGTATATCTATATCAAGAACATTTTGCACAGAAACATCACACTTACTAGGATTACACCCAAACATCAACTGATATGTACCACAGGGAAGAGCCCTGGCTTAATCAAAGGAAAATGGTACAAAATGCAAAGTTTTGGAGTTAGAAGACTGAGCTGTAGCTTCAAAGTACAGTCAAGCCAGCAAATGTACAAAGTGCCCTAGGCAACAACACTACATAAAGACAGAACATTGTAAGACATTGTCTTTCATTACAGACAGATCAGTTGTGCAGATAAGACACCTTTCATGTGTCATAGCATCTACAAGTGGCTAACTTGTGAAGGCAGATGAATGACAAAGACTCTGGCTATCAGAAGTGGAAGGGGCAAGCTGAGCTAACAGGTATCATGCTGAGGAGATGAATTCACTATGCAGACATCACGACTTCTCAGTCAAAATTCAATTGACTATTCAGCCACAAAACATGAAGGAGGTGTTATGCAAATTCATGGAAACTCTAAGATAGACAACAGCTTGATATATTCACAGGAATCCAAACAATAGAGTTAACCAGTTAGTAAACTAAAGATACACATCAATATTCAAAACATGCTTTGTTCACAATACATGTACATCTGAACATAGACTGGGCTCTAGAGAGTAGCTCCAAGCAAATGTACATCCCTATTTGTCCAGTCTCTCTTCCACAGGCCTAGATAACAGCCATGATTTCCACATGGACACATGAGTCCATGTCAGCATCTTGTTAGATGAGGATATTTTGATGTTAACATAATGGAATTAACAGACATTACAGATGAGATCAGTACTGTCTTGTGCCATCAGACTGTCATTTGCGATTTTCTAAAAATGTGTACCATACCAACAAACTCAAATGGGGAAGGAGGGGTAAGAGACTGTGTTATGAGAGGCTCTTTAACTGTGTCACCTGGTTGAAGACAAAAGGTCCAAAACTGATTTCCAGGCAGTGTGCCTTTTTTGGCTTCAGAAACATTCTGGAGTAAAAACCTCTTCCTCACTGGGTGAAACGAACTACTGATATAACCCCCTCCCAATGAAGCTTGTGTTTCAGGACAGGAGGGAAAGTAGGGGTTAAGTCTCTGGATGTAGAATAATGTCCTGTACAAGACTGATCTCTTCCCACCGAGTCAGTCTCAGAACCAATTTGTGTTAAACAACCTGTTCCCAAAGAAACAGAAATGGAGACTCTAAGTACAAGAGAATGCCAGGCAGGGAACTGGTAGAATGCCCTTTACATACTCATTCTGATGTCGTTGCCTCTCCTTTGCTCATCATGGGTTCCTGCATTCATTTCTAAAACCACTCCACCATTCTTTTTTTTAAATTTCATTTTTATTAGCATATTGCTGAGACAGTCTGTTCAATTTGGTTTCTGAATCCAGTTGGACAAAAGAGCAAAATAACCTTTTAAAAATGTGGACAGAGAGGGTTAAACAAATCAGAGAGCTTCCCACTCCATCAACTTAACTGTTTCATTGGGAACAAAATTTAGTTTCCAAAGGTGATTTTAAAATGTAATTTTTACATCCTCTATAAGGGTCTGAAAATGAAAACAGGTAAACCTTCTCAACACAGTATAACCTGGGCAAGCACACTGCACCGAGTCCAGGTGTTCTCCTAAGTGGTTTCTGTCAGCCCTTCCAGGCTCTATCACTCTGTCACACCACCCATGCTAAACTCAACACCAAAACCATAACAGTGAACCATATGACATTGCCCACCTCTCCACAAAAAATGCTGCAACAGATGTGAGTTGTCTAAGCTGTGGCTGATGTTGGTTCCAGGTGCCTAAGAGTGGTTGTGGCAAGCCCACTACACTGACACCAGAACAGGGTGAACATGCTATTAAAAATGAATAGCTTGAAATTTTTCATGACACTGTTTCAATGCAATATTGCTGTATCACGAAACAGTTTTGACATAGCATTCCATGTCATGGCAGAAAAGTGCACCAGACAGCAATTGCATGATAATCATTAGTTCTGTAAAGTCAAAGCAACAGCTGCTATGGACCACAGCATGACTTACTAAAACAGGTGAGGAAATTCTGTTGAGTTGGAGGCATTAGAAACATACAATGAGGGATGTCATCACAATTATTTACAGACTCACGGCAATCAGAGCCCAGTGTAAGGATGTGGCGGAAATCATGACCTGAGCCTATGCCCCACATGAGGGTTGTGTTGAGACAGGCAGAAAACTGGAGTGTGTCAAAACAGGGGACCGGAATGCACATACTGTGTCAGACTGACCATGATATATGGACTGTCTCAGTTCACATGGGTGGGGCGTCATCAATAAAGAAGGTAACGCCAGTTCTAAGAATCTCTGACAAATGTATTGATGTTGGACAACACACTGCTTGTCCAAAGATACAGAAACAGGACCACATACAGGACATGCCATCTAGCAACTTTGATTTCTCCCTAGTCAGAAACCAGTGGTAGATTATATGAGTGATTGCAAAGTCATCCCCAGTGAAACAGTCCAGCACCCCCATTACCAATAGATGCCACAAGCAACTTCAAGTAATGCTCAAAGAAGCCTTTAAGGGTAACAGAGTCTAGGGTGAAGACCCAGGAAAGCTGGTGGTGGAATGCCAGAGCAGAGAAAGGTATCAGGGCTACAGGAATACATGGAAGAAGAATGTGATATCATGGATAGATTCAAGGCACATTAGAAAGACTGGCTGGCTGGCTAACTGGGGAGCTATAAATGCAGTTATGAAACATGGCAATTGAAAGTATTAACTGGCACATTAGTTATTGCAAAGTACTCGGAAATGTTATTCCAGCCAGTGCAAAACAGTCACATAATAATCACTACATTCTGCAAACTTCTGTTCAGTTGAGAGGTACACTTGGAAGTAATGTATATCAATAATATATGACATTCCACCACACCACTACCATAAATTAACAGCAGTCAGATATGGATAAAGCATTGTGTACTGTGCACTCAGTCCAGGTTCGGTTAGTGGCATGAGTGTTGCAGACATGATGTTGATGGAAGATAAGTGATGATGCCATAGATGCTTGCCTCACTCTGGTGAAGTGACAATAATTCTCATAGATCTACTACCGCAGTCAAGTCTGACCATAAAATAATGAGCAACACAGTATGCGACCAAATTTTGCACAGTAATACAGCAACACACTACTCAAGTCTCCAATAATGCAGATATTTACTACAGCCAGCAGTCCCCACCATAACTAAGTATTAGATAAAATTCACAATCCAGTGCAATGTACTTGAAATGCCAGATCAAAATAGAAAAAACAGACATAATTCATGTCAGTGGATATCCAGATCTCTGCTAACAATTATGAATGACTTATAGGCCTGTGTAAGACACCATAACCTTTTTTATTTGACGTCCAAAGCCATACATTTGTAAATCTCTTTATTTAGCTTTGTTGGACACTGAAAAAGCAGACTCAGCACAGGATGGAACTTCTTAAAAGTGCCTACCTTTCTGAAGCAAGTGCCATTACTCATACCCTTGTGAATACTATCAAATGTTTAGTAAAAGTGTTAACCAATTTTTTGTAAGCACACTCCAGAAACTGTTTATGACTGGTTGAGCACCTGATTTGGTCTCTGAAGAGTGCTAGACAGGGCTGGTGATGCCCCTCCACATGGGCAGACTCTACAAACACACTGCAATACAGAATTATCAGCCTCAGTAGCTCAGATGTATACTATTACTATGACCATGAGCTTCGATAACAAGAATAAATATAGACTTCATTGCAAACCCTTTTAGTTTGTGAAAGGTAAACTGTATTTTAACACTGGAAAATTCTCTAAAAGGGGTTTGGAAGGCTGACGTCACAACCTCACTAGTGGGGTCAGATCACAGAACTGTTGCATTTGAAATCAACTCAAATTACAAAATATAAAAGGACCAATAAAAAGATATTTCAGAATCAGAATCACATTTATTGGCCAAGTATGCATGCATACAAGGAATTTGACTGGTTTCAGTGACTCTCCAAGTATGAATTACATAAACGACATACATACAACTATTAAGGACAAGACAAAAAAGTAAATATACCTATACATATACATATAAGGTGCAAAGTGCAACTCAGTGCAAGAAATATGGAAGCTCTGTAAGAAAAAAGTATTAACGTGTAAACAATACTGCAGAATCCTAGGCAACTTGGAAGAAAAAATACCCAACCTAATAAGCTGAGTTTAACTGTTTATGACCTAGATGGCCTCCGGGAAAAACTGTTCTTATATCTGCTTGTTTTGCTGCATATTAATCTATAATGTCTGGCTGATGGTAATAGTTCAATATTCAAAGGGAAACTATATTTAATTGCCACTTTAGCCAAATGCAAGGGTTTAGCCAAAGCTCGAGACCACCACTACGTCTGCTAATTTATTCTCAAAGAACCCATACAGATCTGTGAATGGCTGCATAGAGGCTGTCATACTATTAAGAAACAAATCACATGCAGTGAAAACTGAATGCACTGTTGGAATCCTCACTAAACATGGTATATAATACAATAAGAAATCTCATGTCCAAAGTCAAGATTAACTCTGCTGAAGAAAAGTTCTCTGTTATACAACTAAACAAGTAACTAAGCAGTCTAAGTCATTCCAGTCAAACTGTTCATTCAGGAAAGACTTGCAGGCTAAGGAGGATCAAACGTTATTCTTCAGCTATGTCCATGAACTGTCTGGTAACACACAGCAGGATGGTGACAAGGTGGCGAATGACACCACCGTCTCCAAGAGAGGACATAGCAAATGTTCAGGATAAAAACTAAGTGGTATCCTCAACACCACCCACTGCTCTTCCATTTGAAAGCACCCTTATTACCACATCCATCCATCAGCAGGGTCCATGGGATGCTAGCCTTTGCTAAAGCCAAGGACACTCCAACCATATCCAGGCATCACTGGTTAGTTCCTAAACAGTTTAAAGTATGACCAAACAGGAACAGTTGAGGCAATCTTCAGCTGCTGCCTAAAAACTGGCTACATTCCAAGTCAATGAAGGATGCACAGTTGAACTCACACCCCATTTAAGGACCATCAACTCATCCAAAGAACTACTGACCCATCATTCATTCAACATAATATGCCAAGCAATTGAAACAGTTATTACTGAAAGGATAAAGATGTTTTTTGGCTAGCTACAGACTCTTTAACACATCATCATTTTCCAACTGTTAAAGGGTGGTCATGTTTAGTTAACCTGTTATACCCTCTTTGAGAGGGTCACCAAGGCAATGGATGCCAGTAAAACACTGCATACTACATATGTTGAGCTAGCCAAGTCATTCAGTATCCTGTGCAGTCACTGACCAGCTGTCTGAGCTAGGTGTAATTCCTTATGCAAATGATGGGATTGCTGACTGAGTCACACACAGGAACCAGTAATTCTGGTTTGGTACAGACACCAACACCGATACAATAGTCACCATCACAGCACGTCATGGCTCTGTGCTTGGCCAGCTCCAGTCTGAAAACTCCTCCCCTCTTCCCATAATGCCCTCTGTCTCCTTCCTCCCTTCAGATCTCGTTTACTGCTGATATAGCAAGCAGCATGATCTGTGCTCAGAGCAGTAAAGTATTTCCTGGTCAAATTTATTGAGGATTTGTAAGTGTTTTCTCTTCTGTAATCTTACCCTTTTCCTTTTCTTTACCTCTCCTCTCTGCGACAGTCATCAAGTTTAAAAAAAACAAACAAATCTTTCCTTCCTTTCTGGTTTAAGAGTGTGTGTGTGTGTGTGTGTGTGTGTGTGTGTGTGTGTGTGTGTGTGTGTGTGTGTGTGTGTCTGTGTTTGTACCTCCTTTGGGAGATCGTCTGAAACTCCCAAACCAGGTTTTCAAGTGTTTCTCAGTGTGTGGCCATAGTTCTCTACAGCTGATGGCCACACACAGTGTGTGATGTGCCTGGGAGCCACACATCTTGATACCTCCTGTCATATCTGCTCTGGGTTAACCCCAGAGCACTTCAGGACAGGAGGAACAAACTGTCAAGGGCCTTTTGCCTATGTCGGGAATGGCCATTCCTGCCTCTTCTAGCTCTGCTGCTTCTACTACTGCAGTGTCTTCCCCTTCCCAGGCCTCAGGGACTCAAACTCCCACCAAGAGGCCTGCAGAAGTGGAGAAGACCAAGAAAGATAGGCCCTGCAAGCAGTCCCCTGACCACTCAGTGCCAGAAGTCCTCCACTGAAATTGGCTTCTGTTTCCAGGCCTAGTTCCCCCCACCTCCACTCCCCAAGGTTCTCCCCAGAGCTGGAAGTTGTTAGGTTAGGTTGCCTGTCACTCCCCAGCATGCACCCAGGCCTGCTTCTGTGGCATCTTCATCCCACTCCACCCAGAGTCTTAGTGAGGTGGAGATGGACAAGATGATGTGGAAGTTTATTCACACCCAAATCCAGATGGGGGCTTGCCAGCACCCTCTCCCTCTGGAGGGGGTGCCTCGCAACCTTTTTTCTCTCCCATAGCTCCTTCTTTGATCCAACCAGTGGTTTCGGAGCCCTTGGATCTGAGGTCCCATGGCGTCGGCACCGATGGTAGTTCCCCTTTCCTTGACGCTGGCAGTTGCCTTGAGTGGGTTGGATCTGAGCTCTCTGAGCTGTAGCTGTCCCAGGATCAGATCCATGGGGGTTCTGTTGGCTCTGAGCATGTCGGAGCACAGTGTCTCCTTCGGCATCTCGGCTCCTAGAGTCTCAGCTCCGACTCCCCTGTTGGATCAGAGGGGTACGGCTCCATTGAGATTGGCTAAGGAGGTCCATTCCCCCTCTGCATTCGATGTGGTGGAGAGGGTCCCCTCGATTCCTTTGAGACCCTTGACCATGTCCTCCTCAGACTCAGCCCTGACCCCCTCTGGATTGGGTACGGTCCTGACTGTTTTGTCCTCTCAGGGACAGCCTGTGCCAGTTTTGCCCTGGGATGCTCTTGGGGAGCAACAGGAAGTTTGTGGGTCCTCTCCAGAGAGTCCCACTGAAGAGGCTCTACACAAACAAACATACAAGTGGAGGCACTAGGACTCCCCATCAGAGTCTGTCATTTCAGACACTGATTTGGAGGAAGGGGAAGGCTCCCCCTGATCCCCCCGGAGGATGTCTCATTTGGAGACATCATGGAAATCCTTCGCCAAAGTAATTTAAATTATATTCATTGCGTACTTCAGAAATCTAAAATGTCTACCATCTATAAAACCAAAGCATCATAGCTGTCAGCTGTCCCTGATCTTGCCTCATATGTTTGCCGTTTTCCTTGTAAAACTTTTAGTTTTCTGGTAAATCACTGATGATTACAGTCAACCAATCTCTTGTACTTCAGAAAATGCATGTTGATGCAAAATCTCCTCTTCTCTTAACTTTCTAAACGAATTAGAGTAATATTTAAAGAAGACTATTGCCCCCCATTATAGGTCCATATGTAAGTACTAGGCTAGCTACCCTTGTAGGTCATTTTATGCCTAGCCAGTTTTCCTTCTTGAGCTCAAAATAATCTATCCAGTTTGGTTATAGACTGGCCTTACTCATCCCATGGTCAATTATATATTACCCCTAATGAGAATAACTGGAGTCATACCATAGATAATTTGAAGGGACCCATGCAGAGGATAAAGCATATAGGAGCTGCATTAGTAATACATGGGTCCTGGGTTAAATTTTCTGTTTCTCATCCATAGATATAAGTTGCACTTGAAAATGGACAAGGATGAACTTTGTTTTATGTTGATGGGAAGTCTGTTCCAGAGCAGCAGTATTAGCTGTGAAATACATCTGTCCCTCCAAACCATTCCGTTGATGTTGAAGAAGGGGTTTAGATCCAAAGACCAAATAGTTCTGATGCCATTTGACTTGCTGATGTCACTTGATGATTACTGCTGCCCTTCTCACATGCAAAGCACGTGGAATGTAAAATGTCACTAGTAGGCAAGTTCATTAAATGGCTTAGACAACTGAAAGTGCAACCAAGTGAGCAAATTCAGAATAACAGTAGATGTTTGAATACAACAAGGATCACTGCTGGAGTATCATTCATACCATTTTGGAATAAGCTGTTCATCTCCCCCCCCCCCACACACACACACACACACACACCTTTTTAATAAGAAAGGAAATGAGCAAATAGTATACCTTTTAACCAAAACAAGGGGAACTGACAGACAAGGTAAGGTATCTTGCCGTCAACAGGGAGAGGCATAAAGGGAAGAAACATGAAGGGCGCCTCATAATGCCTAATTCTTGCCTTCTCTGACCTGAGATAAAGAATGAATGGCCTTGGAAGTAGCTGGGAGACAGACTACTGCAGCAATGGCCAATGTATCTGAAAATCTCATGTTATGATAAGCATGCTCATACAGCTGTACTATATTCAATTTTAGTTCCAACTACTGCATTTGACCAAAACACATTGACAATAAAATAATATGAAATGGCTGATCAGTGAACTCGCAGAATAGTTAGGATGCATGTTCCATTTCCCACTCCCAAACAGAACAGTGTTAGTGGCATTTTCTGTCAATGTGGGGGGGTGGGGCAGACTCCATGCATGGCAGTGCTGAGAATAATCAGTTTATTTAGTTTGTTCACAGACTGTTGAAGGACTTGAGTGTATGCTGCTCCATGATTCAGAAATTCTTCCCGTGAAATTCATTTTCATTCGGTAGTAAGGCTAAGCATGACCTCTGACCCCCCCAAACTCATGCTGCAATATCTGCTTCCTAAGGTGACATTGGAGGAACCTATAAAGGCCTAAAACCTATACAGCATACTCTGATACTTTCATCTCTGCTACAGTAATATAAAGTGATTTCCTTCATGCAGTACATGAACTTTTAAAGCTCTTTAATGTCCAAGTATATCTGCAGCAATGCAAGCATCTCATAACTAGATATGTCTGGAAAAACATTTATGAGACCATCAAAGACAAATAAACACTAAAGGGATATTTTTCCCCTAGAAGTAACTCTAAAGCAAGTGATCATGCTTTTCTGATGCTGGAATCTCTCGACTTCCATCTTCCAATGCGGTGTCTACTGCTTCTCCAAAGGAAAGTAACGGCCCGTAAAATCAACAGGAAAAACGCCTTCACGCAGTTAGCCAACATGAACCACAGGCGGTGAATCACTACCAGGACGAACTGTCATTCCCAGGTAGTCTAGAATGTCCAGATAGGAACAGGTGATTGTTATTTCTTGGAGAGGATTACTAGCTGAAGTTCATACAAGGCACTGAATACCATGATGCCTTTTTAACAAAGTACTTAAGTTGCAGCCGAGGGACACTTAGTGAAGAATAGTGGTGGTGCTGCGGTAGCATTGTTGCCTCACAGTCAGACGCTGTCCGGTTCGATTCTCAGCTAGAGCATCTTCTACGTGTAGACATGCATGAATGGGCATACCTTCATTGAAGGTTGTGCATCAGGGCTGGTAACTCGGCACGTAAAAATCAACTACCAATCATTAGTGGACTGGAGTTCCGCTGTGGCGACCCCTAACCAGGAAAAGCCGAAAGACACAACAACTGAAAAGCACAAAGGAAAGCTTTTACACAATTTAAGGTTCTTCCTCACAGAAATAATTGCTAGCATGGAAAACATCTTGCATGTGTAAGCAGCAGTCTGCACGCTATGCTACTGTCCAAAAATGGCAAGATGACTCAGAAGGAACTTATCTGGAAATTACAGGCGTTTTAAGGTTGGTGATATGTGGGTCTGTATCCACTGTTCTCTTTGAAATGAAAAACAAGTCAGTAAAATCATCCCCTATCTTTCAAGTGAAAGGTAAAGTAACTGCCTGATTTAGATGTGTTTCTGTTGCTACTTTTAGCATAAAGGAGAAGGTTCATTTGAAGAAGAATTACCTTGTCTTTATTGGAAAACCAATTAAGGAAGTCACATGGGTGACAGTTAGTGGAAGTACCAGACACTCACTCCATGGGGTTTGAGTTTAGAGAATCAACACTGCCATGTGCTAGTCATGGAGTTACCCAAGGGAAACGCAACATGTGAAGAACACTTACCATACTGGATAGTTTTTTCCTGGACAGTGCAGCTAAGAGACTGTCAAAAACGTAGGTTAAAATTCTGGTCCCAACTAGCCTCTGGTGGGCTGCTACTGCTGCCATGCTCGTGGTAAACATCCGGGTTTCTGTGGTGACATGGAAGGGCAGTTCCCTGAACTGACATTGATTAGCTCCTACTTGGAAGTATGAGCAGGTGCCTGCCTAGCAATGACTGGAAAGGGAGAAAAGCTCTGCAAGTCAGGCTGGATGTCAGAGTTTCTGCAGCAGAAGTCCCAAAAGTTATCATTACCATAAAAATGAATACTATGATTAATATGCATGGATACTTCATGGACTCCATCAATCTTGGTGTAGAAATAGGAATTCCAAAGGTCCAAAGAGAACATCTAGTCTCCTCCTGTAGACATGAAAGGACAACTTGCACAGACACAGTTTAAAAACTTATGCTTTACCATACACTTATTTATGCTGTTGAGATCTAGAATGTGACTGAGTTATTGTCTTTTTTTGGCAACAAAGAGAACCCTGGATAGTACACCTAGCCTCTTCGCACTGCTGGAACCTCTTGGATGTTCCCTTTGTGGTCTCTGCTGTGGTAGTTCATCAGGCAGGGACTTGTATTGTGGAAGATGTATAATGAAACCTCTGGATATTATGTTCCTCACCTATTTGTTGGGAGGCAGATTCTGTTGACTACCTCATACGGGAAGCAGTTAGGGAAAGTTTCAGGGTTACTGTTGGTTTCTAGTGAAAGGACTACCTTATCTTGACTGCCTTCTGAAGGAACCAGTTAGTGAAAAGTTTAAGGGTTGCTGACAGCCATTTATGAAATGGTCATGACCCCACAACGTGTTTTCTCTGCCCCTGTGGGTATTGTTATTATTAAGGTGTCCCTGTCTCCTTACAGCTTCCCATTGAGCTTGCTGTAACACTCAACGAAACCACATCCAGCACTGGCTCCAGTATATTTTTGTAAACATGCTTTGGAGAGGCTGAAACTTGATCCCCAGTTGTCAGCGTCTTCCCTGCTCATCCATGTTCGTAATGTCCCTCATGATACCCTCAACAAGTAAGACAGGTCCTATAAAGGAGGACCATCACCGTTGAGTATCTTTAGAAAAGTCATGAACTGCAGTCACCATGTCATTGCATGGATATATGCCAGTAACTACAGATCTAGCAGACCCTTGGCTATGTGAAAAATAACAGAGACCATGCAGTTTATCAGCTCTGAGAATGTGTCAGCTCGAGCTCTAATCTTCACTATTCAAAATACACCTGACAACTCCTCAGCTACACAGGGTATTTGATTAGCTGAATAATTCTTGAAATCCTTCAAAACATTCATCATATGGGCTAAATAAGTTAGCATCCTTAGGGATAAGGTAGAGCATGCAAATATATGCTTCCCTAGTCTCTGCACTGCTCTTGTATCACTGTCTAGTGGATGAATAGCATGGGTCTGTTGTGTAGTATCCTTTCTAAGCACTGCTGCACGCACAAAAAGGTCAAGTTTCCAGGGATCTCTGGCTAGACCTGTGGAAAATATCTCATATTATTCCACACCACAAAGGTGGCAACTTCCTTGAACTGACCAACTACCATCCAATTGCAATTTTATCAGCTTTATCAAAAATTTTAGAAAGGGTAGAACATTCCCAGCTAATGCAGTACCTCCTAAAAATAGCCTTATATCAGCATCCCAACACGGTTTTCGGTCTTTCCATAGTACCACCACAGCCCTACTGTCTTATACCAATATAGTCAATTCTCACAGAAACAAAGGCCTTTATGTATCTTCTGTATTCTTACACTTATCTAAAGCCTTTGATATGGTCAACCACAACATACTTCTCAAAACTCTGTCTACCCTCAACATAAACTCCGTCACCATATCATGGTTCAATAACTATCTGGCCAACAGCAAGCAGTGCTTTGGCAGGACCAACTATCCCCCCTTCTACCTGTAACTATAGGAGTACCACAAGGGTCAATACTTGGGTCTCTACTTTTTTCTTTATATACAAATCAGATAGCAGCTTCCTCTCCCTCTGCCTCTATAGTGCAATATGCAGACGACACCACCAGCATATGTGCCGCCCCAACCTTAAGCAAACTTCAAACAATAACACAGGATAACTTTACTTTGGCTGAAACATGGTTTTCTAGTATTAAACTTCTACTAAACCCTAAAAAAAAAACAAAACTTATTCTCTTCAGTCCTGGTAGATCCTCTCCACCAAATGTTGACTTCACCATAAAATCTAGGGACAACATCACTATCACCCCAATAACACACACCAAACTCCTAGGAGTAGTAATTGACAACAATCTCAAATTTGACATACACATAGCACAAACAATCAAAAAAGTAAACAAAAAACTGGGTCTCCTATATAGGAACAGGCAATTCATGACCAGCCATACCAAAGCTGCTGTCGCAAGAACTCACCTGTTATCCAGCCTACTGTACGCCTCCCCAATCCTGACTAATCTTCACCAAAGTGAACAAAACAAAATTTCATCTTGCTGTAACAAGATTGCTAAGTTTGCCACTGGTGCTTCATATAGATCCCATCACTGTCTCTCTCTCAAACAGCTCAATTGGCTTGGGTTGCCCCAACTACTACTAATTACACAACTCTTCATAGCCCATAAACTATACTATCACCCTGACAAAACTCCAGTGCCACAGGAGCTAATACAGCCCTACACCACCACCCGTACCTTAAGATCTACAGACCAAAATCTCATAACTGTCATCAAACACAAGAATGAAGCAGGCAAAGCTCTCTTTGCTTGTACAATAGCTACATTTTGGAACTCACTCCCAAAGCACATTAACTTTTACCAGCTCTGTCTCACTATTCAAGAAACTACTTAACACCCACTACTCTACCAGTTGGCTGTGCCCTTGTGACCCCCTCAGATTAACTCACTTTCCTTTCAGTACTGCTATGATTCTGCAGAACCTTCACCACTTTTCTATTAACTACTTCATTCTTAACAAACAAGGTTTTTATATTACTTATTTTTCCAAACAATGTTATTCAGGTTTTTTGTTATACTTCACCTATGTAAAAATGTTAAATATGTTCCAATATGATTGTATGGGAATGTACTACTGTTCTTGTTTTTGTTTATGTTTTATATGTGGAGCTTTTCTCCCCGGGCCTCCGGTGAAAATGGACTTGTGTCCAGTCAGACTTTCCCGGTTATCAAATGTAAAATAAAATAAAATAAAAATAAAATAGACTGATCAATTTCTTAGAAGGCAACATTTTTGCCTGATATAGGTAAAACAAGACAACACAACAGCAATAAATCTGGATAAACTAAAGGTAGTCAAACTGATGATAAAACAAAATGATCTAGAACCACAGACAAACAGTATAAATTAAAAAGTATAACTTAAAAGTCAAAATTTATTAAGAATTTAATAAGAAAATTACTACATTTTGACTTTTTAGTTATACTGTTTGGCTGTGGGTCCAGATAATTTTGTTTTGTTATTATTTTTGTCTGATATAGTAGGGACTAGGGCTGCTGTGTTTGCATTGTCTCAGGCCACCTTCCTCTGTCCTTTGGGACATCCTTTCAAACTTCACATCATAAGAGGGGGAACTCCAGTGAAGCTGAGTTGACCAGTTCACTGGTGGGACATTCTTCTGGTGCCTCCAAGTCTGTAACCTTGAACTGGGATTTATGAGAGCTGTTCTGGGAAGGCTGTGACTTGGACAATGAAGACAGCCTCTTGGTGGTTCGAGTATCCAAAGCAGATTATGGAAGTCCTTTTAAAGTGGCCTGTGGAAGGACCTGTCCCACTGCTGACAGTTATATCTGAAGCAAACTGCAGACCTCTTCTGGCATCAGCTCTGGAAATGTTTTTTTGCCATGACATTAATGCAGAACACATGGACGCCAAATACGCTGACAACATACCTACTAGTGCTGGGCCCAACATGACTGGGTTTCTGGTGGCGCAGGAAGGGGAGCTGATACAGAAAATTTCACTCCTGATGCCATGTAGGTAAACAGCAGGTACTAACATCAGTAGTGAAAAGAAATTAGTTGTCAGAAACAGACCATGAGTGTATATTAAATAGCAATATCTATAGCATCAAGTACTGTATCCTTGCCTCCAGCAGTGGCTGGGCAATGGACAACAAATATCTATGTTGCAGAGATAATAGCTCTGGCTCAACATATTGGCCAAATGGCAATGAAAAGTGGTACACAGCCACCATGGTTAAGGGCCTTGGTTCCAGTATTTTTAATCACCAGTGGCACCAAGGTCAAGAACTGTGAATATGTCAGGGTCCAGGAAGAAGACCATCTGATGCCAACATTTCATCCCTTGTCTTCAACATGTCCTTGACTAATTTTTTGGTAATTTACTTGCTGTAGAGCCCCAGTCCAGGGAGATGACCTTGTCAGTGCTGACTCTTGCTTAGTTTTCAAAGTGGAAGATTACACCAACTGGGGCTGATGGATCCTCTGACAGGGTGACTTTGGCAGCTGTAAACAGATATGCTGTTCCTGAGGGTGACAAAATTTCTGACATTTTAAATACGTTTGGAAAAGGGATGCGTTTTCATATACTTGCAAGCAAACCAGAAGAGCAAACACACTTCCTAGTTTTAAATGAGGGGATGGGAGGATTTGTTTAATGGTTAAGGTCTTCACCTCACAGATACAAGGTTCAGGGATTGATTCTGACCTCGGGGTTATTGGACAGACTTGTAATAATCTGCAGCCCGATTGCTTAGTATTTACTCATGAACCTAAGAAGGAAGAATGAATGAATTAACAGACTATTAAAATGAAACAGAGAAGTTGGCAGGGGCAGTGACACAGAGGGATAAAGCCATGGCCAAGTTCCAAAGTCCAGTAATAATGTGAGCACACAGTCTTCCATGGCCAAGAAAAGTTTTAGGAACTTACACAAACACATTATCTTTGCCAGGATGCCAGCCAGTGCTGAAACTCCCTGATATCTGAATGATAATCTCTCCAGACAGCAGTTTGTAACAGCAAGATGAAAACTGTATACTTAGGACATTTAGAGCCGACAATAAATACTTATAGATGGAATTTAAAAACTTATGCTTTACTCCTCTATCTGAAGTACTTCCAAAGGAAACTCTACCATAATGGACTAAAGTCATTATCTCTAAGTTGTTTATTTTTTCACCAGTTATCTCTGCATCCTAGCTCTCCACACAGCATCTCCTTTGCACAGCTCATGCTTGTCACACTGACTCGCTCATATCAAGAAAAAACATCTACACTGCTTATTGTGTTTTAGCAGATATCCATTACAAAAAATACTCCCACTAACATTTAATCTAAAATAAATTTTCAGATTTGATGACTTATTTAATTCCAGTCAATATTCAAAAACACTTAACATACTATGCATCCTACTAAAGTTCCACCTAACACACACAGACACACACCTAACTCAACTTAATAAGACAACCAAAATAAGTAGTAAAGCCAAAGAATCCAAGAAACTACAAGCCAATTTCACTCAGTCCTGAGATGCACAATTTAATGAATGAATGTCATCAGTCACATCACGACTGATTAAAAATTACTTAACAGTAAACTGCATGCTACACCCATTCCAAAATCAGTTACATACCCATGTATGTTTCCAAAAGAATTCAGACTTGAAAGGCATGAATTAGGTATGGACCAAAAGGGAGAATGTTGTAATAAAGTAAGCAACACTACAATGAAAGATCACAGAACTTCTGTGATCATACTGTCACATGCAGCATTCTACCTCACAAAAAGGCTGATCATTATTGTCTAATGAATAGTTATGAATTGAGCCAATGAATGTTACTTTGAAAGTTTATTATTAAAGGATGCCCAAAAATCTGTTTCACATTAAACATTTTTTAAATACTGCAAGGAAAATACTTTCATTTGCATGTCATTGTAACATTTCTGTTGGGCAAGGGTGTAGGAATGACACTCATCCAATTAAGATATTAGCATGAAAATATTGACAATTTTCAACAAAAAAATATATGCTTAAAGCCACTACAAGAAAATGATGATCTTTGTTCTACAATAATAATGTAAATAAATCCTTAAAACCCAAACTGCATGCTGACTTGGCAACTCGGGTTCAAGCTTATTTTGTTTCTTTATTTGTTTTACTTTTACACTTGCTAAACAGCAAAACCACTGCTTAGTGAGTGTAAAATAACTGCTGAATTGATCTCGTACTCTCTTGCCAGTGCTACCAACTATTTTGTCTGTTTTGTTTTGTTTTTTTATCACGCTCCGCCTGCTTCTTTAATGCTTATTTTTACTGATACTTACTTGTCATTGAGGTTCTGTAATGCGATCGCTTGGTTATTAAAACAGCAACCGCATTACAAAACCTCAATGAAAAATAAATATCAGAAAAAATAAGCATTAAGGCAACAGGTGGAGCATGGCAAAAAAAAAAACAGACAAAATAATTGGTAATGCTTTCTGTAATGCGATCGTTACTTTATAAACTAAGAAAATCATGATTGCATTACAGAACCTTTACAAAATATAATTATCAGCAAAGGATAATCTGTGCACCATGCCGTTTAAGGGTGGTGGGGAATGTACCTGTATTAAAAGATTAAAAAATGCTTTCAGCAGATCGCCGGCTTCTCATTGCTGCAGCTTCGATTAAGATCCCTCAAAAAAATAGATGCACCCAGCAACTACAGTGAGCAGAATAGTTCCCACAGAAGCTCAACTTTGTCATTAAATCACGATTGCATTACAGAACCTTTACAAAATATAATTATCAGCAAAGGATAATCTGTGCACCATACAGTTTAAGGGTGGTGGAGAATGTACCTGTATTAAAAGATTAACAAATGCTTCCAGAAGATCAACGGCTTCTCTTTGCTGCAGCTTCAATTAAGATCCCTCAAAAAATAGATACACCCAGCAACTACAGTGAACAGAATAGTTCCCACAGAAGCTCAACATTGTCATTTTATTGGCTGCAATAGCCATAGTAAAAGTATCTGATGCATATGAAATTAGCAGGGGCGTTGCCAGGGCGAAAGGAATAGAGGAGAGTGGTTTGTGGGTGGTCCTTGGGCAGCTAAAGAGAAAACATGGATTAAAAACAAAGGGCGTTATTACCAAACCACTACAGCACCCATATGAACTGTACAGCTCTGCGAGAATGTCACAGGCTTAAAAATGGCTGAATGTATCGGAGATGTAAATACGGGGAATGGAAAAACAGTGAAAGTTGTTATTTTCTGTAGCACTGTGTATGGTCTATGGTGCGATAGTCAAATGACAGGGAAGAAAAATGTTTTTTGAAATGAGGAAACTTCTGAGGAAGCACATAGTGGTCCTTTAATGCATCCACCTTAAGTAGAACCTGTAGGTAATTGTGTTCATGTAACTGAAATACTAAATCATTGGTGATAGGATTATGAATAATTTAACTTCATCATCAAGATTCAGTAGCATTTTGTTGTTGTGATCAATTAGACTGGCCATAATCTCCAGTCCCATTCTAGCAAATAAAGCAATGCATCTCTGATAGATAATGTAAGTATCAGACACACCATTTGGAAACTTCCAAACTCTGAGACCCTTAGGGACTCTATTATTTCTCAAACACTGTATCAGAAAATTATTGTCTAAAGCCAAAGATTTGTATTTGGACAATGCCTTTTCAAACAAATGAAGTTGCTGTGTAGCAGTTTTGTTAACTGGGCTCACACTGTAGTGCCCAAAACTAAGCAAATTGTGTAACCACTGTTGAAAATCAGCACAATCTCTGGTTTGATGAGAAGAAGACTGCTGTTAATTACTAACGGTATGTGAAAAAGGATAATTTTCAATACGATTCATTTCAGCTTTCCTGAAATCCACTCTTTCTTCTAATTGTGATGTTGGAACATCACCACTCAGCTGTTGAATAAGTAATGTAAGATTACCAGGAAGCTAAATGCCTCCAGTCCCATTGAACAGGTTTGCGATTCCATTGAGGAAGGTGGAAAATCCATGGAATGAAAATCAGTAACCAAAAAAAAAAAAAACATTTGGGAGGAAACCGAAGCACTCGGAGAAAACCCACACAAACACAGAGGGGGAAATGTAGACTTGGTACAGAAGGCACCCTAGCTGAGAATCGAACTGGGGAACCTCTTACTATAAAGCTATACCACTTTATGTCAGTGGTAAATAAATTTAGTGGCAAACAGATAGAGGGTATAAAGGATAGCCCTTTCTCTAAAACAAATCCAGACAAAATCCTGGTGATTCATCTGATGCACAGAAAGGGACATAGAGATGTGGTTATTGTAAGGATTGTCCATATATTTGCAACACAGATGTTTTTGTACATCCAGTCACAGAACTTGAATATGTTTTTCATGAAAGAGCTACTTGTAGAAGTGCCAATATTGTTGATATAGCCACTTGCGTGTCCTGTCCAGCCTACTATGTAGGCAAAACCAACAGACCTTTTAAAGAACGGATTTTACCTCATCTATCTGATATTCGCAATAGAGTTGAGACTAATGCTTTATATGAGCGTATTAAAAACAACAAATACATCGATTTCAGTTTATGGCTATAAGCATGTTAAGAGAGAATTTGAGAAGGGGTGATATATGCAATAACACTGAACTACAAGAAACTAAATGGATTATGGAACTCAGAGCTAATTGTCCACTTAGTCTTAATGGCGTTATACCTCTCAAGCCTATTTCAAAAGCAAGAGGCCGTGCCAAGAAATTCAATTGATCTGATAGAACATGCTAACTGCTTTTTGGACTTTAGTAATACGAGCCTTGCACTCTGTTGTTTTACTTTCCCTTAGAGTCATGCTATCATTCAGGAGTGCCTGCATTGTGGCTTCCCTTGGCTTCTATTGGGTGTTTGTCTTCCCGCTTGTGCTTGTATTTGGCTGCTTTCTTTTATGACTATACAGAGTCATGGTCTATTTTCCATTGGCAGACTAGCTTTTTTACTAGAATTCATTGGTTCTTTCTCTCTTATGATCATGAATAGTTATGACTTGACTTCTATTGGTGAATAAGCTTCCTGATACAAGATTATTGGGTTCTTTCTGTGTTCTGAAAATGCTACTATGAAGGGTTTTGAGACTGACACATTTCTGATTGGAAGAAATAGTTCCTGACAGTCTCCTATTGTTTTTTGTTTGATATACTAAATAGTTGATTCAATATGAATAGCTCATTTGTCTAGCTTGTTTCTGGATTCCTGCTGATTGGTCCTTCTTTTTCTGCAACTAGAAACTGCTATTATGAATGGCTTTGAGACTAGCATGCCTCTTATTGGAAGAAACAGCTTCTGATAGCCCCCTATTGGCCATTTTATTTTGCTAAATGGTTGGTTTATATGATAAGCTCATTGGTCTAACTTTTTTCTGGATTTTTGTTGATTGGCCCTTCTTCTTCAGTGACTAGAAACTGCTATTATGAATGGCTTTGAGACTGGCATGCCTCTGATTGAAAGACATTGTTTATGATAGTCCCCTATTGGTTATTTTGATATGCCAAATGGTTGGTTTATATGATAAGCCCATTGGTTCAGGTTTTTGCTGATTGGCTGTCTGTCCCTTAAGTAAACCACTGGTTAATGGGTGAGGATCTGAAGAAGGTTTTTTTTTTACCAAAAGCGTTTATCCACCCTGAAACTTGTTTTATGCTATTTGGAATTTTATCTGTTTGTATTAAAGAATTTGGCTTTTAATGTGATGTGTTTGTCTTAAGACAGCCTTGGTGGCATGTAAAATCTTTTTTCCTACAAATTCATTTTTGGACCAACATGAAGTAGTAAGATGAAAAAATATGGTGGGACCTGTGGCAGAAAAACATTAAAAGGATAAATTGAAAGGTACTGAGAAGTTTTGGGAAAATAATTTACATCAAAGTGATCTTACAGTGAGAAAAATATTTGCGATAGAGGCTTAACCTATTCTCTATAAAGACATTTTTATGTTTGTTACTTTCAATGGGTGTGGCCTAAGCCTTTTGAAAAAAAAAAAAGCGAAGTTAGTGTCACAATTCAAACATATGTTAGTATCTCTAGACCCATACAAATTAATCTTTGCAGTGACTATATTCATTCAATTCTTGGTCTTAAAATGGATTTTATAAGTCACAATAAACACATTAAATATTAATTTGTGTACTGCTATATAAATACCTTATGATATCTCTGTGACTATTCAAAATACACACACTGTGTCAACAGTGTTTTTTTTTTAAACTGACTGTGAGTTTTCATGTGAGGCTAAGCCATTCTTTCTGTGTCATTTGATTGTTGAGACATTTAGAGAAGTCTGTGAAAACTATTACAATATAAATAAGTAATAAATAATTTTTAGCATCTCATTTGCTGCATTAGACAGGGTGACTGTGGTGGTGCAGCGGTTAGCATTGCTGCCTCACAACAAGAGGTTTTCTGGTTCGATCCTCGGCTGGGGTGCCTTCTGTGCAGAGTCTGCATGTCATCCCTGTGGTCACGTAGGTTTCCTCCGGGTGCTCTGGTTTCCTCCCACATCCCAAAGACATGCTGTAGGTGGATTGAACACTCTAAGGTGGCCCTAAGCGTGTGCGCGTGTGTATGTGTGTGTGTGTTCGTTCTGTGGAAGGCTGGGCACTGGGCTGGCAACCTGACACCATAAAACTCCACTGCCAATCATAAGCGGACAGATGATCTGCTCTGGCAACCCCTAACCAGGGAAAGCCGAAAGAAGAACAATTAGCTGCATTAGACAGATCAAATATCAATACTGTTGTGTTCACCATAATCTAAGTTTTAAGAAAAAATGTAATAGTTTCTATGCAGCATGGTTTTGTAATTATTACTGTATATATGAAGAGGTAATATTTGATGCCTAGAGGTATCACAAGAATGATCCTAGAGAAATGTTTGGATGGGTCATTAGAGTTTAATGAGGTAATACATTATAAGGCACAATTTTACTTAAGTAGTACAACTATATAAACCAGTGTATTCTTTGTCAAAAGGATATTGGCCTACTTACAAGAGAGTTATGCTACTCTGACATTGGCCAGAGGTAAGGTTTTATTCCCTGTTCTGGAATACACCTTGTCTGGTAGATGTTATCAAGTTAGCTGTAGACAAATCCAAGTCAAAACATATTGGTTAATTACTGTTAGTTTATGAAAGGAACATGGCTGCATTACAGTCATTATAAGTTGCTCCAAATTCAGTACTGGGGCTTTTATGCTGTTATATACCACATCATATACATTAACCAGTATAGCTCACAGCATAAAACTTTAGAAGTAAACAAAAAAACTGAAGAAAAAACAATGTGTTTCAACTCTGACCTAATAAACCCTAACAATCCCCAGCACTTCTCTTTACCTCCATTGTTTATTCAGTCTTTGGGTCAATCACTTGGAATGCACTCCTAGAAATTAAAGCAGCACCCATGTTATATGCTTATTAATTCCTTAAAGTTATTTTTTAAAGGCAAACAATGCTTGTTTAGGCACTGTGGCCTACATTATATTATTTGTAGGTGCTATTCTTTTAAACCTATTTAGTCTAGGAAGCCTGTTGTGAGATAATATCTGTCATAATGCTTTTAATCTCCTAACTATTTTGACTCAGTTTACAGTGTTATCAAGTTCCTTGTCATGCTGTTTTTAATCCCCTATTTTGATGTTATTAAGTTCTTTTATATATCTGAAGATGTGCTATAATGTTGTAATTCCAAAGATAATGTGTTGTAGTTAGACTCATATGTGTGTACTAGGTATTGGCCCTGGAGCCTTTACAAGCCTAGCCCATAGAAGTTCCCTGGCATTGTGCCGCCTGACGTTAGTTCCCAGTGCCTCTATCAAGTAGAGCCACTGGAGTGATCCTCGGGGAGGACTTTCTATTTACCATCCACTCATCAAGATTTCTCTTGAAGAGGGCCAGTGAGGTGCTCTGCTTGACATGTATGTGAAGTCTATTCCAGAGCATGGGCAGTCTCCGTCCAGCATGTTCTGTTGATTGTGGTAATGAGGTTGAGGTCTCCAGAGCATGTGGTGCTGAGGGATTGGGATATCTTTAGATGTAGCATTTCTAACAGAGCTGGGTCAGACATGGCTTTGTAAGTCAATCAGAGATCACCTTTTAGTAGATGGTATGAGACAGAGAATAGCTGTAGTTTTTTGAGTCTGTCCATGTAGAACATGTGTTTAAGGCCTAGGATCCTCTTCGTGAGGTACTTTTGTGGCCTCTCCAGCTGTTGCAGGTGTCTAGTGAGGTACATGCCAAATGGGGCATTATACTCTATAATTTGTCTAATGAGGGAAGAGTAGAGAGAAATGATGACCTCTTTCTTCCTGGATGCAAAACCCTTGGTAATGAGATGTGCCACATAGAAGGGCTTCCTAACCACAGTGGCAATGTGGTGGTTGAAAGAGAGGTTGCTGTCAACCTGTGTCCCCAGATCTCTTATAACACCTTCAGTGTTCAGTGGGCACCCATCGATGTGGTAATTAGTGGAACTGAGTTTCCCCAAAGGGGATGACGCATTTTTTGGCATTAAGCTTAAGGCCATGGTTTTGACCAGTCATTGGTTTCAGTGAGGCCTTTCTATAGGATGTCTGCATTACATGGGGAGTTAATAATGGCTCCCAGCTTGCAGTCATCTCCGAACCTGGTCAGACAGAGTCCCTGCATGTTAGCCTGGTCTTCTGAGAAGTAGATGCCAAACAGGAGATGATCCAGGACTGATCCCTGTGGGTCTCCACTCATGACAGGTTGGCAGTCTGACTTGGAGTCTGGTACTTTCACACTGTGGGTTCTATCGGTGAGCCAGTTGCAATCCACCTAATGATATAAAGGGTTGGTGCCTAGTTTGGTGAGTTTATCAATAATTCCTGAGTGAGGAATGGTATCAAAGGCCTTTGCCAGATCAGGGTAGGCTGTATGAACTGCCTTACTCTCATCCACAGCTCTGGTGACTGACTCAAAGACGCCAACCAGGTTGACCTGGCATGGTCTACCTTTCACCAAAACAAATTGCGTGGGATCTAGAGTTTGGAGATTCCCGATTTCCTTGTTAATTAGGTCCATGATGATGCACTCATAGTCTTACATATCAGACTCATTAGGCTTATGGGGCGAGAATTTCCAGGGTCTGTAGTCACTCCTCCTTTATAGATAGGGATGGCTGTAATAGTGAGCCATTTGTTAGGGACAAAGCCTGCGGTGAGGCTGTGAGTGAACAGGACACACAGATGTGGTGCCAGTTCACTTTGTAATTCATGTAGAACACAGACAATGATATTGCCAGGTCCCATGGAAGCTGTATTCTTGTCCTTGGACAATGCAGCTTTAACCTGTGCTGCAGAAATGCTGGGTGCATGGCATTCTTCTGGTATTGAGATTGGTCTTTTAGAGGGGGAGAGATGGGTAAAGTTGGCACTAAATCTGTCGGTCAGTATGTTGGCAATATCTGTTAGCTCAGTGTAAGAGGTACCATTGTGCAGTAACTCAGAGCAACTCTGGGTATTACCATGAAGATTATTGATATAACTATAGAAGGCTTTCTGGTTGTTTTTAGTGTCTTCAACAATTCTGCCTATATAGCTGGATTTGGAGGTTTTGATACTGGATCTCAACTTTTTGTTGAGGCTAATAAGGAAATTTTTCTAGTATTGGGACTTCACTTTTTTCTGCAACAGTTTCTTCTTTCTGTTGTAGAGTTTATTAATGGCAGGGGACCACCAGATTAGCTTCCTTTTTTTTGGAGGAGAACATCTGATTCTGCTGGGTAAGGCTAGTTCCATGCATTTATGTATGTGTTCATGCAGGACATTTGTGCATAATTCGGCAGTCATGCACTATTTTCCATTGGCATGGGTGCTGTGAAGTTAGTCATCTCTGTTTTTAGGAGTCCAAAGTCAGCTTTGGAGAAGTTTTTCATGGTGGATACCTTTGCAGGGGTGTGTGGGTGAGATGTGGATTTCCATAGTGATTAGTTTGTGGTTGGATCTAACCAGGGAAGAATTGACTATTGGTGTAGAGCAACAGTTGCCCATGTTAGTAATAAGCAGATCAAGGATGTTGCTTCCTGTAGTTGGGGTAAGAATGAGATGGTCCAGGGCATTGGAATTGATGAATTCCAGGAAGCGTTGGGCCAGTGCATTGGTGAATGAGTAGTTTTCCCAGTTTATGGAAGGGTAGTTGAAGTCACCTAGTATGAGAGTGTTGGGTTGGACCTTAATAGTTTCCAGGGTGCTTAGGAATATGGAGTGAGAGTCTTGGGACATGGTTGGCTACAACCTGAATTGCCGTCTTACCCAATGTTAGTTGTACCTGGAGTATCTCAGATGCGTTATGCTGGGCTACTAGTGTGGAGATGTGCATATCCTTTATGAATATGGAGACACAACCACCTTTGGAGCTTCAGTCCATGCTGTGGGGCCGAAAGGTGTGAAATGAGTTATAGCCTGGTAGTGCAGGGGCGGTTTCTACTGCTTTCAACCAGGTCTTTGTTACAGCACAAATGTCGATGTTCTCCATTTTGAGGAGTGCTTTGCGCGAGCTCATCTTGATATTTAGATTTCTAGCTTTGAGCAGCATGACCCTCACACTGCATTTATTTATAGGTGTTACAGTGGTAATTTGGTCTTTGGAACACCACCTAAAAAGGCACTATAAGGGTGGCAAGAGCCTTAGACAGTACCCAGAAACCCAGGGGTGACAGATGCAGGCCATCTCTGACAAAGTATCAAGGTCTGTCAATCATGTCATCCCAAGCAGATAGATACTGGATCCCCTTAGAATGACACCAGAAACTTAGCCAATTGTTGAAGTCAATCATTTTCTGTTTGTACTGCGGTATCATTCTGGGCAATGGTAGGATGCTGCTCAGGGCTAGGGTAATAACTGCCTGGGCCACATAATCTGAGAGCTCCACAATGTCTCTTTTCATGTAGTCGAGAACAGTGCATCTCAGGTCATTCACACCCACAAATGACAGAGTCATACTTGTACTTGTTGTAGAGTGACCTGAGTGCATGTGTTATGTGTCAAATTCTGTCACCTGATAGACAGCTGACTGTTACCTTCTCCTTATTCAACCTAGTGAGTGGGACTTCATTATGCCTCACTATTGAGTCACCTATGATTATTGTATTGGACAAGCTACTTCGAAATAGGGGCTTAGGTTGAGGGGCACACTGTGTAGGTGAGCTATGCATCTTGTGGTTTGTGCTTTTAGTTTGTGCTGCTAGATTTCTAGTATTGTGATTATCTTTCCCTTTTTTAATGAAGTCATGCCTATAATGGACAGAAATGATTCAGTCTACCTACTTCCAGAAATAAATGAAAGATGGTCCCATTTTGAATTGCTTTTGAGACTAATTATTTTTAATTGCCTAGATTGTATGCCAGCATTTCAACTTTTCTGTCTAACCCAATGGTTCTATAGAGCATGAGGGAACATGACCCATGGAAAATGCCTGTGATGGACACCACTTCTGGGATGTGCCAGCATCCAGTATTCTGCTGTGTGGAGCTCACAGACAAAGGTCATAAATTAAATCTAGTTCCCAAGTGTAGAATTATAAACTATTATAGAGTCATGTCACTAACTTGAAAAGGAAAAGATTTATTAATCACAGTCTCCCATCTTTAAACAAAGCCAGGAGCTACCTCCAAAACAACTGCAGAGAAACTAAAAAAAGATGCTTAAAGACAAACTGATGGAAATACTCAACATTGTTTCCAAGACACTATCCCTGATTATGTCTCTAGACAAGCTCAACTTGATTAGAATTCTGGGTGCTAGAGGACTTAGCTACAATCTCAGGATCCCGCTGATTCTGTTTTATTAGTTACAACCCCAAGATTCCATCAATTCTGTTTTATCAGTTACAATCACAGGATTCCACCAATTCTATTTTATTAGCTATAATTCCAGGATTCCACCAATTCTTATTTATTGGCTACAATCCCTGGATCCCACCAATTCTGTTTTATTAGCTACAACCCCAGGATTCCACCAATTTTGTTTTATTAGCTATAACTCCAGGATTCCACCAATTCTGCTATTCGCTACAATCCCATGGTTCCACCAATTCTATTTTATTAGGTATAATCTCAGGATTCCACCAATTCTGATTTATTATCTACAATCCCTGGATTCCACCAATTCTGTTTTATTAGCCATAACCCCAGGATTCTACCAATTCTGTTTTATTAGCCATAACCCCAGGATTCTACCAATTCTGTTTTTTTAACTATAATCTGAAAATTCCACCAATTCTGTTTTATTAGTTACAATCTCAGGATCCCACCAATTCTGTTTTATTAGCTACAACCCCAGGATTCTACAACTTCTGTTTTATTAGCTACAACCCCAAGATTTGACCAATTTTGCTTTATTAGCTACAGTCCCAGGATTCCACCAATTCTGTTTTATTAGCTACAACCCCGGGAATCCAGCAATTCTATTTTGTTAGCTACAATCCCAGGATTCCACCAATTCTGTTTTATTAGTTACAATCCCAGGATTCCACCAATTCTATTTTATTAGCTATAATCCCAGGATTCCACCAATTCTTATGTATTAGCTACAATCCCTGGATCCCACCAATTCTGTTTTATTAGCTACAACCCCAGGATTCCACCAATTCTGTTTTATTAGCTACAACTCCAGGATGCCACCAATTCTGTCATTAGCTACAATCCCATGATTCCACCAATTCTATTTTATTAGCTATAATCTCAGGATTCCACCAATTCTGATTTATTAGCTACAATCCCAGGATTCCACCAATTCTGTTTTATTAGCCACAACCCCAGGATTCTACCAATTCTGTTTTATTAAGCTACAATCTAAAGATTCCATCAATTCTGTTTTATTAGTTACAATCCCAGGATCCCACCAATTCTATTTTATTAGCTACAACCACAGGATTCCACAACTTCTGCTTTATTAGCTACAACCCCAAGATTTGACCAATTTTGCTTTATTAGCTACAATTCCAGGATCCCACCAATTCTGTTTTGTTAGCTACAACCCCAGGATTCCACCAATTCTGTTTTATTAGCTACAATCCCATGATTCCACAAATGTTTTTTTTTTTTCCTCATCACTTTCAACTTGGACTCAGGGGAAGCAATCTCACCAACAGATATGCAAGCATATTCATTGAAATATACATATTGTGAACAATGTTATATCCATTGTTCTGAGAAGATTTCTAGCAAAAGTAGAGGTGGGGGGTGGTTTTAGAAGCATAGCAAAAATGAAACTGTTGTCTAATTATTCATCATTGGCTAAGCACCATAGAGTCAAAAGATTCTTGAGTAACTGCAGTAACTTAGCATTTTTACATGGATAGCATGCAAACATTTTACATAATGATTCTTTAAAAATGCTTGCATTTCCTGGTTTACAAAGACAACCTATTATTTTGTTGTTGTTGTGTCTTTCGGCTTTTCCCAGTTAGGGGTCGCCACAGCGGAACTCCGGTCTGCTAATGATTGATAGTTGATTTTTACGTGCCGAGTTACCAGCCCTGATGCACAATTTTCCTCGAAGGTACGCCCATTCACGCATGTCTCCACGCAGAAGGCGCTTTAGCTGAGAATCGAACCGGACAGTGTTACAAAGCTAAATTATTGATAAATGGTGTTGTTGGTCCTTATTAAAAAAGGAGTACCTGTAGAGGAGTTATGTTGTCTTCTCATAACTAGTCAAGTAAAATCATGCTATATTAACTAAGGAGAATATTTAATTCCAATCCGCACAGGTTGGGGATACTAAAGCTGTTAGGAAAATGATCCTTGATCGGTGTCTGCAGGAACTACTGTTTCTCACTTTTCTTGATGCAAAAAGATGTGTGTTGTACATTCACTAGAAAATTAAGCTTGCCAGGTATTGCATATTTATCCTTTGCAAGTTGCTGTTAGAACTGCTCACATTAAAATGCAGATACAAATAATATCATGGACAAGTTTTCTTTAATATGTGGTATAAGAGTTACATTTTTGTGAGACTGTATTCAGTATCAGAGCTACTGCCTTGTAGCTGAGTGTTGATTGGTTCTATAACCATCTGGACATACCAAGCTGACATAGGTATACTTTTTGCACTTGATCTGTTTCAGTGATAATTAAAACTGTACTGCATTTATTTATTTGCTTGATTGAATATTGCTGGTCTCTCTCTGTCTGCATTTTGTTAACAAAACTGTACTGTATTTATTTATTTGCCTGATTGAATATTGATGGTCTCTGCATTTAGTTAACAAAATTGTATTGCATTTATTTATTTGCTTGATTGAATATTGCTGGCCTCTGTCTGCATTTTGTTTCTCAGGGTCAGTACAGCACTTGCGCTCTAAGTCAGCTGGATCCACAGTGGGGGTTGCTTTGCATTCTGTGAAGCCAGCACATCTAGGTGTGAGCTACTAGCCAAATTGCTTTTGTGTTTATCTGATTGCCTGAGGGTCTAAGTTTTCTTTTATACTACTGATATAAGACTTACATTTCTGTGAGAGTGTATTCAGTATCAGAGGTGCTGCCTTGTAGCTGGCTGTTGGTTGATTTTATAACCATCTGGACATACCAAGCTGACATAAGTATACTTTTTGCCCTTGATCTGTTTCAGTGATAGTTAACAAAACTGTACTGCATTTATTTATTTGCTTGATTCAATATTGCTTGTCTCTGTCTACATTTTATTAACAAAATTGTACTGCATTTCTTTATTTGCTCAGTCCCTGCCCTCCCATCCAAGTGTGGTTGTATTCTTAAACTTGGTGGCTTTGGAATTGCCTGCCCCTGCTGTAAATTTGATTTTGGACACTCCTCCCAGTCCCATCTCATTTACTCACTATACTGAGTACAGTGAGATCATTTGGGAAGGACTACCCCCTTGTTTCTTTGATTTTGGACACTCCTCCCAGTCCCATCTCATCAGCTCATTTTACTGTGTACAGAAAGAGCATTTGGGAAGTTTCTTAATCTTGATTTATTTTCTGTTTCCTCTCCACTTAAAAATACACTTTATTTAGCTGATTTTTCTGTAACTGTGTTCTTCCTACTTTATTATCTTATTTTGCTTTACTGCTTGCTCTTAAGTGTTCAACTACTTTTATTCTGTTGCATTCATTACTGCTTGTTAGTAGCCTGATTAAATTTGTCCGTTATTCTAAGCCTCTTAGTGTTGGTTTTAGCACTTGGGCTTCAGGCCAGTTATTTTACATTTAAGAAGGTTTTTGTGGCCTACCCTCTGGTGGGCAAACCATTAACAAAACCCTCTCTCCATAAGTCCACCCAAGTTTTCAAAACATTATGTCTGATCAATTCCCATCAGTTTCTCCTGCCAGCCTGGTCAACATGGGCATACTGAGACAATGTAGCAGCTGCCTCATGTTCACTGACAGCCCTCTTCTCCTAGCACATAATTCTTCTACTTGTGAGAAATGCATCTACATCAGTAACCTGGAATCCATGCTCTTTCATGCCACAATTAGTACTGCTGACAAAGAGAAGATTGCCAGCACAAATACGACACCATCCACATCACATAGCCAAGCACAACACACAACCACCTATACAGAGGTCCACAATAAAAGCTTACCTAAACAGCAGAGACCTCCAAAACACACTCACAAACATTCCACACACAACACCAAACACATCACACACAGCAGACAACACACCAGTGTCTCACAAACACAGCATATAAGGCATAATAGTAAACCAAACATACTAGTCATTGGTGATTCAATTGTGATACACACCAATGTCATCCTCACCCGACTGAACAAGGAGAAGGTCACGGTCAGTTGTCTGTCAGGTGCCAGAATCCACCACATCACACACACACTTAGGTCTCTCCACAACAGGTAGAAGTATGACTCTGTCATTGTCCATGTTGCTGTGAATGACTTGAGATGTATCTCCCTGGACTATATGAAAAGACATGATTGAGCTCTGAGTATATGTCCCAGGCAGGTATGATCCTAGCTTCACCAAGAATTATACTACAATACAAGCAAAAAAATAATTGACTTCATCAACTGGCTTAGTTTCTGGTGTCATTCCAAGGTGATCCAGTATCCATGCCTTGATGCTTTGCCACAGATGGCCTCCACACCCGTCACCCCTGGGATTCCGGATTCTAGCCAAGGGTCTTGCCTTCTCCATTTTGCCTTTTTTAGGTGATGACCAAAGACAAATCTTCTAACATAAAAGAACTGTGAAAAAGCAAATTGAATGTCATGCTGCTTAATGCTAGGAGCCTTAACCTGAAAATGCACTCACTGGAGGCTCTTCTCACACTGGAAGAAGCTAACATCTGTGCAGTCACAGGAACTTGGTTCAAGGCTGAGGAGACCACCCCTTTACCAGGCTATACCTCATTCCACACATTCTCACCCCAAAATGAGGTCAGGAAGACTATGGGTGGTGGAGTCTCTCTCTTCATTAAGGACAGGCACACCTCTAGAATGGTTTGCCAGCATGATGCACTAGAACTACTCCAGGTGCAACTGACAGTTGGCAAGACATCCATCCAAGTTATAGCCAGCTATAGACACCCCCATGACTCAGGACACCCACTCCTCCTACCTGGACCTTCTTGACTCCATCAAGGTACTTTCTAACACCATGATCCTTGGTGACTTTAACTACCACCATAGACTGGGTGAACTGTTCCTACACTAATGCACTCACCCAATGATTCCTTGACTTCATCACTTCTAATGCACTAGACCACCTCGTCTCATCCACCACAAGGAGTGATAACATTCTGGACTTGGTTCTCACCAACATGGGTGACTGCTGCACCACTCCCATAGTAAGTTCTTCCATGATGAGATCAGATCATCAGTCTGTCTCATTCAAAGATTCTATCCCAACCAACCCCCACAACCATAACCAAGCTAAAAAACCTCTCAAAAGCTGACTACAATCTCCTATGGGAGGATATCAGTGGCTTCACACCACCAGTCCCCTCAGATGATGCAGACACCTATGCTGAACAGTTCACCAATGCAGTATACAAGCACCTGTACAACTGTATGAACTTAGCCATACCCATCAGAACTAAAACTTGATTTTCAAAGAAACACAGACCAATCTGGTGGACATCCTCTATCAACAGGCTTTACAACAATAGGAACAATCTATTGTCCAAGGGTAAAAAGGCAAAAATTCCCAATTGCAAAAACTCCCTCCTTAGCTTTAACAAGCAAATTAGATCACTAGTAAAACTTCCAAAGCCAATTATGAATTGAAACTAGCCTCTGAAACAAAGAGAAACCACAAAGCATCAGGAACCTCCATGACAGAGCACAGGTATGTTCCAAATTAGTACTTAATGGCACCACTTCCACTGCTACTGTTGACTTAGCCAACCTGCTAGCAGATAGGTTCAGTGCAAACTTCACCCCCTGTATCACCCAAAGGCCTACTCAAAATTCCCGATACTTGTCCCGCACCTCACATCTCCACAGATGAAGTGTTAAAAGCCCTATCCAAGGCAAAGAAAATAGCTTCCATGGGATTTGATAGTATCCCAGGCTGTATTCTCCACCATCTCCAGCAAGAATTAGCTTCGCCATTGAGCACCCTATTCAACCACAGCCTAAGTGCAGGCTTCATTCCAGCAAAGTGGAGAACTGCCATTGTCATCCCCTTGCACAAAGGTGGTACCCCTATTGACCTTGGAAACTATCACCCCATTGGCTTGAGACATCTGATCTGTAAAGCTATGGAACATATTATTATGGATCTCATAAACAAGAACATTGGCATTCTCCAAGCACTTGACCCCACCCAGTTCAGATTCATCAGGGCAGATCTTGCTTGTTGAACCTGGTTGACTTCTTTGACTATAACCAAAGCCCTGGATGAGGGAAAGTCAGTACATACAGCTTACCTTGACTTGGCCAAAGCCTTTGACACAATCCCCCACTCAGACATCATTGAAATGCTAACACAACTTGGAGTAAATCCCTGTCTCATCATGTGGGTGGCCAACTGGCTCACCGGTAGGACCCACAAGGTCAAAATAGGTGCCTCCACCTCTGACAGCAGACCTGTTACATTTGGTGTCTCCCAGGGATCTTCCCTGGGACCTCTACTGTTTGGCATCTACTTCTCAGAGGTCCAGGCAAAGGCAAAAAGTCTGTGGCTGACCAAGTTTGTGGACGACTGCAAGTTGGGTGCTGTCATTGACTCTCCAAATGATGATAACATATTACAAGAGGGTCTCAAAGCAACAAATGACTAGTACCAAAGTCATGGCCTTAAGTTAAACACACAAAACTGTATTATCATACCATTCAGCAAAAACACAGCCCCTACTGATCACCACATCAATGGCACTCCACTAAACACACAACCTGTGGTGAGAGACCTAGGTACACTGGTTGAGAAGAATCTCACATTTGACTGTCATGTAGTGACAGTGGACAGAAGCCTTTTAATTGGTTCATCTCATAAGTAAAGGGATTGCATCCAGAAAAAAGGAGGTTATTACCTCTCTGTACTCCACCCTCATTAGGCCAATAATTGAATACAATACCCCATTTGGTATGTACCTGTCCAAACATCTGCACCAGCAACAGCTGGAAAGGCCACAGAAATACCTCACAAAGAGAATCCATGGTCTCCAACACCTGTCCTATGTTGACAGGCTCAAATCACTGTCACTCTACTCGGTATCATACGTATTGCTCAGAGGTGATCTGTGTTCTCATCTACAAGGCAATCTCGGACCCTGCCCTATTAGAGATGATCCATATCTGTAAGTCTACCTCCTCACACATTACCCACTCAAAAGGCCTAAATCTAATGTGCAACATTAACAAAACCTGCTGGTAAGATGGGTTTATCTCCCAGAGGCTGCCCCATCTCTGGAATAGACTTCCCATACACGTCAACCAGAATACCTCGCTGACCCTCTTCAAGTGCAACCTTGATGAGTGGATGGGAAACCACAAATTTGTCCATGGGGTTCCACCTGTGTCCCTCATTGATAGGGGCAACATGTGCTGACTAAGGTTTCTTTTTTGGGGATAAACTCTTGGGTAGGCTTGTAAGAGGCCCATGACCATTAGCCTAGTAACCTTCTATGATCCTATGATCAAAGGTGAAATCTTATTACTCAGACATGTAGAAATATGATGGTATAGTACACATACCCTGTGTTAAAATATGATTTAATTCATCTGGTAATGTGCAAATCATAATTGTGTGCATAACCTTTGCTTTAATGATTATTTGCTTGATTGTACAATACAACTCAGTATTTATATTATTCATTCAAGCAAAATCTGTATTAGAAATTTAGTTTTTTATAATTTCCAATATTACACAGTCATTTACCATTAAGTACCATACACATCATTTTATAATAAATGAAACCTAATTTGTCATATCTTGCATACCACTGAGTAACTTTTACAACTGTTTTTTTATCCTTTGGTAATCAGTTTATTTTTCATGCTAATGCCTGAAGACTGTCAGCTGTGGTACTATTGTTGTAAAGTCTGTTTATATACACACACTCTGTCCATGGTATAGACACAATCTGTTGTAATGTCTTAGTTCAGTACAGTTAATTTCCATCTAAACTAAACATATCCTACTGAGTATTTAGAATAATTATGATTCTAACAAAATATTTCTGTTTAACG
>NC_056744.1:1665943076-1665966334 GCF_019279795.1 Protopterus annectens | reverse complement strand
TATGTTAGGGACTGTTGTATTTTAGTGTAAAATTCCTAATCATATTCTAATTTATTTAATTATCTTTTATTTTATTTTGTTTTATTCTCACACAAATAAAGCTGTATGGTCATAAGATAACGTACCTAAAACAGTGCATATGGAGCAAAATGTAAAAGTTTAAAAATACTATAAGGCCACCAAAGTGTTACCTTCTAAGTTCACTGATAATATAAACACATATCTGACAGTAAAACTATAGTGAAGGGAACAAAGCTATA
This sequence comes from Protopterus annectens, assembly GCF_019279795.1. Classification (NCBI taxonomy): domain Eukaryota; kingdom Metazoa; phylum Chordata; order Ceratodontiformes; family Protopteridae; genus Protopterus; species Protopterus annectens. Next base: position 1,665,966,074 of record NC_056744.1, on the reverse strand, counting down.
CAATTCTATCAAGCCAAACTTTTAAGTTTTAAAAGGCATGCTATATTGCAATGCTCATTCAAACCTGGTTCTATAAAAGCATTAGTTCTAAACTGCCATGAAAGTTCACTTTCTTCCAACAATAAGTTGAATGGACCTCTTCGATTACTTAATTCTATCTGATCAAGTCCAATGAAATTAAATTGGTGGTTAGGAAATAGTGTAACATGCCTAGCTAGAGCATTTTCAGATTTTAGTTTAGAAATAGCATTAACATGTTCATAAATTCTTTCACGAAAGTGTCTTTCCGTCTTTCCTATATAAAAACATGGACAGTCATTACATTGGGCGGCATATACAACATATCTCGTGTTACAGTTCAATCTATAGTTAAGTTTGTATAGTTTTTTGTTGATAATATGTTTGTTCCCACTTTTAATGTGTTTACACATGTTGCAGTTACCACACTTAAAAGTTCCCTTTTCTTTACTTTTGTCGTTAATTGTTTTATTTTCTAAAAGTGTCTTTAAGTTTTTCCCTTTTCTGTAAGTTATTTTTGGTCTATCAGTGGCCATGTAAGCACATTTTTTATCTAAACTTAAAATGTGCCAATTCTTATACAAAATTTCCCTTATTATGTGACTTTCAAGGCTGAAAGTCATAATGTAACTGTTGCTAAAATTATTATTAGAAGCAGAATTACTGTAAATAAATGTATCGTTAGTACTAACGGCAAGTTCGTTTGCATTTAGTGACCCATTATTACAGCTAATGTCTATGGTATGAAATTCAACCATATCTACCTCCACACCATCAGTTAAAGGGGTATAGGTTCTATCTTTCAGAATGGGTGAAATAAGTCCATAGTTTCTTTTTCTATAAATTTCCTCAATTATGAATTGAAACTAGCCTCCAAAACAAAGGGAAACCACAAAATATTTTCAGTTACATCAGAAACCTGTATGGCAAGGCCCATGTTTGTTCTGAACTAGTACTTAACAGTATCACTTACACTGATCCTGTTGACTTAGCCAACCTGCTAGTAGATAGGTTCAATGCAAACTTCAACCCCCTGTCCCCCCAAAGGCACTTTTGACATCCCTGATACTTGTCCCGCACCTCATATCTCCATAGATAAAGTGTTAGAGGTCATATCCAAGGCAAAGAACACAGCTTCCATGGGACCTGATAGTATCCTAGGCTGTATTCTGCACCTTCTCCAGCAAGAACTGGCTTCACCATTGAGCACCCTATTCAACCACAGCCCAAGTACAGGCTTCATTGCAGCAGACTGGAGAACTGCCATTGTCATCCCCTTGCACAAAGGTGGTGCCACTACTGACCCTGGAAACAATTGCCCCATTAGCTTGACAAGTCTGATCTGTAAAGCCATGGAGTGTATTATTATGGAGCTCATAAACAAGGACATTGACAATCTCCAAGCACTTGACCCCACCCAGTTCAGATTCATCAAGGGCAGAGCTTGCCTGTTGAACCTGGTTGACTACTTTGAGAATATCACCAAGGCCCTGGATGAGGGGAAAGTCAGTACATATTGCTTACCTTGATTTAGCCAAGGCCTTTGACACTATCCCCCACTCGGGTATCATCAAGAAGCTAACATAACTTGGCATAATTCCATGTCTCATCAGGTGGGTGGCCAACTGAATGACCAACAGGACTCTCAAGTACCTTCACCTCTGATAGCAGACCTGTCACTAGTGATGTTCCCCAGGGATCTGTCCTGAGACCCCTACTGTTTGGCATCTAGTTCTCAGAGGTCCAGGCAAAGACAAAAGGCCTGTGGCTGACCAAGTTTGTGGATGACTGTAAGTCAGGTGCTATCACTGACTCCCTAAATGATGTTAACATTCTGAAAGTGGGTAAAAAAAAGTAACGAACCAGTCGACCACAGTGTAAATGGAGCTGACAATAAGGCACAGACCAGAGCAATGCAGGTATAAAATAAAAGTGTTTATTCCAAATGAGCACACCGACTGAGCGCTTTCACCAGGTAAACTGGTTTCTTCAGAGTCATACAAAACACACCCAGCAAGTTGTTCTTAAATACTCACTAATTTCACAATTAAGTAATCAATCAATCAAATCTCACTCATAAAAGAAGCCTTGACACAAACTCAAAATTAGAAAAAAAAAAAAACAACTCTCAAAGTATTAAACAGTGCAAAACACAAAAAACATCCAATATAAGAAATAAAAAAACATATATATATATATATACTCATGTTAGAAGGGTCTACACATAAATTAATTTAAATGTGTATAAAAAACTACAACGACCTAAAAAACTATGTAAAAATATATAAATATATGTGTGTAAATAAATATGTATATAATATGTATATGATAAATACTAATACAGACTGCTAGAATCTAGTTAAACAGCCTGTTCCATAAATGCTAAATATAGTGCTCTGTAGTGTATTCCAATGAACTAACACTATGTTAACATAAAAATTGCCTGAAATGTTGAAGACCACCAAACAATGTTAAATGAAGTTGGCCCTGTGTTTCAATAAGCGTTTCAAAGAAATGCCCTCATTGATCCCCGGAAATTTGGTGGCGTTCAATCTAATTTGCCACTCCATTTCACGAAGTGCTACAAAGTTGTTGACATCACCATACTGATTTGCCTTGGTCCTATCAACAATAAAAAATAAAAACTTTTTGAATTCACAACACACCTTAGATTGCAAAGCCAGGGCATTGTGCTCATCCCCTCTTCTAATGGAACTACAATGCTCCCTAATCCTCTCCTTCAAGCTCCTCGTAGTCATGCCTACATAAAATGCTTGGCATGCCATACAAGAAGCTATATAAACACAATTTTTTGTAGCACAATTACACCATCCAGGACAGGCAATGGTGCGTCCAAAACCAGCCACCACAAGATAGGGACCTTCAGCTATGTACCTACACCATTTGCAACACCCACATTTGCCCATAAAAGATCGCCTACAACCATCATTACTCCTTTCAAGTAAGCCCTTCAAATTGCGCCCCCTACTGTAAACAATGACAGGTGCATCACCGAGAATTGCTCTCGTGTCCCTACTCAAGAAATGATCCCATAAACCCCTCAAGCTAGCACAAATTTCAGATGAAACCTCATTGTATTTAACTACAAAAGTTGGGCCTGTCACATCAATATTATTGTCCATTGTGTCGTTGTTAAGGTTAACAGTTGAGGACACAGTACCCTTAATTCTCAAAATGGGTAAATATTTACTTTTCCTCTTTCTAAAAACCTCTTTTTGGTTTTGATTAACAAAGCCAATGGGTAACCCCTTTCAAGAAATAAACCAATAAGGGTGAAAATCTCTGTTTTGAATGTTGTGTCATCACTTATCAATCTTGATAGGCGGACCATTTGGCCCTTCACCAAACCTTTCCTTTGATGCATGGGATGGCAACTAGAAAAATGCAGCATGGAATTAGCATAACTTGGCTTCCTATAAATACTACTAGTAAACCCCGTGCTACTTTTGAAAATCTTGATGTCCAAATAATTGGCACAGTCATAACTCCAATTGTAAGTAAATTTGAGAAACCTAGAAGTGTTGTTTAAATAATCAATAAATTCCTCAACACTCGAATCATCACCCTTCCACAGGATCAACAAGTCGTCAAGGAATCTGTTGTACACTAATATGTTTTCAACAAATCTAGAGTCAAAAATATTCTCTTTTTCCCATGCTAGTAGCACCAAGTTAGCAAAACTGGGGCACACGGCCCCATTGCTACACCAGTCTGCTGTTTATACATTTCCCCTTCAAATGTTAGGAAGTTGTTGTTTAAAACTAACTCCATCAACCCACAACAAATCTCCAGTTTTTCTAAATCAAAATTCGAGCTGGAAAATAGACTGTCATAAAAGAGTTCTAAGCCCTTAGAATGTGGAATTACCGAAAACAAATTGATGACATCGATGGTCAAAAAACCAAAGTTGCCTAGTTTGGAGAATTCAACCGAATTCAATCTCTCCAAACAATGCCAAGAGTCCTTAAGTATATGGCCTGCGTCCAAAAGGGCTTTCTTGCAATAATAATCAACAAAAGCAGCCAGTGGTTCAGTTTTGGAACCCTTGGCAGAGACAATGGGTCAAAACTGAAGATGCTCAGTTCCCTTATGCACCTTGGGTATTACAAACAGTTTGGGCATATTAGGGAACTTCACTGCAAGATAGTTAAACTCTACCTCATTAATTACACCCTGGTACAGGGCATCCAATAGATACAAATCAATTTTCTGATATGCCAAGTTTACTTCATGTATTGAAACCCTACTGTATGTGTTGTCATCACTTAATATTTTCATAATCTGGCCAGTATAATCGATATTATGCATGATAACCATCCCCCCACCTTTGTCTGGTCTCATGCATCTATACTGCCCAGAAGAAATGAATTCACTAAGTGTGGTTCTTTCATCATCAGTCAAATTGTCATTGTATCTAGTTCTTCGTGCACAAACTCTCCTCAATTCATATTCAACAATGCTTTCAAAAATATTGATTTCCTTGTTGGGAAGTGGTATAAAAGTACTTTTCCTCTTGAGTGTTGTGCTTCTCTGCCCTCTTACTTGAGTATTTGTACCTGGACAAACTGAATGAAAGTGTAACTTCAAATTTAGTTCCCTTACAAATAGTTTAAAACGTTTTAATAACTGTGTAATGTCAATGTTATAGCTTGGCACAAATTTGTCACCTTTATAAATAACTTGAAATGGGATTCAGTGAGCACAAGATCAGTATAATTATATATAATGAATCCCATTTCCTTAGTGATGGTGTGTTTCATCCCCCCATCCGGGACCGTACTCATGATGTTAACTTCTTTTGTGTTCACACCTACATCCCACACATCAATACTGGACATCTCCTGGCCCAAATTTGTTGAAATATTAACCTCTGTGAATTCTAAACTGTTAGACCACACTGATGCCAAAACACAACTGTTGTTTACAACATCTTCACTCTCAAAACACAACACTTGGTGTACATTCTCACTTGCCAAACCTAAATCCATGACGTTGTCTTTGAAATTGCATGATGGCAAAACTGCACAAGTAATTTTGTCAAGGTCAGCAACCACCTTCACACAGTTATCATGCACAGCGCCATGGTGAACACTGTCAGGCACACACAAGGCATCATTAGAATTGTTGATAAATGAAGGTACCACAGTGGTGTGGTCATAATCACTGACCCCCCCACCACACACATCATCCAAATTACAGTCTTGAATACTGTCAGGAAAAATCAAAACATCTAAATTCTTGTACATTTCAAAGTCCACAGTAAAGCCCGAGGTATAAAGTTCTAATGGTAATTCATCCCCCTCCTCCTGGGACTCGATTGTTGGAACTTTCCGTAATGCTGCCCCTTGTTCTGCAGCCTTTCTGACCTCCGAGGCAATACTGGTTCCTCTAAAAAAATTCTGAAAGTGGGTCTCAGTGCAACTAATGATGGGTGCCAATGTCATGGCCCTAAGCTAAACACAAAAAAATGTATCATCATACCATTTGGCAAAAACATGGCTCCTAGTGATTACCACATCAATGGCAACCCCCTAAACACACAACCTGTGGTGAGAGACCTGGGTACTCAGGTTGATAACAATCTCACATTTGACCATCATATAGTGGCAGTGGTCAGAAAAGCCTTTTACTTGGTACATCTAATATGTAAATGGATTGCATCCAGAAAAAAGGAGGTTATTACCTCTCTGTACTCCTCCCTCATTAGACCATTAATTGAGTATAACATCCTGTTTGGTATGTACCTCTCCAAACATCTGCACCAACTGGAAAGGCCACAGAAATACCTCACAAAGAGAATCCATGGCCTCCAAAACCTGTCTTATGAGGACAGCCTCAGATCACTATCACTCTACTTGGTATCATACAGATTGCTCAGAGGTGATCTGTGTCTCGCCTACAAGGCAATCTCAGACCCTGCCCTACTAGAGATTCTCCATATCCATAAGTCTAAGTCCTTGCGCCTTACCCACTCAAAAGGCCTGAATCTAATATGTGACATCAACAAAACCTGCTGGAGAGACAAGTTTGTCTCCCAGAGGCTGCCCCTTCTCTGTTTGACATGTATGGGAAGTCTATTCCAGAGTACCTTGCTGACTCTCTTCAAGTGCAACCTTGATGAGTCGATTGGAAACCACAAATTTATCCCAGGGTTTCCACCTTTGTCCGTCATTGACAGGGGCTACAAGTGCTGACTGAGGTTTCTTTTGGGGATAAATTCTTGGCTAGGCTTGTAAGGGTCCCAGGGCCATTAGCCTAGTAACCTATGCACTCTAAGCATCAGACACAGCTTTTGTATCCCTGAATACAAAAGATAGAAAACAGGTATATGGCAAGTTATCATCACTTGCACAGGGTGTTGTGGTGGGGGCAGGAAGCCTAGGCTGATACAAAAGGTAGTTGAGTGTGTGTGAGTGAGTAAGAAGGAGAAGAAGGCAGACATTGGGATAAAACAACACATGGCCAGTTAGACAAAATGAGTAACTGTTGTGTGTGTGTCTGTAGGGGTGTTCCAGGTGAAACAGTTATGTGTGTGTCTGCATGAACACAGCCAAGCTGTGCGCTAGCTCTACATCCTGGTCTGTCAGACAGGTGTGAGCCTTGCATGGCAGAGGTGGCAGTTCATCTTTGTCATTCCTGACCAAAAGAACTGGCTCTGCCAGGAGATGCACTGGCATGTCCATGGCCAAGGTCAGATGCAGTGGTGCTACCTGCATGTGACCGATGTCTGCTGGATGAGCTCCCTTCATGGGGACACCCAGGACTATGACCCCATGGCCTGCCATGTCTTGGTGTGGACAGCACACTCACTGACAGAGCAGTAGAAGTACTGCCACAATGGGAGCATGATCAGGCACAGCCACATTGGCTGACAGCAGATGATGTGGCTGACTTATACTCATGAGGATTACATTCCCCTCCCAGCAGATGTTCCATCACAGACAGTGCTCATTCCATGACAGACACCCCTTGGTCCACCACAGACACCCCTCATTCCAATGTGTCATTGATTCAATCCAGTGAACTGGCAACATGGTGATGGTATTCACATGTCAGATTGTGCCACATCCACAAACCTGAGCATTTGTCTGGAGCACCAATGGGAATGTACCTGTGCCTCCATGATGGCCCTAAACATACATTGAGTGGCATGGGAAGTGACACCTGCACCAGGTGGAGGAGGGACATCAGACCCCTCCAAGCACCCCTATCAATCCTCCTGTGTGGCACTTCATGCACACTTTGGCTACAGCCAGACTAAACATGCACTGAAGCAGCAGTAGCCACACTTCCCTGATCTGTGCCCTTCCCCTCCACCTGCCCAATATCTGTGGGTTCACTGAACTGGGTAAGCATAAGTCTAAAGGCTGTGTCTGATGGAAATGCAGGGGGTGGCTGTATGTCAACCTCAGTATCAGATTCAACCTCTGCACCCCCTTGCTGTGCCTCACTTTGGTCACCATCATCATCAGAGTGTCCTGATACACTGACATCAGGTGGCACAGGGCCCACACTCCCACTGTCATCATCACCTGTGATAAAAATCATGAAAAACAGGAATAAATTAATACTTGAACTACTATAGTGTGATATATGTTAACAAACTAACAGTGCTGCCACTATTACAGATGGTACAGCAATACACACAACAGGCCTGAGATCAACTTCACACACTACAATATTTCTTTAAAATGCTTAGCAGTACTGACATAAAAATGTTTGCCTTATCATTTACAGATGAGATACTCCTCTGTAGTCCAGACAGTCCTGGAAGAAGTTAAGTAAGAGGTAAGGGCAACATCAGCACAATTAACAGTAACATGGGGGGCAGTACATTTACACTTTTATATGTGCATTAATTAATGTCAATAAGAACATGGCTGACAACTCCAACCTAAGCTTATAACTGTAGCAGTCTTCAACCCCCCCCAAAAAAGACATGTGACACAGAATTAACTTATTTATTTCAATTGTTTTACTATACCACAGTATTCAACTGTTCAAATAACAAAGCCTACCTGGAAACTCCTTTTGGGACATGCTTGCTGTCTCGGAAGGTGTTGAGCCCACACCCAGTACATGCTGTCCTGCATTTTCCTGGGAGCTGTCTGCCTCTCTGATATTGGCCAGGAACTATTTATTGGGGATTAGTGGAGGTTCCCTAGCAGGCTCTCCCCCAGTAGCCATATGGTCACTGCCCACTGCAGCTGCTTCTCTGCGTGCAGTAGTGATAATGTCAGTGGCACTGTGGCACACCTGTTCTTATGTATGTTCTGCCATGGCTGATCACAGCTTTCAATTTTTGGGCAATTTGCTGCCATCTTTGCAATCGGGGTGCCATATCTACTCATCTCCTTTCCAGGAGAAAAGCACCATGTTGACAAAACCAATCCACGATTACTTGATTTTCCCCATCTGTGATGGGGGGTCTATGTGGATTGAGGGGGTACATGTCACTTCACCTAAAACCCATTTCACCTAAACTCATTTCACTGAGACTAAATCACCTAAAGTTCATTTCACCTAAAACTCATTTCACTGACAAGTAGTACTCTAACGCAATTAAAAGGTATATGTCTTTTTCCCCACTGTAGTGCAATCCTGGTGTTAGTAGATATATATATCAGTGAGAAAAATGGTAAATTTCCCGTTCCGCATTTTACGGTGATCTGCATTCAAAACATTTGAAGTTTCAAAACTTTGATCTTATGGCTTTGACCATATGGAGTTTGAAGTTTTGAAACTTTGAGCTTGTGAAGGGAATCCATAGAAATATCTAAAGTGTACTAACATTTTCTACTGTGTATGGCATAGATTGCTTTTCCTCCTTTGAAGTATTTCTCCATTTTTTGAACTGGATATGTGGACCACGCAGAAAGTAGAGAGCCAAAAATAGAAACTAGAAGCATTCATTAAATGTTGTTCACTGTAGCAGCAGGTGTAAGTGTAGGGCCGGGATACACATGGTCCTGGGTTCTAGTACAGCATGTGCAACCTTTGTTTTACAGTTGTGACATTGAAGTTTATAGTAATGAACTGAAACATGAACAGCTGTTATTTCAACTCTCTTACAGAAACAGGTGTTACTGTATGACTGCACGGACATGGTCCTGAGGTCAAATACAACATATTACTTACACTTTTACTGTTGTTCCACTTGTTATTATAGCCACTCCCACTTATAACACTTGTATAGTGTAGCTGATATTAATTATATATATATGAGGGCTGAGACACTAATATTGTGCCAGTTATTTATTTATCTATCCATCCATCTATCTGTTATCACATTTATTATCAGATGTATGACTGTGGGTATACTGTGTACTATATTCCTGTAAGGTTATTTCTGTTCTCTGGACTGCCATGACCTTCACATTTGTCAGAGACACACACACACACACACACACACACACACACACACACACACACACACACACACACACACACACACACACACACAAAACTGCCTGTACATCAAATAACCTTGAAATTGCATTGTTTATCACTGTTGTGCACCGCTTACCATTGCACACTCTGGAGCACTGTCTTTGCATGATGGTAAGTTTTGCTCAACATTTTCAAACAGCATGCACACTCCCAGTAAAGACAATAATTGGAAATGGTGGAAAACCATCAGTTTCCATTGCTCTTGAGCCATAATAGACATGGCAGGTGTTCAAGGAGAGGGTGTGAGATTAAGGGCTCAGAACTGGGGTGTCCAGGAGTCCAAGCTTTTTGATGGACTCCTAGTAAAACACCAGAGTACTAAGTTCCTGCAGGGGAACTATTCTGGGTCCCAGTATAAGTCAGAGGCTTGGAAGAGTTTGGTTCAGGCTGTGAGCAGTGCCACCGGTATCCCCCGCACTGGTGAACAATGTAGGCAGCACTCTAACAACCTATGGAAGAAGAACATGGGTACCCTCAATGCTTGGATTGAGGAATTATGGATGGGGGACATCCCACATATGTGTAAATATCAACTACAGTGAATACTTGTAAGGCTTAAAAGCAGAACATTTGCAAGACTGGTATTCATAATTTCATTCTGTTCTGTTTTTTCCACAGCTGCCATGGAGAGGAAATGCAATGTTAGGACCCATGCCACTAGATTGGTGAAGATGAAGGAGGCATGTGGTATGTATGGAGCAGAAGAATAGTATTATTGCAGCATTAAATGTTAGCTTTTTTGATATTTTATACAGTTGTATCAAATTGAGCATGTGTATCTCAACTGTAAAAGCAAGTATGCATGCATTACTCTGTAGCACAAACCAAGAGTACAATGTTAGACTTTAGTCAGCGATAGTGGGTTTAAATACAACACTTCTCAACTGTACAATAACTGTTAATTCTTCAGTTATGTGTAACTTAAAAATTTAAAGTAATAGCGCTATACCAGTGGCACACATGCTCTGCTGTGAATTGGAATCTGGATAATTGGAACACTCATTTGTGCAATATATGCACACATAAAGGAATATTTGTTGCAATGTGTAGTATAGCGTGCATCTATTTGGAACTGCAAGTCCTAAAAGTAATAAGTTATCTGTTAGGGGGTAGTAGTCTTAAGAGTAAAGGTTAAGATAATAGAGTCAAATAATTGTATTAATGCATTGTACATTATAAATGAAGGTACTATCTTATCTCTTTTTTTCTCTCATCCCAACCCTTATCTCTTTTTGTTTTATTATGTGATATCAAAATGTGTCCATGTCCTCCATGTGTACCACGTCATGAAATGCTCCACATCACAGTGGGGTACGCCTGCCTTAGAGGATCCACCTCTCCCACTCCACTGGCCCTGGCACCATTGCCAAGCATTTCTGGAAGCCAACCTGGCAGCACCACCTCTGCTGCCCCTGCACTTCCTGCCCCCTCATTTAGTTCTGCCCTGGAAGATAGGCCAGTAGTTACCCCAAGAGCAGTGGCAGGGATGGTGAGTTTATCACCCATGCTGAACTGCCAGGGATAGTGCATAGGGTTGTGCACCACACTGTTGATGCACTCCTACGTAGGATGGAGAAGTTGCTCTGCCTCATTTTACATAGGATCAGTAGGGGAGAAGGAGACCTTGAGCACTTCAACTGGTGGCAGAGTGAGGTGACAGTGTTTACACTCCTACAGTGAGGACTCAATTCTCACTGTCAACCAGCTTGATGTTCATGGGTCCTGGATGTCCCTGCCCTCACTCCATCCATGATGTCCACTGACCTCGTGTGTTCAGCACTGTCCCTGTGTCTTGTCTGTCTGCAATTGCTTCCTCACATAACCAATTTACCAGACCCAGACCTACCTATATCCAGTCCGCAATGTTCCTCTCTCTCTCTCTCGCTCTCAAAAAAAAAAAAAAAAAAAATCGGCATCTGTTATCTGTCCCACAAAAAAAATAAATAAATTGTTCCATACATAGCTCTCCATTTCACACACGTGTCTTTTTGGCACACTTGGTTTGGTCCAGTTGGCTATATGTCATGATTGTGTTATGGTCTCCTCTCTCTTTGGAGGTGACAGTCCAAATTCAGCTAATATTCTGCATATATTATCAGTTTTTACTGTTGAAGAAATGCATAGCTATGTTTTTTTCCTACCTCCTTCCTGAACATTCCTGTATTGCTTTCCAGTTTTTCTTCCCCCTGCTTGCTCCCCATTTCAGCACCATCTTCCCCATTTATTTTCTTTAATGCATTATTGTGTAATGGTCTGCATCACGCACCAATATGCATCTATGGTAAAGCAAACGTAGTTAAAGGTATTGGCTATAGCTGTATTCAAACCCAGCACCATCTGGGCCCAAAAAGGAATGTATCGCTGAATTAACACCTGCTGCCACAGTATCAGTTAAGTAGCAGGTCTATTACACAGTCTCTGTACTAAATGTCAGACTTAAGCAATGCTGCCACTGGAAGAGTTACATGACATTCCCTTATGTACTAGTCATTCTTAAAGTCTAATTTTACCTGTTGTGCAGTGCCTCAGACAAGATAAGTATAACCAAACCTTCCATTATTCCTCCATTGCCCGTGGTTGTGCTAAGTGCCACATTGTGCAAACAGTGGGGAAACAGTGGCAAAAAAATAAGTTAAAAAAAGTGACAGCGAAAACACAATTTATAGATATTCTTTCCCCACAGCAATAATACAAGGTTTTGACTTGTAAAGCAAGGGTTAACTTGATACAAGGTTTGAAATAAATGTTTATTTCTAAAAAGCAGAAGTGTAACGCATAAACTACAAGGCTTGAGCTGCAGAGTTAAAAATAAATATAATGTGCTGAAGCAAACAGCTATGTGTCTGACACCTGCTAAAATAATTCCTTATGAAACAGGCTTAGTTTAGCTTAACTGCAAATATGTTTAAAAATAGTTCATGAAAAAAAGAGCATGTCTAGTTTTACTTGTTTGTGTGGGCTTAAACTGATACAGTAGAATGTCATCCTGTTATGACTACCTGAAACATACAGAGAGACATTTGATATTTTTAATAGGGACTTTTTGGTGAGCTTCAGATGCAGAAATTAAAGAAATAAAATACAGACACTTCAACTGACATAAAGATGATGTGCAACAAGAATCTCTCATGGAAACTACAAGGACAAGAAATAATATCTACTGCTATGCAAAGTGTATATAAAAACTGGACATTGATTTCTGGAGAGATGTATCGATGATGTGTGCATTGATCCAGTTCGTGAGATTACAGACTGTATTCTAGCTATGTTATAACAGAAATTAAATAATCACAGACAGTGTAACTGCTTGGACATAGTTTCATAGGTTCATAGGTAGGTACTAGGCTATCAGCCCTGGGATCTATATAAGCCTAGCCAAAAATGTTTTCTGGCTTTCACCACCCAAGTAAGTTATTTTCCTGCACCCCTGTCTAGCAGAGCCACAGAAGTGATCCCAAGGTGAATTTTCTATTTTAAATCCAATTGTTGAGATTTTTCTTAAAGAGGGCTTGACACGAGTGGATAGTATGTTCCAGAGCATGGGAAGTCTCAGGTATAGGAATCTATCCCTCCAGCATGTTCTGTTTATTTTGGTGGCAAGGTTTAGGTCTCTGGACCATGTAGCTTGGAGGGATTGGGGTTTCATTAAGTGTAGCATCTCCAACAGATGGGTTTGACATGGCTTTGCATGTTAGGCAGAGGTTGCCTCTGAGTAGGCGATAAGCGATGGAGTAGAGCTGGAGTTTTTTTAGATGGTCTGCATATGGCATCTGTTTGAGGCTGGTAATCCTTTAGTGAGGTATTTCTGTGGCCTTTCTAGTTGTTGTAGATGTCTTGTGAGGTACATGCCAAATGGGGCATTGTACTCTATAATGGGTCTGATGAGGAATGAGTAGAGAGGAGCAATGACCTCTTTTTTTCTGGAGGTGAACCCCTTTGTGATGAGGTGTGCCATGTAGAAGGATTCCTACTTTAACAATGTGATTATCAAAGGAGAGACTACTGTCCACCTGTGTCCCAAGGTCTTTTATCACACTTTCCGTGTTTAGCAGGCTACCGCCTATGTGGTAGCTCATGGTAACAATGTTTTTCCAAAAGGGGACGACAATGCATTTCTTGGCATTGAGCTTGAGGCCATGACTTTGACACCAAGCATCAGTCTCAGTGAAGCCCCTTTATAGAATGTCCACATCATTAGGTGACTCTATTATGGCACCTTTGTTAACCAAACACCTGCTGTATTAGCTTGGACTTCTGAGAAGTAGATGCCAAACTTGAGAGGACCCAGGACTGAGTCCTGTGGTACTCCACTTGTTACTGGTCTGAATTTGGATTTGGAGTTGGCTACTTTCACTGTCTGGGTTCTGTCAGTGAGCCATTTGGCCACCCATCTTGTGACATAGGGATTTATCCCCAGTCTTGTGAGTTTATCTATAATTCCAGAGTGGGGGATGGTGTTGAAAGCCTTGGAAAGGTCAAGATAGGCTGTGTCCACCACCTTACCCTTGTCTATGGCTCTGGTGACTGCTTCAGAGAAGTCAGTCAGGTTTAGGATACATGACCTATCTTTTACTAACTCAAACTGAATGGGGTCCAGAGTTTGGAGGTTACCTATGTCCTTGTTTATAAGCTCCAAGATGATACATTCCATGGCCTTGCAGACCAGGCTCATCAGGCTAATGGGGCAGTAGTTCCCGAGCTCCATGGTGGCACCCCCTTTGTGGAGTGGAATAACTGTCACTGTGCACCATTCAGTAGGCACAAAGCCTAAAGTGAGGCTATAATTGAACATGGTACTTAGGTGGGGTGCCAGTTCATTCCGTAGTTCATGCAGAACACAGCCTGGGATGTTATCAGGTCCCATGGATGCTGTGTTCTTGGCTTTGGAGAGGGCAGTCTTTACTTATGCAGCCATGATTACAGGGGCTTTATTTTCTTCTGGTATAGTGATGGGCCCTTTGGGGGGGTGAAGTTTGCACTGAACCTATCAGCCAGGATGTTGGCAATATCAGTTGGTTCTGTAATATCTAGTGCCATTGTGCTGTAGCTCAGAGCAGCTCTGAGTGTCGCCATTGATATTCTTGACATAACTGTAGAATGCTTTGTGGTTGTCTTTAGAATCAGTGGCAATTTTTATTTTCTTAACTAGCTTTGGAGAATTTTATGAGGGATCTCAGCTTCTTACTGAGGCTGACCAAGGAGTTCCTGCAATTAGGGGATTTTACTTTTTTTTTTGCAACAGCTTCTTCCTTCTGTTGAAGAGTTTGTTTATGGCAGGGGACCACCAGATTGGCTTCCTTTTTTTGGAGGATATCGTCTTGGTTTTGTTGGGGATGGCATGATCCATGCACTCGTGTATCTGCTTATACAGTGCATTTGTATAGGATTCAGCAGTCGCACCTCTATTTTACGTCTGTATGGGTGTTGTGAAACTTGCCACTTTTGTCTTATGAAGCATGAAGTTGGCTTTGGAGAATTTTTTTATGGTGGTTTTCTTAATGGGGGGTGGGATATTAATGTCTAGGGTGATTAGCTTGTGGTCGGATCTGACCAGCGAGGAGTTGACCTCTGGCGTGGAACATCGGTTGCTCATATTGGTAGTTACCAGGTCCAGGATATTGCTGCCCCTGGTGGGGGTATGGACAAGCTGATCTAGGGCGTTGGAATTTATGAATTCCAGAAAACATTGAGCAAATGAGTTAGTACATGAGTAGTTTTCCCAGTTGATAGTGTGGTTGTTGAAATCTCCCATTATTAGAGTATTGGGCTGTACCTTAATATTACCCAGTATATCAAGAAACATGGAGTGGACATCCTGGGGCATGGCGGGGATCTGTAACAAGCTACAACCGGGATTGCAGTTTTGCCCAGTGTTAGTTGCACTTGGATAATTTCGGATGCATTATGTTGAGCAGCTAGCCTGGAGGTGTATCCTTAATGAATATGGACACACCTCCTCCTTTAGTGTTTTGGTCCAGGTTAGGTGGTTGAAAGGTGTGGTATGAGTTATAGCCTGGTAATGCAGGGGTGCTCTCTGGAGCTTTGAACCATGTCTCCGTCACTGCACAGATGTTGATGTTCTCCATTTTAAGGAGTGCCTTGAGTGAGTGCTTTTTGAGGTTTAGACTTCCAGCATTGAGTAGCATTACCCTCAGATTTTGCTTGCTTATACCTGTTATGGTGGTGAGTTTGTCATTTGAACCTTGCCTAAAAAAGGCACGATAGGGGTGGCAAGAGCCTTAGCCAGTATCCGGAATCCCAGGGGCAACAGGTGCAGGCCATCTCTGGCAAAGCATCATGGTCTGTCTATCATGTCGTCCCAGGCAGACAGACACTGGATCCCCTTAGAATGACACCAGAAGCTTAGCCAATTGTTGAAGTCGATCATTTTGTCCTTGTATTGTGGTATCATTCTGGGTGATGGCAGGATGCTACTCAGGGCTAGAGTCATACCTGCCTGGGATACATGATCCGAGAGCTCCTCATATGTCTCTTTTCATGTAGTCCAGGGAGGTACGTCTCAGGTCATTCACACCAACATGGACAATGACAGATCATATTTGTACTTGTTTTGGAGTGACCTGAGTGCTTGCATTATGTGGCAGATCCTGGCACCCGACAGGCAGCTGACAGTAACTTTCTCCTTGTTTAGCCTGGTGAGTGGGACATCAGTGTACCTGACTATGGTGTCACCTATGACTAGTGTGTTGGGTATGTTGTTTTGCCTTATGGGCTGAGGTTGAGTGGCACACCGATTTTGGGGGCTATGTGTCATTTGGTTAGTGTTGGGGGTGGTGGTAGTTGCTTGCATTTCAGCTTTGGAAGTCTCTGTTTTTGGGCAGATTTTTATTGACAGCTTCCGTGAATATAGGTGTGTGTTTTGTGTTACTATGTGTGGGTTTAGGTGATGTAGGTTTTGATGGACTACATGTTGAATGTGGTGTGGTGCAGGTGTTTACCTTCTCCTCCTGACTGTCTAGTACAGTCTTGGCTGGAGAGACCGTGGCTTCCAGTTTGGCTATATAAGTGCATCTCTCACAGGTTGTAGTGTTGAGTGGTAGGAGGAGAGGGTTGTCAGTGTACATGAAGCAATTGCCACATTGCCCCAAGATGCAGATTCATCAGGTGGACAGGGAAAAATACTGGGAGCTGACCCTTAGACATGCCTGGATAGGTGCTTATTAATTTAAGTACTAAAAACTGTTTTCCTCCTAACAAGTGAGGAAAGTTGAGTGCTGCAGTAATTTGTAGATTATTTAGTGCTTGCAAAAAGTTTTGAACAAGTGCTTAGCACAAGGAAACAGTTCTGAGTGCTAAAACTAGAAAACTGGCTAGTTCTAAAGAAAAATTAGAAGAGCAGACTTTCTGGCACTGGGAATAGTTAACCCTAGTTAAACGGTGCTGCGCGATGCAGAAAACCAGACGGGTTTTTAAACAGAAAGATGAAAGGGATAGAATTAGCCCAAAATGGCCAATAACACTACAGATTCTGAGCTGAAACCACTCCTCCAGTGACAGATAGGCTGCACAAAGCTCACCACTCTCACTGATGAACAGAGAAGCTTCCTTCTATCTTAGTAAGGCCTGGGCAACACAGAAACTACAAAACAGCCCAGAATTCAGCAAAATCTGAAAACAAGAATCTACTGGAATTAGAGAGGTGGGAAACAAGTAGAGAGATAGGATTTTTTTTTTGTTTATATTTTTTTTTTTCAAAAATTAAAACAGATACAGTAAAACAAATACTTTTAAAACAGAAAAATGGCTGTCGCACTTGAGTGTGGAGCCCTCAAACGTTCAACAGTTGAAAAACACTTTAAAATGATCAGTTAAAGTGCAAACAGCATCAGAATTAAAAAAAAAAACAGTTCAAATAAGTTGCAAAGTTAATACAAAATGCTCAGAATAGTGAGGCTAGTGAAAATAAGCAACAAAAAGCAAAACAGAGGTACTTAATCCACTCAAAGTCTCCTTTTTCTCTGTATACTGCTGTAGAACTCTGCAGAGCACCCAGGCAGGATCTTGCTGAAGTAATACAAGTGCAAAAACTGCACAAACACAGATTTTGAAACAGAAAGATGAAAGGGATAGAAATAGCTCAAAATGGCCAATAAAACGAAAGATTCTGAGCTGAAACCACTCCTCCAGCAACAGATAGGCTGCTCAAAGGTCACCACTCTCACTGATGAACAGAGAAGCTTTCTTCTATCTTAGTAAGGTCTGGGCAACACAGAAACTATAAAACAGTCCAGAATTCAGCAAAATCTGAAAACCAGGACTCTGCCGGTTATAGAAAGGTGGGAAATGAGTAGAGAGATAGTTTTTTTTTTTTTTTTTCAAAAATTAAAACAGATACAGCAAAGCAAACACTTTTAAAGCAGAAAAATGGCTGTCACACTTGAGTGCGTAGCCCTCAACAGTTCAACAGTTGAAAAACACTTAAAAATGATCAGTCAAAGTGCAAACAGTATCAGAATTAAAAAAAAAAAAACAGTTCAAATAAGTTGCAAAGTTAATAAAAATGTTCAGAATAGTGTGGCTAGTGAAAATAAGCGATAAAAAGAAAAACAGAGACATATTAAAGTATAACAGAAAAGAGCAGTACATTGTAAGTCTGGTTACGTCTGACATTTACAAATAGTTTAACACAATTTGCACACAAATGAAGAGGAAGTTGGATGTTAATGAAACAGAACCTGTGAATTGTGTGCTCTTTACTTGCATTTCCAACCTTGACAAATGTACATGCAACACTTTGCAAGTCTAACCTGAAACACCCACCTGATGTAAGCATTCACAGTTACCATCCATTAAACACAGACACACAGAGGGAGTGCCTGCACTATGTTTACATCCCTACATGGATCCAGTATTTTGAGATTCAGCAATTAAAATGAGTTCAGATGTCATTTGCATCTTCACCATGATAACAGCACTGAATTTACACCAGAAGGCAATGAATAGTTAAGGAAACTGATGGGGAGCCGAATTGTTTGTGTACAGCACAGAGGCGCACAGATTTTTAAATGATACGCCTGGATTTCGTCAGCCAGATATTGCATATGCTGACATGTAACTATGAATAGTCAGTTTAATGTTTTTTATAATTATTTTGATTAGCACACACTTTTGCACTTTTATCTGCCTGCATTACTTGCAAGTGTACTGTTTATTTGGGGTGGGGGGGGAGCTGCATTTGTGTTATTGCACAAAAAAGGATGCATGTTGCTATTCTTACTCTTCTTTTGTTGCATCCAGCTTACGGTCACATGTTAAGCTCACTGCTGTACAAATCTCACATATTTTGCTTTTTTTTGTCTGTGTGGACTCCTTCCTGTGGCTGTATACCAAAAGCTTTGGAGTTCACTGAAAACACCAGCATGGAGTCTGTACAGGTGCTTTAAAGTTTGTTGAATAGCGCCAACATGTTTCATTGGTTTAGCATGCAATTCAGCTGCTTATGCAGTAATTAACATGCCACAGTGTTGAACTTGTTTGCACAGGGGTGCACATTGCTGCAGAGCGCATAATGAATTTAAAAGTTTCCATGTCTGTGTGCGCGTTGCACCGCAATGCACACATGGTGGAAATCCACCTTGTAGGCTTTATTGAATCCCACAATTGAAGAAGCTAAACCAAGAGAAAGATCTAAAGAACATTCTAAGTTTATTTAATTTAAAAAAAAATTGGGATAGTGAAAAGAAAGACCTCTGAAATTACACAGGTATGAAGTCTGCAGGGAGTGCTTTTTTGAAACACAATGCTTAATTAGCTAAAAACGTATCACACGATTAGTCAGCTGTTGAATCACAAATTCAGTGTTTTAAATTACTGCTCTGTAAAATATTTTAAAAAGTTCAATATAATTCAATTCTGTCTCTATGCATACAACTATTAAGATAAATCTGAAGCTGAATCATCTCTTGCTGGGTGCTGCTCTCCAAAATACTGTCCCCACTTGCAAAAAAAAAAACTTTGATAAAAAGCCTTCTGGTGTATTGGCTTATATAGCAGCTAGTCCACACACTCCAGCACTTGGTAGCTTACTATACAAAGCTTGATGTGTTGGCTTCTATAGCAGCCAATCCATGCATCCCAGCTTTTTCACTGAAGAACAAAAAAAGAAAAAAAGGATAGTAACTCTATAAAACTGACTGGTGCATCTGCTTCTACAGCAGTCATTCCTACCCCATAGGTCTTCATATCTTCATAGCTTACTGTAGAAAGATGAATTGTGCATCAGCTCTTACAGCAGACAATCCTGTGCCCCATCAGCTCTTTGACTGAACAGCAAAAAAAAAAAAAAAAAAAAATGAACTGCATTTCTTTACCAACATTTTGGTACATAGAAAGTAATTCCTCATGCAGGAATTCTCGACTGCACTTTCTGATGCTTTGCACCCATGGTAATTGACCCCCTCTCCTACCTGCCTTGCCACACTACTGCAATAAGACCTGCCAAATATTCCCTTCATTCAAACCATTCTTCTGTTATGTCATTACTGTAAGTAGATGTTTCTGCATACAAAACTACAAACTTAAACCTTAAAACTTTAAACTTAGTTACATAATCTGGTGTGCTTATAGAATGCATTAGAATCATCATGGGATGTAATAGAGTAATAGTGCTCATGTATTCTCTTTGATAGAATTCTGCAAATGCATTCAGTGTAATACACTGTACATTTGATGCTCAAAGCAACATGCTTCTTGGTTTAAAATAAAATACCCCTGGAATTTTAGCACTTTCCCCATAAATTTATTTTCTGCTACTACTAAAAAAAACTGCAGTAATTGGAACCCTCTCATTGTTTCATTTTACCTTTTGAGATTTTATTTCTGTTGTTTAACAAGACTTTAATGTTTTACCTCTTGAAAATATAAAATCTGGGTTTGCTCAAATTATATTTTCCAATCCAAGGAAGGACTTTAACATTCTCCAATTGCATCCTAATTCTTTTAATTTCACCGCTGTTTAGTGAATTCATTAATTTTATGACATACATTTTTATTAAAGTTTTTTCAGGCTTTATAATACTTGTGCTCTCATCTACAAATAAATGTAGCTTATTTGTTGTTGTTTGCATGTGGTAATTTGAACCTCCTCCTAGGTCACTCAAGACCCCTTTTCAGTGGAGGCCTGAGGAGGAAAGCTCCAAAACATGTTCAGTGAGAGAAAAACTTGAAAGAAGCTGTAGCAGACACTTTGTGAGTACAAACAACAAAGTAATTCATATCAACAGTTACAGCAGTGCAATGCAAGAGTAAACATCAGCTGAAGATAAAATAAGTCTTTGTGACTAGAGTGGTAATGCAGTAACATAAGGAGATAATCTTAAATTTATATCAGTAGTTGTATCAATATTCTCAAAATAAATACTAAATGAGAAAAGTATAACAACTATAAATAAGTTGGCATGAGTGGTCACGTAAGGAGAGTTTAGATAAGGCAATATAAGCATACATATTTATTGGAAAGGGATGAACAGGTACATCAGCTATAATGTGAAATCTACTATAATAAGTGTAGCAAACAGTAACCCGTAAAGAAAGATTGAGTTAAGCAGCTACATGGGTATTGTAACTGATATTTTAAATATGATTAAACTAGAAGTGATATAAGCTAGGTGTGTATGCCAAGTGGTATTTGTCAGAGAAGAAAAAGTCTAAAAAGACTAGGAACTAGGACCACAAATTGTGAGAGATGCAATCACATCAGGAACATAGAGTCCACGCTCTCTCCCTCACAAATCAGTGTATCTGACACTGAGAAGGTTGTCAAAACAATCACTACACCTCAAACACCAATGACACCTACACAACACACACCCACATATGTGGAGGTCCTCAACAAAAACATATTCAAACAAAGCAAACCTCTGAGGCAAAAACACATGCAATCTCCACAGCCCTCCACACCATATACCATGAATAGTTCACACACCTGTGTCACACAAGAACTAAGGCTTAACCATAAACCCAACATATTAGTCACAGGAAACTCCATTGTGAGACACACAGATGTCCCTCTCACCAGGCTGGATAAGGAGAAAGTGTTAAATAAAATTAAGAATTCAATACACAGGAGGTTCAGATTCAAAAGTTTACTAGTGTACACCAGGAGGCAAAAAACGTACAAGTACAGAATTTTGTCTGACATGAAACAGGAAGCACACAATTTTATATAGGTTTAACATTTAGCTATGCCCACCTTACTGACGTGATATGTCACAGGGCATCTACATCACTTTAGCTTACAGTTCTTTATTCATTAAATCTGCTGATGCTGTATATTTTAAAAAACTTTTCCTCTAGATACAATACGGCCTTGCTATCCAGCTGGTCAGTCATAATGTCTTTCTGTAAAGTTACTTGTTCAATGTTTCATATCAGTTCGAATACAATAGCAGCTTCAGTCTTTTAATACACGTCTTTGTTCTCTGTAACACTTTCTCACACAGCTGCATGCTATCTTAGTAACACATATACAAGGCCAACTCATTCCGACAGGAAAGAGCAGAAGATTTCATTATTTCACACATTTAATTTCCTGACCCAGCAGATAATCATTTGTGAAAAGCATAAACATTAAAACTTGCTAAGCTAGCATTCTGCCAGGGTCAGAGATCAGCTTTACTTCAAGCCACACTGCAGTTTCAAAACTACTTACATTTAAACATGAATTCTTACTGTTATATGATTAATAGAATAAAATGCATTATATACTACTTTGCTTTTAAACTAGCATTTCTCATATATTCAAATACACATTTTTCTAACATTTTCCCCCCTATTAATACTTTTTATTCTATTTTGAAGTATGCATAGTGTCATTTCATCTCCTAGCCTTTTCTTCTTTTTCTAATAAAAATGCTAATCAGCTGTCCTCGCTAGATTGCAAGTGTACAGCTGGATGCGTCTGTGTCAACCAATTCAGTTTTTGTTTTTGTATCCCTTGTTCTGATAGTTCTAAATCAGTCTGTTTCTCCCATTTTGTTATTTTTTTCTCCTAAATCTGCCCATTTGACACTTTTGTTCTTTGTCAAGCTGACATGTGGTAACCGATTTAATCTATACAATGCAAGGAATTCTTGAGGTAATGAACAGCTAACTACACTGTTCGCTTCAGTATCCCAGTACAAAGTACGCAAAACCAATCTAGTTGCATGATTTCTAAACAATTCTTGCTCATATTCTCTATCAGGTCCTGGTGTAGTATAGTAGTATAGAGTACAGTGTAACAAATGCTGTTGATCAGTGTCGAGAGAGGGGACTTTACTGATGGCTATGTTCATCAGTTCTTCGGTTACTGCCCCTGGACCAGTCGTAACTAGGTCCTGGCTGTACCAGTAAAAAGTTTCACCCTCCGATCGCACTACAAAGGTATCCATTTGTCTCTGTGCCCCAATACCTTGTACAGTTGGAACTACTGCTATGCCAAATATCTGCATAAGGTCCCTGCCCAATAGGTTTACTGGACACTTTGCAGATACAACAATTTTACTTCTC
>NC_056744.1:1665880576-1665935576 GCF_019279795.1 Protopterus annectens | reverse complement strand
ATTTATATATATATATATATATATATATATATATATATATATATATATATACATATATCTACAGAAAAAACATGGGCACAAGAAAGCATTCATAATGAATTCAAAGATAAACAGCAGCGGAACTCCTGTATTATTTAGCGCTTTCATATCAAGCTGGCGTCTCCAACCACAGGTAGGATGCTAACAGTGGGACTAACTTTGTCCATGTGATAAGTCTGACTTTCAAACATATACAAGGCAGTCCCAGTCTCCATTTGGATGAACCAAAAACCGGAAGACTATTTGAACACCCTGACCATGATATGAACATATGTCCCAGGACTATAAGCTTGGGACGTCTGAATATACTTGGAGTGAGTCAACATGCGGGACGGGTCTAGAGCAGTAGGGAGTGGTGCATGTGTAGTGGTGCGATTTTTCCAACTGGAGAATGGATGCCTGCTGCGTTAGTGAAGTGTTGAGGTGTGTGTTCAGGTAACTATGAACCATGGGTATACATCTAAATGAGGCAGCACACCAATAGTGTAGTGGTTAGAGCATCTGCCTAATGAACAAGCATTCACGGTTCAAGTTCGACTATACCACATATCATTTTCCATGTGGAATGAATGTCATTCTGCTGTAAAACCGACATAATAACATGTAAAAGTGAACATGAGTATCGCATGGGACTTTTAACCAGATCCTTTCAGTCAAAGTGGTACTGTCATAATGAATAAGGCACAAGTAAGCACAAATAAGCAGCAGTAAACTTATATAACAAACAGTAAGCATATGTGAGTGCGCTTGCGCGGGTGTAAGCAGCGCCCAGCATAGGAAATGTATATAAGTATATACAGATGTAATATATATATATATATATATATATATGTATGGACATATAGACACACACACATACATATATATAAATATATATATACATATATATATATATATATATATATATATATATATATATACACACACACACACATACACACACACATATATATATATATATATATATATATATATATATATATATATATATATATGTGTATATGAAGAATGAACATCATAACAATAAAGCATAGACAAGGGATGAGAAGGGAATCAACAGCAACTACAGTATTATAGAGTGCTGTCAGCGTATGTCATATCACGCTGGCCAGGAGTGAGCACACCACAGGCATGATATTACCAGTGGGAGTAACATTGTTGAATTGCTAAGTCTACTTTACACACAGGCAGAGGATAGTCCCTACTGGGACTACCCATTAATTATATAGAGCATTTGGGCTTCTGACCATTACACAAGCAAGGGAAGGTATGTTCAAAGACTAAATGGTGGGAGAGCCTGAAAATACATGAGGTGGGACAACATATGTGTAGGGCCCTTAACACCCTGGAGAGGGCAATGTATGGAGGTGTGTCATGGCTGCGATAACAAGTGGACAATGGAAGTTACGCATGTAAGTTTAACACGGGTGGGGTGGAGGAACTATGGGTATGAAATTATGGATCCAGGCATGCCAGGGTTGGATGGCCCGGTTCTAATTGGACCGCCCCATGGAGGTCAGCGAGTTCGTAATAGGTATATATATGCATACACACATGCAGACATCAGTATGTAGAAGTACATTCTCTGTAACACATGCATTCCATTTGTAGACATAAATAACAGGAATGTGCACTTACAAACCTCGACAGTAGATGGAATAATAGGCTGTGCAGAAGAGGGACGGGACAAAACTGCTAAAACTCAGAGGTGTGTACAGTCTCCAAAGTCAGTGCTGTGCTGTGCTGACGATAATCAAATGTGAGGACTTCCCCACACATGGAATCATTCCTGTGATGTGCCCGCTATGTTAACGCCAAGTACTAAACCGGTCTATTTGTAAAAGAAATACGCTGAACACATACATAATTAGGATTTCATGTGTAACGTGTGCATTACCACATAGTCATACATATTAATTAATTGTAGTGCCATGTTAATGGGAATAAGGATGTAATGAAGTATAGAGTCTAATCTTGCCATGAACACATGCGTGTTCCATGTGGGGCAACCCAATAATTGCGATTAGTATTCCTTTGGTCGATCACATCACCAGTGTTTGTGGACTAAACGTATGGGAGATCTGAGGTTACGTGGAGTGAGTAAACCGATGGGATAGCTCTATAGGAGTAGGGAGTGGCCAGTGCATAGTGGTGTTGATACACCGCAAATCCAACTGGAGAATGGATGACAGCAGTGTTAGGGAGGCATTGGGGTGTGTGTTTGGGGAACCAGTAGCCATGGGTATATAGGAATATATGCATATGAAACAACACAGCAATAGTGCATTTGTTAGAGCAACTCCCTAATGAACAGACATTCTTGTACCGAATCCCACTGTATCACATTCCAAGTACCATCAGTAATCCGTACATGAACATATTGCGGCATCTGTCTGCTGTATAACCTGCTAAATATCAATTACAAGATAACTGGAGTGAAAAGTCAGTGTCATAATGAATAATGCACTAGTAAGCAGGTGAAGCATATATAAACACCATTACCCATGTGTAAGTGCGTTTGCGCGGGGTATGTATTGCTTTACAGACACACACATATATATAAATATATATACATATATGTATAGACATATATATATATGTATATAGTTGCAGACATATACATATACGTATATCTATATATATGTATATATATATATATATATATATATATATATATATATATATATATATACATATATATATATATATATATATATATATATATATATATATATATATATATACATACATACAGCTATATCTCTCTCTCTCTCTCTCTATATATATATATATATATATATATATATATGTGTGTGTGTGTGTGTGTGTGTGTGTGTGTGTCTGTGTGCATGCGTAGATATACACAGATATACAGCTATGATAGGAAACAGCACACAAGAATGACATATGTTCACAGGCTATGCCAATGGAAGTGAGGAGCCCAGGAAAGAAACATGAAACACGTAGTATGCCCTTCCACCCCCAGCCAGACATGGGAAACATACACGCAAACAATGTAAAGAGTCCACTGCTCCCCAGACCACAGGCAAGATACAACCTGGGGGGGTACACAGTGCACCCGTGGATTCTAATCTTGGAACACAGACTGGACCGTCCCTTGCGGGACACCCCAAAAATTGTCCAAACCAAAAGAAGGTGATAGACCGGACATTTTGTTCTCGGTGTATACAGACTCAGAATACAAGGGTGGGTAACCCTGATGACCCATGGGCCGAGACAATTGCATGAAATGGGTCCAGTGAAGTGGAGAGTGGGCGACGTGTAGTGGTGTGTCCAGAACAGACCAGGACCCAGAGTAACAATGGGTGCGGTTGAGGAGGCGAGGGTGGGGGAACTATGGGTAGCTACATATGGGTCTAGGTGTTCAGGTGTTGGCTGATGTGGACCTATATGGACAGCCCTAGGGATGCAAGCGAATGTGTTCATGGGGCAGAGGCTTCGCCCAACGAGCAGCTACACCCACTGCGAGACCCACTAAAACAAAGTGTAATCTAAATGGCAAGGAACGGAGTAACCAGATGTAGACATATATATGTAGAGGTATATGTGTGTATATCTACTCATAGTGACATAGAGATAAGCCTCACCCTCACTGTAGTACAAATGTATACATACAGAGACACAATACAGATACATACCCACATATAAATATACATATGCAGACAACCATAGACCCATATGTCGTTAGATATATATATATATATATATATATATATATATAGAGAGAGAGAGAGAGAGGCAGCAAAATATAAATATACATGTATGCATACATATACAGATATATATCTGTATATATTATTGTAAATAATGTAAGTATACATATATATATATATATATATATATATATATATATAAATATATATATATATATATGTGTGACAGTAAATATACACATGTATATAGCTAGGATATGATACAGCAGTTACGAGTAACATATGTTCACAGGCTGTGCATATGGTGGTGGAAGGTCCAATAAACAAATGTGTAACACGTAGCATCACCCTCCACCCCCCCCCCCCAGCTAGGCCGGCGAGACATACAGATACACAATAAAGGTAAACACACCACTGCTTTCCAGACCACCAGAAGGATACTACCAGTGGGAGAGACCTGCAAGGTCTAATCTTGAAACATAGACATCGATGTCCCTTGTGGGACACCAAAAATTAATGACTGGAGCCAGTCCCGGTAATGACTTATCAAACCAGGCTGTAGATGTACACGGAGCAGTAGGTTGTGCAAGCCTGATAACCCATGGGTCGACACAACATACATGTATCCCGACATGGGGAGAGTGGGCAGTGTGTAGTGGTGTGTTTTTACCCCACTTGCACCCACAGTAAGGTTGAGTGCTGTAGAGGAGTGGCAGGTGGGGGAACTATGGGTATGCGATTATGGGCCTAGGGGTGCAGGTGTTGGCTGGCAAAGTCATATTAGGACCACCCCGGGGATGTAAGTAATATTCCGATATTGGCATAGCTGATGCCCATACCTCCCAACCCCTAAGAGCACATCCACTGGACAGGCCATAAACCACTGGAGGTATCACATAGGGACCATACCATTGAACTGTCCCCGATTACCAGGGACACCCCTGATTTCAACTCAGATTCTAACTGTGTCCCACCTAAACTCTGCTAAAATTTGTGACATTAGGAGGAAAGGTGGTGGATTACACATAATGAATAACGACAACAATTTGTTTGTGTAACTTGAGCACTAATCCAGGCATTCTCTAAACTATTCAATTGTATTTATTACTGCTTGGTAGTAACTTGATTAAAGTGTAGCTATCATTTCTAAGTCTTTTGGATTAAGCACTTGGGCTTCAGACCAGTTGTTATACATTAGGAAGGTTTGTGGCATGCACTGTGGTGGCAGGACAGGTAGCTTTCATCCTTCTAAGTTAGGAACTGCTGATTGAGAGCCCAGTGTCTGTTATTCTTAAAGTGTATTAGTTCTGGTTTAAGCACTTGGGCTTCAGGCCAGTTATTTTACATTAAGAAGGTTTGTGGTCTGCACTCTTGTGGGAGAAGAGGCTGGATTCTGCCCTTCTGAGCTGGGAATTTCTGGTTAAAGGTTTATAGTGCCTGAATATTTGAACTGTATCTTACTGAAATTGGTACACCTTGTTTGCTGTAGCATAGACTAGATCCAGGCCTGCTGAATCTAGCTTTGTTTATATGCTTGTTGTTTGTTTGCTTGTTATTTCCCTGGAACGCTAATTCCACCTAATACGTGGCTTCTCAGCGCTTCTGTGGATCACTAGTGATGTCTGCATTGCTTACTATACTTATTTCCTTGTTTCACTTGAAAGAAAGTTACTGTTTGTTGTTTTTGAATTTAAGTTACCTGTAACACATTGCACTTAAGTTACCTGGCACTTGCTCACTAAAGCAATTATATAAGTCAGCACTAAAAATTAAAAGCACTACACCCTCACTCCCCACTGGCCCTGGTTTTCAATTATTAAGGAATTCCCAATATTATTCTAGCATGTCCAAAGGTGAGTTGTCAATCTCCTCCGGTCCAGCTGGTGAATCTGGGAATCTTGAGGCAATGTTACAACTGCCTCATGTACACAGACAACCCTCTCCTCCTCCCAACAAATTCCAACACATGTGAGAGATGCAACCATATAGCCAAACTGGAGGCTAAGCTCTCTCAACTCAGTACTGGCATAACCAGTGAGGAGGAGAAGGAAACCACACTCACTACAATTCCAGTCTCACATAGACCTACCACGACAGCAAACCAAACACATAATCACACAAAAACATACTCGGAGGCTCTAAATAAAGATCTGCCGAAGCAGCAGAGACCTCCAAAGCAGACACCCAAGCAGCCGCTACCCCAAAACAAAACACGTGCAACACATATCTCACAAAGCCAGTGTGCCGAACAGTCACAGTCCTTAAGACTAAACAACACACCTGATACACTTGTAATAGGTGACTCTATCGTCAGGCACACTGACGTCCCATTCACCAGGCTGCACAAGGAGAGGGTCACGGTGAGCAGCCTGTCGGGTGCTACGATCCGCCACATAACACAAGCACTCAGGTCACTCCAGGGCAAGTACAAATATGACTCAGTCATTGTCCATGCTGGTGTGAATGATCTGAGACATACCTCCCTGGACTACATGAAAAGAGACATAAAGGAGCTCTCTGAGCATGTAGCCCAGGCCGGTATGACCCTGACCTTGAGTAGCATCTTACCATCACCAAGAATGATGCCACAGTATGAAGACAAGATGATCAATTTCAACAATTGGCTTAAGTACTGGTGTCATTCAAAGGGGATCCAATGCCTGTCAGCTTGGGATGATATGCTCGACAAGCCACGATGCTTCACTAGGGATGGCTTGCACCTGTCACCCCTGGGCTTTCGGATATTGGCAAAGGCTCTTGCTACCCCCATAGTGCCTTTTTAGGCAAGGCTCAAAAGACAAACCCACCTCCATAGGTATCACAAGGGATAAGAAACTAAGAGTAATGCTACTCAACGCCAGAAGTCTAAACCTCAAGATGCACGCACTCGAAACTCTCCTTAGCATGGAGAACATTGATATCTGTGCAGTAACAGAAACCTGGTTCAGGGCTCCTGAGAGCACCCCAGCACTACCAGGTTATACCTCATACCATGCTTTTCGGCCCCAAAACTTGGACCGAACCAAGAAAGGAGGGGGAGTATCGATATTCATCAAAGATACCCACACCTCCAGGTTAGTGGCAAAGCACGAAGCATCAGAGACTATCCATGTGCAACTAACAGTGGGTAAAACTGCCTTCCAGTTTATAGCCTGCTACAGACCACCCTCCCAAACCCAAGAACCCCACTCGACCTTCCTGAGAACACTGGAAAATATGAAGGTCTCTCCAAACACCATTATATTGGGCGACTTCAACTACCCAAACATAGACTGGGAGCATTACTCTAGCTCCAACACCTAGCCCAAAGGTTCCTAGAATTTATAAACTCAAATGCTATGGAACAACTTGTTACCACTCCCACAAGAGGGGAAAACATACTGGACCTGATCATCACCAACATGGGGACTCTGTGCTCCAGACCAGAAGTGTATCCCTCACTGGTAAGATCAGACCATAAACTAATCTCACTGGATATTCACATCCTGATCCCACCCCCTGCCCAGAAAACCACAGTGAAAACTTCTCTAAAGCAAATTTCACACTCCTCAAAACTGAGGTGGAATCCTTCAAAGCCCCCAGGCCTGTGGAAAATATGGCCCAGACCGCAGAATCCTTTATAAACGCATTCTATGAACACCTTCAGGAATGCATGGATCATGCGATCCCAAATAAAACCAAGACCCAATCCTCCAAAGGCAGACGTCCTGTCTGGTGGACCCCAGCCATAAACAAACTATACAATAGAAGGAGGAAGCTACTAAATCATAGAGCAAAATCCCAAAAAGGGAAGGCATCACTGATCAGTATTAGCAAACAACTATGGGCACACATAAAATTGTCTAAGGCCAGCTTCGATAGAAAAATTGCACAGGACACTAAAGATAATCACAAGGCTTTCTTTAGTTATGTTAGGAACCTGGGTGGTAATTCCCAGATATGCTCAGAATTAGTCCAAAATGACAAAAAATACACCGAACCCACAGACATTGCCAACATCCTAGCTGACAGGTTCAGCAAACTTCTCCCTCCCCACCAAAAGGGCAAATATCTATCCCAGCAGAGTGCTGCCCCCCTGACATCTCAGATGCTCAGGTAAGAGCCGCCCTCTCCAAAGCAAAAAACACAGCATCAATGGGACCAGATGGTGTCCCGGGCTGCATCCTACATGGACTCCAAGAAGAGCTAAACCCAAACATAAAACTACTGTTCAGTCTCAGCCTTACTACAGGATATGTGCCCAAAGAGTGGCGTACAGCAACAGTGGTCCCTCTCCATAAAGATGGTGCCTCAACAGATCCTGGAAACTATTGCCTGACTAGTTTGGTCTGCAAAGCTATGGAAAGGATCATCATGGACCTCATAAATAAAGATATTGGGGACCTACAAACACTGGATCCTACCCAGTTCGTCTTTGTTAAGGGCAGATCCTGCCTCTTAAACCTGGTTGATTTCTTTGAAACAGTCACCAAGGCCATTGCAGGGAAGGTGGTCCACACAGCCTACCTGGACCTCACAAAAGCCTTCGATACAATACCCCACTTGGGCATTATAGATAAGCTCACCAGCTTAAATAAAAACCCCTATGTCACTAGATGGATTGCAAATTGGCTCAAGGACAGAACCCACATGGTTAGAATTGCTGGAGCCATGTCAGACTCCAAACCAGTTACAAGTGGTGTCCCACAAGGCTCAGTCCTGGGACCTCTCTTGTTCGGTATATATTTCTCAGAGGTACAGGCCAACACGGAAGGACTGTGGCTGACCAAGTTCGCAGATGACTGCAAACTGGGCACCATAATCGACTCTCCAGCTGACACAAGCATCCTCCAAAAGGGCCTCATAGAAACAGACAACTGGTGCCAGAGCCATGGCATCAAGCTAAATGCCAAAAAGTGTATAGTCATCCCCTTTGGCAAAAACAAAGTGCCCACAAATTACCACATAGGTGGTAATCCATTAAGTACAGAAGAAGTAATTAGGGACCTGGGGACCCAAGTTGATAGCAATCTCTCATTTGACAACCACATGGCCAAAGTGGTTAGAAAAACATTTTATATAGTCCACCTAATCATGAAGGGATTCACATCTAGATCAGGGGATGTCATTGTGCCTCTTTACTCATCCCTCATCAGGCCCATAATTGAGTACAATGCCCCTTTTGGGATGTACCTTACCAGACACCTGCAGCAAATGGAAAGACCCCAAAAGTACCTCACCAAGAGGATCAAAGGGCTCAAACAGATGCCATATATTGCCCGGTTAAAGAAACTCCAGCTCTACTCAGTGGCATACCGCCTGTTCAGAGGCGATCTATGCCTGACGTATAAAGCCATGTCCAACCCGGAATTAATGGACATGCTGCACGTCAGAAAATCCAAATCCCATCGAGCTATGCGCTCGAGAGACTTGAACCTCAGCACTGAAATAAATAGGACATGCTGGAGGGACAGATTCATAACCCAGAGGCTCCCTTCACTCTGGAATAAAATCCCAGTCCAGGTTAGGCAGAGTCCCTCATTGACTCTCTTCAAGAGGAATCTTGATGAGTGGATGGGAGATCATAGGTTTACCCCGGGTATCACTTCTGTGTCACTGTTAGACAGAGGCACAGTATACTAACCTCGCAAAATGGCATAGCAAAATAAATTTAAAATGGGTGGCGAAAGCCAAACACATTCTGGCTAGGCTTATAAATGCCCTAGGGCAGATAGCCTAGTATGAACCTATGAACCTATGAACCTATGAACCTATGAACAATTAAGAGTCATAAACATCATGTATCTCAGAAAATGTGTATGAATTCATATGCTCTGAGTCTGTTAATGTGTCAAGTTAATAGCAGCATTAATTTAAATGTGTCCCTGATGTTGTTATGCCATGTCCCTGATTCAGTCTTTATTTTTCCCCAGTCGTATGAGAACTCTGATAGGGGCAGAAAGCACACATTCCACTGACTACCTTAGAAAGATGATAGAATAATAGGTATGCAGTAGCATGACTTGGCTGACAGATGTGGGTCCAAAAGCCCAATTACTTGTTTGTATTGAAGAGTCTCAGTACCCATGTATCAGCCAGACAGGTGCAGATTGTAAGAGGAACACACCAATAATATGAATCAAACCCTGGACAGGCCACAGATTCCGTACAGTCGAACAGCATGCTGTCACCTAATGGGCAGCCATCCCTGATACTGTAGGCATGAAATCTGATGTAATAGGCATCACAAGGTAATATTGTAGTCCTCACTCCCACCCAGGGGTGTGAGTGTCAGATGCAAACACCAATGTCAGTGCATTTGCAAGTGCGGGAGCAAGCGGGTGTAAGCCTGTTTGGCTGTCAGTATGCGAGTATTACACTGGTAAAGCAAAGTAGAGGCTAACACGAGTGTAAGAAACTGTAACCAGAGGTTAGCATTGCTTAACACCGCGCAAACCCAAGCACACCCGCTCACAACTGCTTTAATGTGCCTTAATCCCTCCGTATCCAATGGCCTTGTTCTGCCCTGCATATAAAAACAAAAAAGGGACCAGCACACAACAGCAGCAAGATACAATTCCAAATGATAATTTATTTCAAGGTTGCTGAAAGTCAACCTTGCATAAATATGCACAAACCGGTTTCAGCTGTTAAAGCCTTTATCAATGTGACTTCTTCTTAATCCAAAAACATTAGTTTACACAAGCACCTTTACATCCTGGTTCTCTACTTATACCCTTATGTTAAAGTGGTATGAACCTATTGGAACTTGTATAATGGGTACATATACAGTGTTAAAATAAGAACATGTTCAGCATGAATATGCTTATAGTACAAATTTAACCACATACACCTGACATCCTAAAAATAACAATTACTTATTCATCAATATGAGTATTCATATTTGTAAAGTAAATGGCTGATATGATATATAGCCAGAATATTCTTATATTATTTGTTCTGTACAGAAATCAAAAAAATATATGTATATTTTAATTAGCATAGGTCTGTATGGTGTATATGGAATATAGTTATGAGGTAGTGGCTTGGATATTTAACTGTCCAATGATCATTATTTGAACATATATAGCCTGCTCCTTGAGGGCTTCACTGGCCTATCCATCATGTACTTGATATTCATTTAATCCTGGCTTGAAAAAAGCCCCAAGGGTGGTAATCCACTTATTCTCCATATTATTAAGTTTCGTATGCCACCCCATCTTGAAATTCCTGTGAAGTTAGATTTTATCTATTATGATGAACCTAAATGATGCTACTGTATGATGTTGACTATGTTTATATAGAGCATTGGTAATCCTTCTGTTTCTGATGGCACTCAAGTGTTCACTAATCCTAATTCTGATGGGCCTAGAGGTCTGCCCAACATAAAACGCAGAGCAAGTACTTTGCGCCAAATATATCACCATGCGTGCCTCGTTTTCTCTTGTTCTGCCATGCAACAAAATAAATGGCCTCTGAAAGGCTCGGAACCAGGACCCTGCACACACAACTAATGTGATTTACCAATACGCCATTGCAGATATACAGACATTGGACCTTACCACAAACATATCATACAGCGCAGTCATTCAACAGTATAGGAAATGTATTCCATCATGTAGATGTATGTGTGAATGTTTATGTCCAGCGTATAGGTACATACATGTAGAGAGATATATCAGGAACATACCATGTGACAACAAAGCATTACAAATGAATGAAAAGGGAAATACCAGCGATGCCTGTATTATGTAGTGTTGTCTTATGTACTATCAAGATTCTCTCAGACAGACATGCGTCATTCATACACGCAAACATTTGTACATTGGCCGTATACATCACTTTGTGCATGTAATGTACATTAACACAACAGTTCCTGTCCAATCATTATGTGGGAACAGTACTCTTGCAAGGTGTGACATCATCATCATGATAAAGGTAAATAGGGTAACCACAGAGGGACTGGTAGTGTTGTGTGCACAATAGGGTCATCTGCATCACGTGTACCTGGAACATTTAGGAGTGATGGGCATACAAGGATCGTGTGCCTGAGGGACAGAGGTGAGGACAACAGGAGTATGTTGTGATGCATATTAAAAGGGTTACATGTGTCCAGTGGACACGTGTGTGAAATGGACAGCTATGTATGGGGAAAATGTTGTCCTAGGAACTGATTGGCCTTATGTTTCCGTAGGGTGAGAGTGGGATGTGGGGAAGGACAGTAGATATGCCCGTGGAGGATAGGTAGGGTAGGATGACAGACAAGACAGCATACAGAGTCGGTATATGACACATGTGGGAGGGATACACCTCAGATGGGGAGGGGTGTTTGGCAATCACAAGCCCATGGAAACAGTGGGATGGAGGTCCCCAGCCATGGCAGCCACCAATGCACCAAAATAGCTGCAAAGGAGACAGTGCTGGGGGCTGTTCAGGAGGAGCAGCCTCACCCTGTAAATGTGATACTCCACTCTTGAGCTGGTGTATCTGGCCTCAAAGCTTCATATTGAGCCCCAACGCACCACGTCCAGAACTGTACGACAGTGGACATGTTCCTGTCTGGCCCTGCTCCTGGGGGGACAAGCCCCATCCTCAGTGGTGGTACCACCATAAGGTGGAGCAGAGCAAACAGAGGTTGAGGTCCAAGGCTGGGCCCCAGATGTGCTGGTGCCCAGTGCCATGGCTAGCTGAAGTGGGACAGGAGGTTCTGCTGGGACCTCTAAACCTATACAGCCTATGGTGCTGCAGTTTAAACACAGATATGGCTTAGTAATAGACAACAGCATTCATGATTACTTACAACAGTATGCATAGATATGATCATCAACCCAACACAACAGATGGTATACATTTGCAGAGGGAGCACAGCACATGCATATATACTGCATGACATCTGTACATAGTGTAGAAGACGTGTGACTGCAGCTATGAACAGTGGCCCATTATTGGCTTGTCACTGAGAACCCCATACAGTGTCTGTCATACCACTGTTTCATGTGGCATATGTCCAGTCAGGGAAACAATAGCAGTAACACATCCCTATCAGCATGTACTGGCTGCAATCCTCACACTATGCTCTTGCTGTGCACAGATGTGTGTTCAATGTGTAACACAGGAAACAAATAGTTCCACACACTGACCAGTCCACAGATGGCCCTACAGATGGGGGTCCTTCATGAACAGAGCACTGTCATGCCAGTTTTAAAACATTCAGAATAGCCATTACCACACACAACTTGTTAAACAGGCAGTATTCTCAATGAAGCATAGCTACACTTACATGCTGTAGTCATGTCTGCCACATCACCCTCCTGTCTATAGGCTATTTCCCACTGTGTATGATGTTTGAGGAACATCCAGATATCATCTGTGATGCCATTTCCAAACACCACATCCAGGTACCACTCACAGCGACTGTCATTGCCAAACACCAACATGATGTTCTTAGATACTGTACTGTGTTTATCATGTGAATGGCTATGGGAACATCATCACAGCTGTTCCACATGCAATCAGCTAGAGGAGGACTGCAATAAGTGCAGAGGCCAACACCTGATCATGACCATCACTTACAATGCACATGCCGCTGCTGAGCAGGTGTACACCTCCACATCCACCAGAGAGTGTGTGGGAGGGACAGACTAAGTACGTCAGAGAAGGGCTTGGAGACTAAAACCTAAGCATCGTCTGTCACACACCTACCAGTACAGGGGTCAAACCCCTGACTGACTAGTCATTACTATTACATGTGCATGCAGTTACTACATGTGCCACAAAGCCGACATGTTACTGTGCTGTAAGAACATATATGTGTGCTGGTGAGAGACATCTGCAACAGAGATTTAGTAGACTTACATTAGGTGTAGCACACATGGCTGTCCACATGAACGGATGTCATTGTCAACAAAACCACACTCTCTAATGGACTTGCATTGACACTCTTTGCCAGGCCCACAAATACACTCCCTAACTACTTAGTTTGTCACACACTGCAGTAATGCACAGGTACTACATGCACCACAGGGGATATCTGGAGGTTCTATGGGCTAGGGTATGTGAACGTGTTTGACATCTATTAGTATGCCAGTGGGGGTTATACTGGGAGTGACTGTGGTTGGGAGCATCATAACCCACACACAGACACAAGGTGCCAGCACTGACATGCATGTATGCATTGCTTCATGGGTGTGTAGTGGTTGGCTGTGCAAGATGGCTGTTCAAGGCTGGGTGAGGAGTAATCCTTAGCATCGTGCCACCTGACAATGGTGTGCAGTGTGGTACAGGGATGTAGTGTCTGCAATATCCCACAGAGATGGGTATTGCATGAACTGTTCTGACATACTGGTTACCATTGTGTATGGCCATAGCTTTGCAATGCATGCCATGTCTGCATTTGATAGTCCTTGACATGGACATTTCCTGGGATGTGCATGTCCCACAATACTACAGTGACATGTACAGGTGTACCTGGTTTGACAGGCACATGTTGTGTACACAGATTGTTATCCTCCAATATGCCAATGCTGGCCTGGTGTGGCGAAACCTGCTTATAGTCAGCAGGTCGACCCTGCACTTGCATTGATAGCTTGATACAGGTATTCCCTGGTGTCAGTGGCATCGGTCCATACAGGGCACATGTGTCAGGTGTTAGATATTATGAATATAAGGCTGAAATTAATTCTGTTGTAAATATGCTGAAAGAAAAAGTTTGCTTGAATATATGTATAGAGTTTACAATGTGCATTCATACTATATGTATAACAGACAGGCTTCTCTTCACAGCATCAGAAAATGCCTAACAAAGCAATACTGGAAAACAAGCATTACATGATTTTCTCATGTTTGTAGAACAAATATCTATTAACAGACATCCTTTTTTATAAATTCAGCAATACGTGATGTTTTTCCAGTAGGAACAGCTTATACAGATGTTTCCTTTCAGAATGGCATCCTCACATCAGCAAAAGTGCTTAAATCACAAAAGGACAATAGAAAGTCAAAAAACAGACATTATGTGACTTCCCATAGAAGGCCAGAAAAATATATCAACAGGAAATAACAATCTCTTGTGTGCGTGACTAGCTCTGTATATAGCTATTGTAGTAATTCAGTTATGTGAGAGAAGGACAGAGAGAGGTATTTTGTAGAAGCCATCATTCATATCTGTAATGAAGGAAAACTTTGTAAATATATGCTACAAATCTGACAGACTACGTGTGGTGTGTTATAAAATAAGTTATCTGTAACTGTGCTTATAGCTGCAAAATATATTTCTTTATCAGTGTGCAATTTGAAAGGCTTGGTGCTTTAAACAGACTACAGATGGAGTCATGCAGAGCTATGTGTCTCTGATTCAGCAGTAAACAGCACAGCAAGACTGTGTGTCTTAAGAAGACTTCAAATCCCACAGCAAGCAAGTAAGCAGTAAGCAGAGCAATATAATTTTTCAATGGTGACCCTGCAAAAGTGCTTAAAATTCCCTCTGTTTTTAAACATACTCAAAACATTCTATATAAAAAACACATTAAGAAACAAAACCTTTAGTCTTTTTTGATACAAGTCAAAATGCAATTTTACATAGTTAATACAATAAAAACATGTATTACTACCAAACCTGAATGTATTTAACAACTTTTTCTTTTGCAGACCATTCTGTGAAAATATTTTATCAGTTATGAGCTGTTTCTGTTTTAATTTTACTTGATTAATTTATTCTTTTGCAATCACAGAATTTAATTTATGACTTAGAATTGTTTTATTAACTCTTTGCAACTGTTGAATTAACTAAAGACAATAACTATGTGCTACTGCAAGCATTTATACACTGCTGAAAATATACAGTTTTAATGTAATTTTAACCATCACATTGTGTTCATGTCTCTGAACTGCTCAATAACATCTTGGTAAAATACTGAACTGGGCTTAGATAATAAATATTTGAAAGCAATTATTTTACTGGGGTGAAACCAGTGATATTACAACTTGACAAATTACTTTTGAACTTATTACAATGTATCCTGATCAGTATGTATTTACACAGACTGTTTGCTATTTATGCATTTCAGTCTAGTAGGTATCCTGGACCCATTGTTTTCTTTAAATATGTTTTTTTTCACACATATTCATTACTAGACATTAATTTCATTTGTACTGAAATCTTCTACATTTGTACATACAAAGACTGTAAAGTACATTTAGTCTAATCTTACAAATTTAATAACATTAATATTGAGCAAAATCTTGGAAAATGTTTATGTCTCTTTAGAAATATCTAGTGGAACTGGCACCAAATGCATATGTCATGTTATTTTAAACTACATACTCAGCAATTAAAAATATTCCTGCTTTTTTATACCAACATTGTTTTGTCAAAAACATATTGAAATAGTGACCATTCTTGCTATTAGAAACATTTATGCATTTTGCATATCTTTATTCTCTCTTGTATAGCTTTAATAAAGCAATTTTAAATCATCTCTTGTTTTTTAAACCATCTCTTGTATAGCTTTACAATTTAACAGGTTGTAAATACAATTTAATTCTAAACAATACAATAATAACCATTATGATAGCTATTAACAACTTGTAAAATATCTTATCCTATCAGGTTTAATCCAGTTTACCAGTATTTCTAATACAATAATACCTGTTTTTCCCCCATAAAAGAGTATTGTCAAGAAGGAATGAGATATTTTTTCCTGTAGCTTTATTTTAGACCCTTGTTGTTTATTTTTTCTGTAGCTTTATTTTAGACCTTTGTTGTTTATTTTTTCTGTAGCTTTATTTCAGACCCTTGTTGTTTATTTTTTCTGTAGCTTTATTTCAGACCCTTGTTGTTTATTTTTTCTGTAGCTTTATTTTAGACCCTTGTTGTTTATTTTTTCTGTAGCTTTATTTCAGACCCTTGTTGTTTAATTTTTCTGTAGCTTTATTTCAGACCCTTGTGCAGTACTGCTTATACAGTCAGTGTAAAACTGAAAAAGTGCCACTCCCCCTTATACAGTCAGTGTAAAACTGAGAAAGTACCCCTCCCCCTGCAGTACTTCAGCACTGTTTACCTGCCCTATGCTGTGAGAATAGAATGTATGTCAGCCCAACACTTTGGTTATACATTTATTTTATTAGGTTACTAAATAAAGCTTTCACTGTATATTACCTCTAGTAGGTATTTACACCCTCCTGTACAATTGATTTGAACTATATATATACTATAGCCCATTTGCTGGCTGTAATTGATGCAACTGAGGTTTTTTTTGTCCTTTTAACATTTACTTGCAAACAGATTATAAGTGACATCTATGCACAATTGTGACATTTTATTACAATTACCAAATAGTGTTGCCTGTAAACATTTTAACAATTATGTTTTAATAACAATGATGCTTTAGAAAAACTCAAGCTACTTGTCTGGCAATCAGTCTTGTTGTTTATCTGATCTTTCCAACATTTCCTGTAACTATTCATTCAGTCTAGGAAGGTCTGAG
Source organism: Protopterus annectens (assembly GCF_019279795.1). Classification (NCBI taxonomy): domain Eukaryota; kingdom Metazoa; phylum Chordata; order Ceratodontiformes; family Protopteridae; genus Protopterus; species Protopterus annectens. Next base: position 1,665,918,400 of record NC_056744.1, on the reverse strand, counting down.
CTCACATTTTCTATTCTATAAACTATAATTAATTCTTTGGCATTTTCCTTTAATGTGATTGTGATTTGCATAACTATGCATTTATACAACATAAATAGACATTATTTTACAATTACCTTACATGGATTTCAGTATTTTTTATTTATTTATCTATTTAACTGTCCTGCCATTAATTTTACAAAAACTGTTTGACTAATACCATCTGTGATTTTATTTATTTTTAAAATTCAGAACTTTAACTGTTTGGTGTTACTATACAATTATAACATATGTTTATTTATATTTGCTGTTGTCTGCCTTTTGCTTTTGTGCATTGCAAACAAATGTACTCTAGATGAAAAGAACACACATGCATGTCTGTCTTGTATCTGTATATCTTTATACAAGCATGTCATGTCCCTACCATCCTAGCATGCATGCTTAACCATTTTCAAAACATAAACATATTATAAAATATATTTCTTTTGCACAGATTAACTGTGTATGCAGGAAATTCCCAGTCTTTGTCAGCTGAGCTAATTTATTTCCTTTATCCTGCAACTGCTGTTGAATTTCCTGTGATGTTGCATGGTCTTTCTGACATTCTTTAGTAAGCTGTTCTGCTGAATTTGAAACTCCTATGCACTTTTGAAAAGATGTGTGTATAACTTGTCTAAGCTTCCTGAACTCATTGTGTCTGTCTTTTAGAAGTTTATTACATTTCTTTGTAACAAAATGTACTAGAGTTTCTATCAGTAACTGATTTGACTGTTGTTGCAACTCTGAAATAAACCTTTTACATCTGGTGACAGAACATAACTGTCTAACATTTGAATATAATGTCAACATATTAGCTTTTCTTGGTTCTTTACCTTTACAATTTTTGTCTGTACAGTCTAACCTTTGGATAATGTCATGCACTGTATTTTTATGACATTGTACACACAATAAACATTTTTATACCACACATGATTTTATTTCAGATACCAGTCAAATATTATAATCCATTTGCATAATGCCTTGCTATCAAATTGCAATCCATTTGCATAATGCCTTACTATTAACTTGCCCTAATAAGGTTTTACATTTGCTAATATGCTGTATATACATTTATTCTGTTATTATTATTACCTCTATGGCATTCATACTGTATGTAACACAGAATAATTTTCTTACCAGTCAACAGACAGGCAGATGGCCAAGCTGCTTTGCTGTAGATGGTTGAAAAGTTTCTGTAGTCACTTGTGAAGTTGGTACAGCAAAACTGGCAGATTCAGTCTTACAGCTTCATCTTGTACCTTTTCTGGAGAATTTATGGAACTGCTCCACCTTCCTGCAGTGCAGTCTCACCAGATTTAGATGTCTATTAAACTGTATTGCTACAAACTGTTGAAAACTGTAGAAATCTGAAGTACTTCACATAAACGTTACTGTGCTTTTACAGGAGTGACATTACCCATTCACTCCCCCTGTTTTTGGATACAGGCTAGGAATGTTGTCAAAGGGTCACCATTGAAAATTTATATTGAGCTCTGCTTACTTGCTGCTTGCTGTGGGATGGATTTGAAGTCTTCTTAAGACACTCAATCTTGTTGGCTGGATTCTGCTAAAATTCAAAGTCTGGTTATATTTGCATTCACAGTCTGTTGCATACAGAAACTTGCAGAATATATACTGATGAGAGAATATACTTTGCAGTATCAACTTTAGAGAGCAGTAACAAATAACTTTTTATAATAAACCAAACGGACCAACGTTGCAGCTTAAAAGTACTGTTCCAACTTTTACTTCTCATATAGTACAGACGATGTGAGAGATATAACATTTACCTCAGGACAAATGAGTCCCTACCATACCTCTAACATAACTGGATTTATACAGCTCTTTATATACACTTTTAGTCATGCATAAACATATACATTTCCTCTTGATATTCTATTTTGGAGAATTGCTCATCCTGTAGAAGCAATACTAAGCTTCCTTGTTTAACAATGTCTTGTAAGAGACCAGCTTTTTTGACAGTGTGAACATCCTGTATTCTATTTGGATCTTTGTACAAGAACATCTGTTCTTTTGCCAATGCTGATAACAGTGTCCTGTTGTCCATGCAGAAAAACATGTTTTTGGGGAAACACATTGCCACAATGTCATTCTCCATTCTTTAAAAGCTGATTTTGCATTTTTGCTCTTGCATACATCCTGTTTTTAAGTCTGTAAGGGAAAAATGTCCATTCAGCAGGTTCCTTATTTTCCAAGCCATGGTCATTTAGTATGACTGCTGATCACATATTACTAAACTCTGTTTCTGCATTTAAGCAAGCTTTTTCTTTCAGCATATTTACAACAGAATTAATTTCAGCCTTATATTCATAAAATCTAACATAAGGCATTGTATGGCTTCTGTGGATCACATTTTATGGCAACACATATGTTGCAGGCATCCAATGGGGAACATAGTGAAGGCACATTGTCCGCAATTATTTGCTTATTGTACTGCTGTACAGGGTGCCATGCCCTCTGAAGCCCAATGCAATCACACCATGCCTACTATCTGTCATCAATGTGCAGGGTACTAGCAACATAGCGGGATATCCTAGACAAGTGTGTTTGTGTATGACACATGGGTTCAGGACATATTCCGGCTACTAGTAGGGTTGCATACTTTGTTCACCAGGCCTTTTGCCAGATGTAGGGGTATGGCTTGCCAACACAGTCCCATGGCTGACTGACATCTGTACTTTTCGTGAAGTGGGCATTGTGACATAAGACGGACACCATATAGGAAAACTACAAAATCCGCTCCCCAACATGTCCAGTGGTTAGACACTCACAGCCCCTTCCACACAGGCTCTGACAGTCAAACACACACACCTGCCATGTCCTGGATTCGAACCCCTACCTACCTAGTGTATCACAGTACAGCAGTAAGCAGTTACGGCACATACTACGGTGAACACTGGGTTATAGCACTCCTAGAGGTGTATTCCTAGGTGGGTGACATCAGCAGGATTGACAAAGGTGGTCATGTGATTTGTACAGAGTGTGCATACTCTACAAAGCATTGTACTTGTCTCACACACACACACACACACACACACACACACATACACACACAAACACTCACACAGTTGGTCTCTCTTGGAATAGAACCCCTACCTAATTAGTTTATCACACTACAGCAATACGCAGTTACAGCATGTGCTATGGAGAATATCGGGTTACAGCAGTCTTAGAGGTGTATTTCTAGGTGGGTGACATCAGCAGGATTGCTAAAGTTGAGTATATGAATTGTACGGAGTGTGAGTACTCTAAAAGCATCGGTCTGTCCTCAGGCAGACGGACACACACACACACACACACACACACACACACACACACACACACACAGTTGGCAAGTCTGGGATTAGAACACTGGTGTAACTACTTTATCACACTACAGCAATATGCAGTTACACAACGCACCACAGAGACTACTGGGCTACAATGTTCCCAGAGGTGTAATTCTAGGTGAGTGACATCAACAGCCTTGTCAAAGGTGAGCATATGAATTGTACGGACTGTGGGTAGCCTAAAAAACATTTCTCTCTACACAGTCTGAGACAGACATGCACACATTCACACACACAATTGGCAAGTCTTGGGTTAGAACTACTATCTAACTAGTATATCACTCCAGCAGTATGCAGTTATGGGACATGCCATGGAGATTACTGAGCTACAGCTCTCCCAAAGGTGTATTTCACAATGGATGACCTCAGCAGGCTTGTCATAATACCGCTATGGGGAGGAGAGTGTGTACATGGGCCATAACCCAGTCATGTAGGGATTGACATGCCACATGCAGGTGCACATGGGGCCATATGTCACAGGTATGTGTATACAGCTACTAGATGACTACTTCCCTTTACAATCATGTTGCAGAGCTGGCACATGCACCACATAGTCTGTCATGCTGACAGATAAAGGTGGCTAGTATCTGCAGTGAATGACATCTGCATCTCATGTGTTTGGGGCCCTTTGGCTGTGTGCTGAGTGGGACAGTCCCGGATGGCTCCTTGTCATGGTCACCCTCTTCCACACATCTATATCCATCTACCTTTGATGTATTATAGTGTGTTGTCCTTACATATTTGCCTGTATTCCTATCCACTGTGTGTGCAAGGCAGGAGTGGTGCATACTGACATGTGCCTGCACTAAGAACTGCGACCACCAGATATGTCCAGACCACTGGTGTTAGAAGACATGGCCTTCATGTGTTTAAGTGTGTGAGCATGCCCAGTATGACTTTTCAGTATGTTGTTGACTGACATTGCCTTCATACCTTCAAGTGTGTCAGCATGCCCAGTATGGCCATCTGTATTGCATGTGTGTATCATGTCTCGGTAGTTTGTACTGTGGTGCTGACCTTTGTGTTGTACACCAACAGGTAGCATGCTGTGTCTGCAGGGTATCCATCGGTCATGTGGCATTGACTGTTGCTACATTTCTGCATAGCGGGGGGGACACCTGTCTGTATCTACATTCCTGTACAGGAGTGGGGGGGCACACCTGACTGTTCCTATAGGTGTACATTGAATGGGGGGGCACACTTGACACTTGTACACATTTGCTAGTACTGTACTGGTATGTCAGGTACTCCATTTCAGTGTGTAGTCTTACCTATTGTGCTGGCTAGAGGCATACCAGTGTACTACAGATCTTATGCGGTGTCTAAAGGGTCTTGACGTCTGTCCAACATAAAAAGATGAACAGGTACAGGTAGCTAGATAAATTATCCAGTTGCTACTGCAATTACCAAAAACGTTAATCTGATACACTTTACTGCATAAGTGAACATTTAAGTGAGATTAGGAATAAAATAATTACCAACGCCCTTTATAAGCATACTATCACACACACTACTGCCAAATTTCATTTCACCATAATAGACAAAATTCAAATGCACAGAACCATCAAAGCAGGTTGGCATGATATATTAAACCAAAAGGAATCCTCTTGGATTATCAGGCTAGGGGCTTTATTCAGACCTCGCCTTAATGAATTAAGTTAGATCTGATGGTTCTGTTCAACAATAGTGTATTTTCTCATGTGTATTTTTTTAGATATATCTCTTTAAATACATTTGATATAAAAGCAGATGCTAGGATGTGCTCTAATGGAATATTTTGTTGCACTGAAGAAGGCTTGAATTTACAGCAGAAACCGGTTTGCTTGTTATTCTACATGGACTTGCCACAATAAAGCCTTTAAATTTTACCTCTCCTTGTGCTGGATTACTTTTTTACAATTTGGACTGAATTGGTATAATCCGGGCACTCTGTCTACCTTGCATGGTTTTGGTTTGTTCCCTTGTTCTGCCCAACAATGAAACAACTGGCCTCTGCAAGATTCAAAACCAGGACTCTGCACACCACAGCCGATGTGCTTTACCACTAAGCCATGGCAGATATACAACCATCCTATGTTATCATGAACATATCATCCAGCACAATCATTCAGCAGTATAGAACATGTATTCCATTACGTAGATGTATGTGTATTAATGTCTATATATATATATATATATATATATATATATATATATATATATATATATATATACATATACACATACACATACATAGATATAGAATGTATATCTCAAGAACAAACCTCATGACACCAAAGCATTAGACAAAAATAAAAAGGAAACCACCAGCGACTCCTGTATTATGTACTGGTGTTAATCCCAAGGCAAGTGTGTTTCTGTGTGACACACGGGTTCATACTGTATTCTGGGTAATATTAGGGTTGCTGACTTTACTCACCAGGCCAATTGCCAAATGTATGGGTATGTCTTGCCAACCCAGTCTCTTGGCTGATTGTGACATTTATGGCCACTATATAGGGAAACAACAAAACACACTCCTCAACACATCCAGTGGCTAGCCACTCACAGCCACCAACACATAAGATATGACTGGCAAACACACACACCTGCTGTGCCTTGGAATAGAACACCTGCCTGACTACCTTAACACACTATAGCATTACGCAGTTACAGAACGTGCTACTGAAATTACTGGGTTACAGCACTCCAAGAGGTGTATTTGTAGGTGGGTGACATCAGCAAGATTGCAATAGTTGAGTATAGGAATTGTATGGTGTTTGAGTACTCTAAAAAGCATTGTTCTGTCCTCAGGCAGATGGACACACACACATACTTGCCATGTCTGGGATTTGAACACTGACCTAACTACTTTATCACACTACAGCATTACACAGTTACAGAACGCGCTAACGAGATTACTGGGTTACAGCAGTTCGAAAGGTATATTTCTAGGTGGGTGACATCAGCAGGATTGCAATAGCTGAGTATAGGGATTGTATGGTGTGTGAGTACTCTAAATAGCATTGTTCTGTCCTCAGGCAAACGGACACCCACACACACATGACATGTCTGGGATTAGAACACCAACCTAACTACTTTATCACACTACTGCATTACGCAGTTACAGAATGTGCTACAGAGATTACTGGATCACAGACATCCCAGAGGTGTATTCCTACATGGGTGACATCATCATCAGCCTTGTCAAAGTTGAGTATAGGAATTGTATGGAGTGTGAGTACTCTAAAAGCATTGTTCTGTCCTCAGGCAGATGGAGACACACACACACACACACACACACACACACACACCAGTGGTGGGATCAGAACACCTGCCTATTTACAGATCACTATTACAGTACTATACAGTTACGAGTCGTGCCACAGAGACTACACATTTCAAGACTGTCATTATGACCTTCTAGGATTGCGGACATCAACAGGGATGCTGGCAGTTAAGATGTACATAGCTGTGAACCTGTGTGTTTAAAATAGGAGTCCATCCTGAACTGGAGTATGCCCATCTGTGGAATGCATGACTACTATCACTATACAGGGTTACAATGGCCATGCTCATATACATAGAGGCACATAACTGACCCAGGGTTTCAGTGGACATGCTCACACAGTAGCACAGGGCTGTTTGGAATGCACTATGACTCTAACTACACAAGGATATACTGGGCATGCTCATACACTTAGTAGCACAGGGCTGTTTGGGATTCACTCTGATTCTAAACACGGAAGGCCACAGTGACCATGCTATTACAGTTAGATGTACAGAACACATTGTAATGGACTCCAGTGTTAGTAGTTGTCATTGTTAGCAGGAACGCTGCACTACATATATCTGACACTGGTCATCTGCACAACATCTGCTGCTGTCCGTCGCCTTAGATGTACCATTCTATACCAAGCACAATACTACCACTCGCAGTGATGTCATGCTAGGAGTGGCAACTGCTTGACCGACACAAGGAGTCAATGTCCTGCTGTAATTACGAGGTTGTCCAGTGTCTGTCATTCTGGGATGACATGACTGAAAGAAGACAGGCCTTTGTCACAGATCACATGCATCCATGATTCAAGGGAGTGGGGATAATACCTAGGTCACATTTGCCCATATAGTGCCATTCCAAGGCAAATGTCCTAAACACAGGATAACACCCTGACACCTAGAAGACAATTGCATTGTAAGCTTATGCTAACCAGTGCACAATAGCACTACCACCATATAACTCAGAACCAGGCATGTGGGCCATAACACAGGTACAGACCACTCCAGGTGGTGGTGTCCCCACATACATAAAGACCACTCACATGTACTGACCAGTACTCCCACAAAAGTCATCACAGATGAGCCAGGTGCAGGTCACAGTGTCAAAAGCTGCATTCTAGAATGTAATCCTCAGACACCGCCATGTCCTTGGACCACCAACACACATCCATACATGTGGTATGACATATAATGGTACAACACCATGTAACCTTTGACTAGTGGACTGTACCTAGCTCTACATCAACTGTGCAGGGTACCCTTGTACTGACACAGTTGCATCATGTGTTATGCAATGCAATGATACCACTGTTTGTAACCAGGTCAGCTGTACACATACCAGGGTCCCTCGGATATTGACAGCATTAACAGATGACTGTTGCTGTACACCAGTAAACAACACCCTCATGTTTGGATATGACATACATGCACCTGCCCTGGATATCTACATGCCACACTCATACAACATATATGTAAATAGCATAGCTGTCATTGTCCTTTGTACAGACAGGTGGCTACAGTCATTACACACATGCACATGGAAGATAGGTCCATGGCTGCTGAATGCTAACAGTACATAAGGTGTGATATCAATGTTGACAGAGGTAATATTCCCTCTGTACTGGTTGCCCATGACACCTATCATATCATACAACATTCCATGTGTCATGTGTGTCATTACACACGTCCACCAAATGCAATGCCTACAAACATGCCCAAATGACAGGATTGTAGGACCTACACAAATGTACATGTAGTGATGTGCATTCAGATACCATGCGTGTGAAGTTGCTGATGTTTGCAGGTGACATGTGTCTTAGTACATCATGCAGTTGCAATGCAGTCTCAACATTGCCAACTGTATATGGTGATATGCTAAAAGTACGGTAAGCTGTACTTCAGGTATGGACAGATGTGTGGACATAATGTGTTGAGCACAATATAGTACCCAAGGGACTGAGACTTAACAAGTACCCCAACAACATATGGGGGAATGCGCAATTGTTTAAAGTTATTTCGGACATACTTAATGAGTGTGGTATTTCAATTCTAAAGGCAATGATACGTAGTAATATAGAAATATTAGAAGATACCAAAAAGAGAATTGATAAATTGCAACAAGATATTGGTAAAGATTTATTTTTTACTGTGCATGAATACAAAGACATTTATTGTAAAGTGCTTCATGATGTGGATTTTAACGTGTCTAAGAATTATAAAAGGAAGTTAGGGAAAATTGAACGCGATTTACATGATTATAAAGAAGGTAGGGCCTACGTGGATCCAAGTAAATACTATAGGAAAAGGTCTTATAATGACAATTTATCCCCTGTAAGTGAAGTTACTGGTAGAAGGCCCGACTTTGAACCTCCTAATAAATACAGGACACAGTTCCAGGAAAGAGGGTCAGTTTACACTAATTTTAACAATGAACATGGCGGTTTTGTAGTTAATGAAGAACTGGATCAGTTTGACCCTTTGGGGGAAGGGGGAGAGGGTCCACGGAGGTCAGAAAGATTAAAGAAACAGAATCATCCTTTTTCCTGTGCAGAGGCAACAGGGAACCAATATTCGAGGAAACGGGGGGGAAACAATTACAGATAACGTGTGATTTAGACAATATTGTAAGAACCCCTATTGATAATGTGGATGTCCTGAATTTTACATACAGAGCAGAAAGTACACATAGTGAAGACATGCAGTATGACATTGACTGGAGAAATGGATATTAGCAAAGATGAATATGCTAATTCCAATAGGTGTAAAATATGTGTTGAAAATAATTTTACATATACAATTTTACTGATTTAGAGGTCACTACTGGTTTTTTGGGCCTTTTCACAAAAGGTTTTTCATTTATACCTATTAAAAAACCCAAAATTGATGAGATTCTACTCGATATAAAATTATTTACAAGAAAGTTACATTTGAAAAACACATTTAAACATGAGGAACAGATGGTGACAAATGTGTTAAAAAGAAGGAGTGTGTTTAATCCCCCCTTACAACATGATATTTTCAATTTTGAGACTTATGTATTGAACATGGTTAGGGAAGGTTTTAAAGTGGAAGATGGAATTAAAGAATATAGCAATCTGACAGTGGAAGAAATTAGTATTTTGGAAATGTTACAGTGTAATGACAAAATAAGAATTATGAAGCCCGATAAAGGGGGAGGGGTGGTTTTGATGGACCACTGGGACTATACCAGAAGGATGCTTGATATTTTAAATACAGGTGACAGATATCAGATTGCATCTAGGAACGAAATGAATATTGGTTATAAGAAAATAGACCTTTGGTTGGAAGATAATCTTTTACAAGGGCTTATAGATGTGGATCTGTATAATTTTTTCAAAGTACCCAAGCCAGTAGTTCCAGAGATATTTGGTATCCCAAAAATACATAAAGATGTCCAAAACCCCCCACTTAGACCGATTGTGACATCTCAGTGTTCAAAAACGCAGACTTTAGCTATTTATGTAGATACTAAGCTAAAAAATTTTCATAAGGATTACCAACATATACTTATTGATTCTTGGGATTTTTTAACTAAATTCAATGTTGTTCCATACCATGAGAATTATGTTTTTATTACAATTGATGTTAGAGATTTATTTTCAGTAATACCGCACGATATTGGTTTAAGTTGGTTTGAACATATGTTAATTAAATTTAATTTTCTTAATACAGCAGAGTTTAGACTGATACTTGAAAATATGGAGTTAGTTTTGAAAAACAACTTTATTTTCAAGGAGATATTTACCATCAGATAGGTGGGGTAGCAATGGGGTCCTCGTGTGCCCCCATCTATGCAAACATTATTATGCTTTTTTGGGAGTTGCAATATGTTTTCAAATCAAATTTCTGGGAATATGTTATTACATATTTCCGGTTTTTGGATGACATTTTTATAATTTGGAATGGTACTGTGGAACAAATTGAAGAATTTATTCAGTATTTGCATACAACATCTACTTTTTTACAATTTACTTTTCAACATAACACTGAACAGGTAAACTATCTTGATGTAACAATTACAAAAAACAGGACAGATAAAAAATATGAATCTAGAATTTTTAGAAAAGAGTGTTTTTCAAATTCATATGTGCACTTTGAGAGTGACCATTCATTATATTTAAGGAGGAACATTATTAAGGGCCAGATGATCAGGGCCTCACGTATGACCAGTGATAATGATAAGTGTTCTGAAGAAATGGAATTCATACAAGGGTTGTTTAGGGAAAGAGGGTATCCATTAAGACTAATTAAAAATGTTAAGAGAGAAGTTATAAGAAAACGGAACATTCAGTATCCCCCACTTTTAACAAACAACAATGTAAATACTAGTATGGTAACAATTGATTTTATGAGAACTAACAATAATACCATGGATAGTGGTGATCTACCCCATTTGACCCTAACATATTACAAAGGGGTAGGTTGGATACAGAAGGGGATTAATGAGGTTTGGAGAATCTTCTCTAGAATGAGTATTGATTGTTCTATCTTTCAACAACCATTGAGGTTTGGTTATAGAAAAAAAACTCAATTTCAAAAAACTGTTTGAGGGGAAAAAATCTTTATTTCCAAGTGGAACACAACAAAAGGTGGGGACACATAAATGTAGTAGATGTGCATAGTGTTCTTTTATAATGGGAGAAAATATGCTCTGGTTGAGGAGTATAGGCTTAAAACTGAAAAGTAATGGCTACTATACTTGTCATACTCAGGGTGTGGTCTATTTAGCCTATTGTTTGACTTGTGGGAAGTATTATGTTGGAAAAACTGAACACAAGCTAAAACAACGTATTTACGAACACATAAGGGACATAAACAAGAGAAATGACAACAATGCACTATTTAGACATACCAGTATATGTGTAAAAGCCAACATTAAGTTTTGGGTTCTTGAAGAGGTTAAGAGAGGGGATAGGGGAGGTGATTGGGAATCCCTGCTGGAATATAGAGAATTTATTTGGCAGCTTAGATTGGATGCCTGTGGTTCCAGCGGGATGAACGACCACCTCTCGATTAAACCTGCATTGAAACTTTTAGCAAATAATCCCAAAAGGAATTAATACAAAAAAGAAGTTTTGTCTGGGGAAAACTATTTTAGCAGTTAGTGGCCTCCTGATTATCAAATCATGTCATTTTATTTAACTTTATTCATTATGGGTAGTCAATATATTTATTAATATATATATATATATATATATATATATATATATATATATATATATATATATATATATGTATTTATTATTTATATTACTATATATTGTTATATGAAATATATTTGATACATTTTTTATATGTGTTTTTATACATTTATATAAATGTTAAATAATTTTTAAATACAGAATGGTATATTTATGTATTTATTATTCACACATATTTACACCATAGGATATTACACTAAGAGGTTCTATATATAGTTTAGAAATGGATTTTTTATAATTTTTAATATATATTTTTTATAATTTATTATTATTTTTTTCTTTCTGCAACTTCATGAAGCACTTTTTACTTAATATATATTTGTTTTTTATATATTTTTTGTAATAATATGGATTGTATAATATTTCATGTATTTTGTACAAGAAGCACAGTATATTCCAGTGTAAGAGTCAACAAGTGGATATAAATGTGGAAGTGACTTTTATTTTTTGCAATAATCAAGGTATTATCTAATTAATCAATTAACTAACAATGTATTTAAGGTATCTGATCATTTCAAACAATGGATTCTGATGAAGTCTATATGGTTTAGATGAAAGCGCGCTCAATTCCAGTTTCGTTTTTTTGTGTTTGTGTTATTTTTCGTTTATTAAACATTTTTCCTTTGTTGAACCAACGAGTGGTTTATACGTTTGTGGAATAGAACACTGTGCTGTTTTATACCTTTACCATCGTGGTTTGGAATTGGTTCGGAGGGTAGCCCTTTATGGTAAAGCCAGCGGAGGTGGTTTTGACTTACAGATGTGTGGACATAACTAAGTGGTGGGGCATCTTTGCAGATGGATGTTTGCTGAGGACAGCTCACAGGTGTGTCACAACCATTCTTACAATAACCAGTGTAACTGCTAAGCTATGGTTTTGTTAATTGAAGGGGAACACACACAACTTAGACAGCGGTCAGGGTGACACTGAAGGTAAATAAGTGATTGGACAGCACAGCACCAGCTGCACTGCTGCTACCTCCACTATGGGAGTGGGAATGAGAGGTAGCACTTTCACGTAGACCTGCAACAGGTAATGTAGCTGGCCTACGTCCATGTGCCCAACGCCTCACTCCTATCAGATGTTCCAGCACAGACATTCCACGCTCAAAGATTGACATGCCACATTCAAGGACTCCCACCATGTCACCCAATCATCTATCCAAAACATCAGCAAGATGATAGTGAGCATTTGCCATTGCCTGGATGCTGTTGGTTAAAGAATGGAGAGCAGCCCTCTGAAGCCTCTGACCTTCTCTGTTCTGCCTTTCAGCACATGCCTGTGCCTCCATTACAGCCTGAAACATGCACTTGACACCTGTAACAGTTAAGACCTCCCATGTGCATATATTGTGCATATCAGCACAGTTGCCAAAGGAAGAGTCAGTACACTTTGTAGCGCATGCAATACTGCTGTAAGTCTGTCATTCTTATCATGAGATAGGCAGATGTTTGATTCACAGTACTGGCACGTGTGGTTGTGTGTGTGTCCATATATGTCACGTATGGTGGGGAATACATCTCAACTGTTATTCACTCTCCTGTACACTGTTGTAGACATATGTACAGACTGCAATGTAGAAAGCAGGACATAGGCAGGGGTTTGGATCTCACACATGTCAAGTATCTGTATGTGTGTGACACAGGTGTATTCAATTGTGAATGCCACAGTGTGTGTGTGTGTGTGTGTGTGTGTGTGTGTGTGTGTGTGTGTGTGTGTGTGTGTGTGCGTGTGTGTGTGTTACTGTGTCGGTGAATCCGTGAGTGTGTGGGTGTGTTACTATGTCAATGAATACATGTGTGTGAATACCTGAGTGTGTGGGTGTGTTTGTGTGTTTGCATCCTGTCATGGGGATGTATATTACTGTTTCCCAATGAGGTAACACTCTTTCCACTGGCCTCTACCCTTGTCATCAGCTAGACTGCTCTACTACCTCCCTGCTCCATGTAACTGTACCTGTGATGTCACCTAGTATGGATGTCACTTCTCTAGCCACAGTAGCTTAATACACAGCTATCATGCTCTTGGATCAGTAGACGTGTTTGGAACGTGGGTCTTTCTAACTATGATGCGGAAGCTACAAAGTGCATGCTGGTATTTTCATACATACAGAGCTGTGAGTAGTCCACATTTACATATGGGACACTAACTACAAACACTGACATCCCCCAGCACATGCAATTAAACCTGAAGGAGGAAGGCAGAACATCAAGACCAACATGCAGTTATTGTTGTTACACATGACACATACTGTTAACAGTACAAAATTCATTCTAAACCTGTAGTACATGGTATGTCTGCTGCCTTTCAACAGTACACAACAATTGTAATCTACAATTATCTTCCTAGTCTGTTCACTCTGTGCATCAGACCATATGAGCATGTCCCTGCACCGATGGTGTGGATGATAGGGATGCGACACAGGCATCATCATATGCACAGGGTGATAATGTTTGCCAGAGGCCTAGGCTGCACCATTGGATGACATCATGTGTGTGGGTTAGGGCCTTTGATCTTATTGGATGTGTGTGGATGTTATGCTTGTGTGTTGTGGTGCCCTACATTTGTTTCTGGTGTGTGCGTGCATGTATGCACACAGTTCTGGCATGTGTCTGGCCTACACAGGGATAGTATTAACAGCTGCAGACTGTACAGGCCAGGTTTTACAGTTCACGGTGTCCAGCCACAACCACGTGACCTGCGCCTGCCAGGGGTTGCATGAGCACTACCAGGCAGAGGTGCAGATTGGGTACTGTCTGATGACACATGTCCACTGGAACCGTGTCCCTGTTGGGACCGTCCAGGGCCACATGCATGTGGCCTGCTGTGTCCTGGTGTGGACAGCACAGCACCAGCTGCACTGCTGCTACCTCCACTATGGGAGTGGGAATGAGAGGTAGCACGTTCACGTAGACCTGCAACAGGTAATGTAGCTGGCCTACGTCCATGTGCCCAATGCCTCACTCTTATCAGATGTTCCAGCACAGACATTCCACGCTCAAAGATTGACATGCCACAGTCAAGGACTCACACCATGTCACCCAATCATCTATCCAAGACATCAGCAAGATGATAGTGAGCATTTGCCATTGCCTGGATGCTGTTGGTTAAAGAATGGACAGCAGCCCTCTGAAGCCTCTGCCTTTCAGCACATGTCTGTGCCTCCATTACAGCCTGAAACATGCATCTGGGGACAACAGCTGCTGTGCTTTGTCTTGCAGGGGCATGTTGGCCAGAGGTCCTTCTATGAGCAGCACTGGCCACATGCCTGTGTGGGACATCACCAGTCAGTTGGCTGACACCATGGTGTGCAGGCACACCTTCCATAGCCTCCACACTTTCCTGTTCCATGCTACCAGATGCCAACTGTCCTTCCTGTATGGCCACTGGTGATGGGGTATGTGCTGCCATGAGAGCTGTGTGCAGGGATGAGGGGGATATAGGTGGAATGGCAACCAATGGCACAGATTCAGCCCCTGACAACCCTGCCTGTACCTCAATCATACGTTCATCATCACTGCTAGAGTCTGTGAGGGCACTAACATCAGATGGACCGCAAGAGGGGACTCACCTACATCAACACCTGTGAGGGGCAGACAAGAACTGTACATTACAATCTATACAACAGACACATGCTATGGCACCCAACATGCATGTGATATGCCAGAAGGCATGCAACATGCTTGTGATATGGCAGATGACATTCAGCTCAGACAATAATAGTGGTAGTTATCATACATCCCTGGGGTGCACACAACAGCATGCATGTGTCATAGCAGAAGGCATGCACATTACACAATACAGCATGCATGTGTCATAGCAGATGGCATGCACCTTACACATATATAGTAGTAGTTAGCATACATCCCTGTGTTACACCATGTAGACCAGCACAGGTTAACAGTACACCTGCCTGATGTGTGGCATATGACCTTGACAATCGCATGTAGTATGACATGTGATCTGCTGACATGTGGAATGTCATGCATACATGTTTAACACAATGGTGTCCTGTCAAATATACAGTGGAGTAATGGTGTCCCAATGCAGGGATGTGTTATACTAACATGGACCTTCTGCTGACACAATGTTGTCCATCCACCCTACAGATATACAGTGACATACTGTACATTTAGCTGATGTGCATGGCCATTGCAGGGAATCATGTCACTTCTCTGTTGCTATACAGTGTGAGTTACAGACACAGTTCATAGCCATGACTGTGTTCAGATACAATACATTTATACTGCGGAATGTGACACACGTCACTGAGGTGTATACACACTAAACCATAATGTGGAATTTGTGACACAGGTCACTGAAGGGTATACGGATGACACTCCTGCACATCTGCAACCATATTGCTGATGCCTGGCAACTATGGCCAGACATGGCAAAATCATTGGTACTCCACGTCCCACATGACATCTGTGTACCACACACACATGAGGGACATGGCTGACAGTTATGTCTGACACCAGCAAGGGGAATGTACTGCATCTGTGGCCTGACATGGTTGTCTGTGTATGTTGTGCAACACATGTATGTATGTGGATACTGTACATGTGACTGCTGTCATGTCGTGACACGCTCAAGATGTTTAACACATCTTATGTGGTGGTTTGATGTCATGCCTACACAAGATGTGAACAGGCCTGTAGGATGTCTAGTTTTTCACATCTGCATAACCAGTACACACATGCACATCACTTCTACTGTGTGTGTGTGTGTGTGTGTGTGTGTGTGTGTGTGTGTGTGTGTGTGTGTGTGTGTGTGTGTGTGTGTGTGTGTTGCTTCATGTCTCTGGCCATCCCTCCATGGCCATGTATGAACATGTGCTGCCCAAATGGTTGTGATGGGCGTCTAGTTCACATGTCTGTGTTGTCCCATATGACATACACCCATAGATGTCATATGCTCCACTCACGACAGGGTTATGCAGACAAAGGGTGGAATGTTTGGGATGTGGGATATGTTTTTCAGGATAGTTAGGCAGTGTTGCAGTCAGCCCACTAAATGTCATGGACATGTCAGATAGCACATAACATTGTGTGACATTCATAGCAGGGGTATAATCCATACAAGTGAATCCTGTGGGCTGGCCATACTCCAGATCACTGTGTAGTACTGTTAGTATTCCCCACATGTGTAGTTCTGATCTGTAGTACATGTCCCTACAGTGAACCACACCGCCACCATTGTATGCACAGCTGTCCACACATCTGGCAATGACAGTTTGTGAGGTTTCATGTCGGTGTTTCACATAGTTTTCAATTATTGCACATGGGTAGTCATTGTGATGCATTGCAGGTTCGACCTGTATATTTTGACAGGACCATACATTATGTGCACATGTAGTAAATGGCCACATGGCAGATAGATCTATGCATTATCATGCCTGATAAATAATAACAGTCTCATCTGCAACGGGCTGCTGTCACAGCGGAACACCAGAGGTACCTAAATAGGAGTGACACAGCAGTATGATCATTATCCACACCTGTATGATAGCTAAAGGGTGCGATGTGCATGTTAACACATATGCCAGTACAATAGCCTATACTATGGAGTATGCACATGTGTGCATACACAGAGTAGCAAACTATAGTATGCGGCATGTGTGTATGCATGCCTTACATATGATGTTACATTACATATTGTACAGTGATACATGTAACTATATAACATATAGTTGTTATATGTGCAGTAGTGACTTACCAGGCAACTCCAGGCTCGGTGGTTGAGAGACACCCACCTCCATGATATCAGCTAAAGCTTGTGGATGTTGTTCTGCAGGTGTCCCCAGGTTGGCCAGTAGCTCCTCGGTATGTGTGAGTGGTGGCTGGGTTGGTGGCCCACCACCTGTTGCACCTTGTTCCCTGGCAATTGCATT
Source organism: Protopterus annectens (assembly GCF_019279795.1). Classification (NCBI taxonomy): domain Eukaryota; kingdom Metazoa; phylum Chordata; order Ceratodontiformes; family Protopteridae; genus Protopterus; species Protopterus annectens. The sequence continues at coordinate 1,665,900,658 of NC_056744.1, read as the reverse complement.
TGCATGCTGTTTTGCCCATCTAATTAGGTCTGTACAGTGTCTGCGCACCTGCTGATATGTGCAATTGTGGCCACCCAAATCATTTACCCTCCTGCGAAGTTCCTGCCACTGGGCATCCCGCTGCTGTGCATCCTGTGGCACATGGCTGAAGAGTACATGATGATTATCGAGGAGGTATTGGATGAGGACCTCATCCTCCAAGCAGATATAAGGTGGCAGCCTTGCACATGGCATACCTGGAAGACATAATGATGTAGACAGGTCACAGTAACTCACAGAGACATTCAGAGGTACAGCTGAACATACATGTGTATCACATTCATTACGACTAAATAGTTGTCTTTGCAAATCTACATGACACTAACACCACTGACATTTTTGTGTCACACACATTTGACACTCAATGGTGATTAGATGTTATCACCATATATGTGTGTGTCACCTGATGACATTGCTCATACTCCATGTGGATGCTGTCTTGATGTGGGCATGTCTGTTTGCCTGTACTGGTGTTCTTACCTATCAGCACATGCCTGGATGTGTTCACATTAATGCAGTAGAACTTGATGCTGTGTATATGTCACATATATAGACTTACACTACCTTAACGGACATGACCTGTGACCCTGCAGACTTGCTCACAGAAGGTTTTACATGTATGTGTTTTGCTGTATACATCTACACGGCACTGTTCAGCAGTTCAACATACTGCCATGTATTACCTGTGTTGCACATGTGATACACATGGGACACTGGCTAGCCTGATGGTATTTGCAGGGTTGGATATCAACTATAGCATGTACGGTCAAAGTCAACTAGTAGGCTATATGCCCTGGGCCATGTATGAGCCTAGGATGAAAAGTTACCTTGCTGTAGCCAACAGGCAGGTTTCTGGGGCCAGAGTCAAGCAGTGCCACATAACTGATCCACAGGGTTAATGATATATTTACCATGCGGTCATCACACCTTGTCTGAAAGAGGGGCAATGCGCAGCTTTGCTGGATAATGACGCATAGTATGGCAGGAGTATGTAAAGTGTATGGGACAAGGATCTGTCCAGCATGTGGTGATCCTTGTACTAGGAAGGTGGATGTCCATGAAGTATGTGTTTGAGATCAGGATGTGTAAGTGTAGCATGTCCAACATCACTGGGTTGGACATGGCTTTATTCAGGGTAGGCATCATGCTACATAGTGGAGATGGGGATTTGGAAGGCTGGTGTAGGCCATCTGAACATGGCCAATACCCCTTAAAGGAAATATGTGATCTGATATGGGTCACTTAAGTGTTGAATATGGCTGAACAATGATCTCTATATTCATGGATGGCACCCTGTCATGATTAGGGTTGCCACTTACGACTACCTGACAGGTGTGGTGACATAACTATCACAGGAAAGACAACTGTCCAGCTGCATCCCATACACACAGTGTCCATTATGTTGACCACTGCCTAGGAGGTAGTTTATGGGTACAGGGTTTTTAACATGGGGTTGACAATGCAATATGTAGGTGCCAGATTGCGGCCATATGTCACACGCCTCACCCACAAAGCCCCTTCTGTATGTTGACCGCAACACTCATTGAGTCAGCTATTACTCCTAGTTCATAGTCATTTGCATACTTCAGTAGGCAGAGGCCTTCTGTGTTAGTCTATGTGATATAGACTACAAAGAGGGGGAGTACAATTAATTAACCCTGTCTTACTGTAGCTGGCACTGGTGTGATGTGCATGTATTATTCAGAGACCTTCTGTAGTGTTGGTTCTGCCAGCAGTCCAGTTGCAAATCACTTCTGTGACATAGGAATGTACATCTAGTATACTGAGTGTAGCTGGAACACAGTATGGATGATGATGTCCTATGACCTGGCAAGGTTATGATATGCTGTGTGAAATCAACCTTACTGTCATCTACATCTATACTGCTGACATCAAATAAGTTGATCAAGGTTCATGGCCTTTCAGACCAGACTCAGCAGGGTAGTAGTGCAGTAATTCCCATTATCAGTGGTGTCTCCCCCTTTGTGGGTTGTGGTAAGTGTTGGTGTGCATTATTCAGTGTGTACACAGCCTGACATGAAGCTATGATTTTACATGATGTTTATGTGGAGAGCAAATTGTTTTGACATTTGTGTATGATACAACCTGGGATGTGGACAGGTCCCATGCAGCCTGTATGTATGGCATTGGACAGTACAGCTTGTACCTGCATAGTTGTGATTACAGGGGCTCTGTAGTATACATTGATATATGAATGTGTACCTATTGGGGGGGCAGTGTGTTTATGTTATCCAAGACCCTATCTGGATGAACAGGTGCTATTCCGGTAGGTGCAGTACTTCTCATGCCATAGTGCTGTGAAGCACAGCAGGTCTTGTTGTTGCCATTATGTTTCATGACATAGCTATGGAATTCTCTGTGGTTGGCCTCATAATATGTAGATGATTAGTTTCACAGTAGCTTTGTGAGGCATTATATGGTGTATCTGATTCTTACAGAGGCTGACCATGGATCATCTTCCACTCATGTGTGTTGACTCTTGCAACAGTTACTACCTTCTGTGGTACGGTTTAAGGCAGGGTACCACCGGTTTGCCTTCATGTTTGTGTTTGGTTGAATCCTGTTCCTGTTCAATGGCACAATCACTGCACATATATGAGTGCTTAAAGTGCATTTGTGTAGGACTCAGCATTTGCACATGCACTGCACATCTGCATGGGTGCCATGACAGTCACTACTTTGCTCTTAAGGAACATAACATTGGCTTTGAAGACTGACCATGTGTGGCATACTGTTAGCCCTGTTTGTGTGACTATAGTGATCCAGTTGATTGGTGTTGCTGAAATCCAACATGCATTGAGCACATATGTTGGTACATGATGAGTCTTCCCAGTTCATAATGGGATAGCTGAGTGGCCATGATTATGGTTTCCTGTCTCAAAACTGGTATTCCCCATTACAGCACAATGACAGTTGGGAATTCTGAGGCATGGTGGATGATCTGTCGCAATGTGCACTTTGGATTAAACTTTGGCACAAAGGTAGTTGCTCAGCATAATGCATCTTACGTTGTGCATGTGCAGCTAGCATGGGGGTGTACATATCCCTCAGGAAGTTGGACACACCTATGGCCCATGTGTTCCAATAAAGGATGATGGCCAAGAGGTGAGGTATGTGTTATAACATGGTCATGCAGGGATGCTCTCCAGAGCATTGAACCATAACGATCACTGCACAGATATGTTCTCCATGTTTCAGATTGCTGTACGTGAGTCCATATTGAGTACTTGATTTGTATCCTTGAGTATCAAGATCCACGGTTTATTTCTTGGCTATCCCTGTTGCACCAGTTGACTTTCACTTGAACTTGGCATGATGAGGGCACTATAGGGGAAGCATGGGCCACTGCCAGTATCCAGATTCTCAGTGTGACAGGTGCAGGCCCTGTCTGGCAAAGCAACATGGTCTGTCAACCATTTTATCCCAGGCAGAGAGATGCTGGATACTCTTTGAATTACACCAGTACATTTACAAGATTGTAGAATATAATCCTTGTCCCTGTACTGCTGCATCATTCTGGCCAATGGCAGAATGCTACCCAGGGCTTGGGACATACCTGCATGGGCTACAAGACCTGACAGTTCCTACATGTGTTTCCATGCAGTCAAGGCTACTGCTTCACAGGTCCTGCACAATAACATAGAATATGCCAGAGACATGTGTATAGTTCAAAAGGTGGTCTGAGTGTATGGGTATGTGGCTAATCATGGCAGACAGGTAGTTGACAGTATGTTTGTCCTCATATAGCTTGGTATGTAATATAGTGCTAGAGTTTACATTCACAAATGAGTGCTGTTGGCCATGTTTCTGGCCACATGTTCTGAGGTGTGACACAGTTATGCAAACTATGTTGTACAGTCTTTGTATTCTGTTGTCTGTCTATTCCAACTTGGGAGGCCTCTTGCTTGGCCAGAAACTTAGAGGCCTCTGTGGATGTGTGTGATTTCTGGTGGCATGTGTGTGTCCTTACTGTGTTCTGGTAAGGGTATATGTTGGTTGTGGTGATGGGATGCATGTGTTAACCTACACCTCTTGACTGTCTAGTCCAGTCATGGGTGTAGAATGGACTGCCTCCAAGCTCACCCCTGTAGCTGCATCCCAGACAATGTGTGGGGTGTGGTGTTAAGCGGGTTTGGCAGTGTGCATGGCATAGAGATTGCATTCCCCCAGGATGGCCACATACACAAAGATGACATTAGTAAACACCAGTAGCTGACTAGTGGACATGCCTGTATGAGCATTCAGTACTACAAGTACCATGTACTGTATTCAGTTTACTTACTGCTTATGCAGATGTTTTAGACAGTGATACTCACAAGTACATATTTGTGTTATGGACATGGCAACACTAGCTATTACAGGAACATGGTAGCTACCTTTAGTAGCAATCCCCCTCTGAAGGCCACATCACATCCTGATAGTTGATTACAGATGATGCACGTGTCAACAGGGCTGTATCCTTCTCTGGGTATATGCTCACATACCCACCAGAACCATGAGCTCTGTTGGGCGCAGACACCCACTCCCCATACAGAGTCAATTATCAATAGACCCTGCTGCCACTATCGACATGACCAGGATATAATCAGATAGTGTAAGCCATCACCTATGAAGCAGCTATTACACATGGGCAGTGGTTTCCTACATCTTACACTCCTACTGCGGATGTCACACTGGAGTTAAAGATGATATGCACCCTGTTTCATTGCCAGTACTGTCCACATATTTCCAAGCAGCTGTTAGTCTGCCAGTGAGAGGTTAGGCTACACAAACCTAAACGTCTTCTGTCAATATCCACTCTATGCCATTTGGCACAGCCCTGCAACAAGGGTCAGTACACATTTGCAGAACATGTACACATACACAGCTGTCATTGCTTGCAAACAATACTAGAGAGGTGAATATTACGCAATGTGGACTTTTAGGCAAGGCTCAAAAGACAAACCCACCACTGTATATAGCACAAGTAACCAAAAACTGAGGGTAATGCTACTCAATGCCAGAAGTCTGAACCTCACAATGCATGCACTCGAGGCACTTCTCAGTATGGAGAACATCGATATCTGTGCAGTAACAGGAACCTGGTTTAAGGCTCCAGAGAGCACCACTGCACTACCAGGCTATAACTCATACCACACCTTTCGGCCACAGAACCCAGACCAAAACACAAAAGGCGAGGGTGTATCCATATTCATCAAGGATACTTATACCTCCAGGTTAGTGGCGCAGCACGATGCATCACAGATCATCCAAGTGCAACTAACAATGACCAAAACTGCATTCCAAATTGTAGCTTGCTACAGACTACCCATCATGACCCAGGACCCACATTCTGCATTTCTGGAGACATTGGGACATACCAAACACCCTAATACTGGGTGATTTCAACTACCCAAACATTAACTGGGAGAACTACTCAAATACTAACTCCCTTGCCCAGCGCTTCCCAGAATGTATACACTCAAATGGCCTGGATTAACTGGTCAACATCCCCACCAGAGGGAACAACATATTGGACCTGGTCATCACCAACATGGGCGACCGGTGTTCCACAACTGTCAACCCCTCGCTGGTTAGATCAGACCATAGACTAATCACTTTGGATATTCACATTCTGCCCACAACCCCAACCAAGGAAACCAATGTGAAATACTTTTCCAAAGCAAACTTCACATTGCTTAAGACCGAGGTTGAAAGGTTCACAGCCCCCACACCAATGGACAGTGCTGTCCAGGCTGCTGAAACCTATACAAAGGCAATCTATGATCATCTGCAGGAATGCATGGATCACAAACCAAGACTCACTCCTCCAAGAAAAGGAAACCAGTCTGATGGACCCCTGCCATAAACAGGCTCTACAATAGAAGGAGGAAACTGGTACAGATAAGAGCGAAATCCCTAGAAGGAAAGACATCCCTGATCAGTATCAGCAAGACACCACAATCCCTCATAAATTCTTCCAAGGCTAGCTTTGAAAGAGATATTTCCAAGGACTCTAAAGATGACCACAAAGCATTATTTAGCTATGTCAAGAACCTAAGTGGAAACTTTCAGATCTGCTCTGAGTTGGTGCAAACTGGCACACAATACACTGAACTGACTGATATTGCCAACATTTTGGCAGACAGGTTCAGTGCAAACTTCACACCCCTCTCACTCCCTAAAGGGCCCATAACCATGCCAGAAGAATGTACGGCCTCAGCAATCACCGACACACAGATTAAAACAGCCCTATCCAAAGCCAAGAACACAGTCTCAATGGGACCAGATGGTGTCCCAGGCTGTGTCTTACAAGAGCTCCAAAATGAACTAACCCCTCACCTAAACACACTGTTCAAACACAGCCTCTCTACAGGCTATGTACCCACAGAGTGGCACACAGCAACAGTTATCCCACTCCACAAAGGTGGCACCACAATGGACCCCAGGAACTATTGCCCTATAAGCCTGACTAGCCTGGTCTGCAAGGCTATGGAGCACATCATCATGGATCTCGTTAACAGAGACAATGGGAACCTCCAAACCTTTGACCCCACCAAGTTTGGCTTTGTTAAGGACAGATCATGCCTCCTAAACCTGGTGAACTTCTTTGAGACAGTTACCAAGGCATTAGATGAGAGTAAGGAGGTCCACACAGCCTCCCTTGTCCTCGTAAAAGCTTTCAACACCATTCCCCATTCTGGTATTATAGACATACCCACCAACCTGAACATTAACCCCTACATCACGAGATGGGTTGCAAATTGGCTCATGGACAGAACCCACACAGTGAGAGTTGCAGACCCTGGGTCCAACTGTAAAACAGTTACAAGTGGCATCCCCCAGGGCTCAGTCCTAGGACCCCTCATGTTTGGTATATACTTCTCTGAGGTACAGACAAGCACAGGAGGACTTTGGCTGATCAAGTTTGCAGACGACTGCAAACAGGGGCCATAATTGATTCCCCAGCTAATACAGACACCCACCAGAAGGGTCTCACTGAGTAGGATACCTGGTGTCAAATTCATGGCCTCAAGCTGAATGCCAAAAAGTGCATAGTCATCCCCTTTGGAAAAAACAAAGTACCCATGAACTACCACATAGGTGGTAGTCCCCTACATACAGAAAAAGTAATAAGGGATCTAGGAACCCAAGTAGATAGCAATCTCTCCTTTGATAACCATATTGCCAAGGTGGTTAGAAAATCCTTCTACATTGCCCACCTAATCTCAAAAGGGTTCGCATCCAGAACAAAGGAGGTCATTGTGCCGCTCTACTCATCACTTATTAGACCCATTAAAGAATACAACACCCCATTTAGAATGTACCTTACAAGACACCTGAAACAGCTTGAAAGACCAGAAAAGTACCTCACCAAGAGGATTACTGACCTCAAACAGATGGCTTATTGACTTATGCAGCCCGACTAAAGAAACACCAGCTGTACTTGATTGCATACCGCATACTCAGAACTCGATTACATACCGCATACTCAGAGGTGATCTCTGCTTGACATACAAGGCCCATGTCCAACCCAGTATTGATGGATATGCTCCACCTAAACAAAAACCCCTGAGAGCCACATGCTCTAGGGATATAACCCTTACCACAATGATAACTAGAATGTGCTGGAGGGATAGATTCCTGACCCAGAGACCCCCCATTCTTTGGAACATGATTCCAATGTACATCAGGCAGAACCCCTCACTACCACTCAAGAGAAACCTTGACAGGTGGATGGGAGACAGAAAATGTACCCCGGGGATCACTGCAGTGGCTCTGCTGAACAGAGGCACAGGGAACTAATGGCTCTGCTGTTCAGAGGCACAGGGAACTAACCTAAGGAGGTGGTGAAAGCCAACACACTCTGGCTTGGCTTATAAATGCCCTTGGACAGACAGCCTAGTACCTACCTATGAACCTATGAACCTATTACATGTCTTATGTGCATGGATAGTTAACTAGCTCTTCCATTTTACTTTGCTATCATGCTGATAAACTGTTGGATGACTACAAGTCATATGTATCCTGTTATTGTGTATTGTAAATGCCAATAGACATAACTAATGTTTACCTAACATAACAGTAATGCTATGTAAAATGTAATACATATCTGCCTAAAATACTGTACATTACACAGTTACTGGCACAATATCCCACAATGCAAATCATATTTGCACAGTAGGCCCACCTTTGACATGTTATTCTCAATAATACACCCATACATATGCCTACTGTTACAATATATCAACATATACTATCCCCTGTTATAGTACATACTTGTTGGACCAACCCTGCTACTGGCAGTGGCTGGAGAGGAATTTTTGGGTTCCAAGCCCTTATATATCATCACTTGTGGTGTACGAGGAGTTTGCCTTTGTGACCTACAGCAGTACACACATAGAATACTACAAGCATTACTATGCTCAACAATACATCACTTTAAGATAACTGTTTCCACTATATGCATTGCGTACACTTTAATTATTACAGAACAGTTGCTACATACACAGACATACTGAGTGTTCTACATACCTTATTAGTAACTTGAGGTGTTATTGACTGTTATTTCAATCTTTTTTCGGTTTGTGTTTAAATCTTCTTTGTAATGTTCTGCCGGTATATACAGATGGTTTGAATGTGTGACAAGCCATCCTTTTATAGTTAGACATCAGTAACATGTGCCATCTTGACCACCAAATGGTGTTCCAAAGTAGTTAATTACATGCACATCAGCTGTGCAGCTACTCCATTAGCCAATACCATGGCAACAGTGGTGTATAATTGAGTACTCCACTTGGGCGTTGTCCCTTTGCCTTACTTGTGAGGAAGGCCTGGATGTGTTGTTTGTGATGTATTACAACAGCTATATGGAGACAAACTGAGATATATTAGCTTCATGACTCCCGTGGATTGTGTGTAATCCCTAGAAGATGTTGTTCTACATGTGAGTACTGCTGTTATATTTCTGAACATTGCTACTTATGCAGGGTTTGTTTGTACCTGATATTTCTGCAGATGTTTCAGTCTGGCAAGGATGTTTATCCAGCTCAAGGTTGTATGGCTATGCATACAATGTTATGTGGTTTACAGTGTGCTCACCAGACATCTTTGGTTTGGTGTAAATGTGTATCATACTGTGCTGATAATCAGTAATTGGTAACACTTCCTGGTGTACATACAACCCTCTGAAACAGGATTAGTGCAAACAAGCCCTGTAACATCATCAGCTGTTCCATTGTATAACAGCAACTATTTCACATAGGGCCATGTTAGTGTGTCTCTGACAAGGTATGTTAAGGCTTCAGCAGAGGTCGTACAGTGAGTGAATAATTTGTAATGTTATTCCAGTATGTATTGTTGTAATTCATTTGGGTGTGGGGGAGATGTTGGTGGGTGTACATAGCAGATGCAGGTGTGTAGGAACTGCTTTTATACATAATCGATATGTGTGTGAGGGTTCCTTCCCTAGGTGAACACCTATCCTTTAGTGGACTAATACTATGGTAATTGCAGGCTGATTCATTAAGGCACTGTTAAATGCTTCCTGTATAGCATGCAGGTAATGTTAGTCCTTGAATCCTTTCGGCAATACATAGGAATGTAATAAAGTGTTGCTACATGAAAGATGTCTGTATATTTCTGTCATAGATATTTGCAGTCATTGGAGTTGTGTTGGTGACTGACCCTCTTTGGCTCATTTCCATAGCACATATTTGTAATAGTGTATAGGCATATACTCTCCATATCCTTTGTTCATGTTGTTTGGTCATGGCAGAATGTGTGATTGCTATGGTCCATGTTATACTCATATATGAACACTTCAACCGCTGTATACGCGACACCTATGAAGTCCCGAACGCACACAATCCTGACGCCCACAGTACCGGGCCCAGACTCCCGAAACCCCACATTACCGAACACTCAAGCTCATGACAGTCAAATTCGTGAAAGTAACACAAACACAGAGCACACACACACACACACACACACACACACACACACACACACACACACTGCTACCCACCACATCCAAACAGACCATCGGAAATCCCCCTACTTCATGTGGGTGGTTGCGCCTCCCACACCCCCTACTTTAATATTCTACTTCCGAGATCACACAGACACACAAGGCAAACTCACACCCACACATTACAGTCCCCCACAAACAGACAACACACTCAGAACACACACTTACACACACTAAAGCCCTCAGAAACACACTTACACACAGTAACCTACCTGAACCGCAACACCAGAAGCACTAACTCAAAGTCCCTTAACATTGGGATTTTAAAGATCGCACTTCTGGTGTTTCAGTACTGTGGTCTTTCGGTGTTTAAGCCTCGGGATTACGCGCGTCTGTATGTCAAGCATCAGGTATTTGGTAGGTATCCCGTTTATATGTACCTCCATGGTTGTGTAGATGTTGTTAACCTATCTATATGTCTACATATATATGTATATCCCTATATATCAACATATATATCTCTCTCTCTCTCTCTCCATATATATATATATATATATATATATATATATATATATATATATATATATATATATATATATATATATATATATATATACACCTTTCATTGGGTATATGGCAGTTTGTCATATTTCCACACAATCCTCCCTTTTGTGGTTTAACCTGTCTGAATACACAACTGCCATTGGTACATCTCAGGTAGTTTAGTAGTAGGTTACTGTGAAGATTGTGTACATGGTTGCGTGTTCTAATCCTGGCAGTGGTCATTTTACCTCCTAGAGCAGGCACTGGTAGTGCAAGAGTGATTAACATACATTTCAGCGGTTGTGAGCAGCTTAGCCTGTGATCTGAGCGATGTTCAGCAAAGGTTAAACCTGTGTAGCGCTTATCCATGTAGTCATGTTTAAGTGTCGCTTACCAGTGCAATAACCTGCTAATGACTGCTTAAAAGTGCTTTAATCACCCTGCATCCAACATCCCTTGTTTGGGCCCTCAGAATGAAGTAACAGCCCTTGCAGGTCTTGAAACCGGGACCATGAACACCACAGTCACTGACTTTACCACTGAGGTATCTGGGATATGTACAACTTTTATGGTGTTTAGTATATACAGTGAACTACAGCTGTTCCTCACTACTGCAAACAAATGTGTAAGTCAGTTGGTGTACATATGTATGATACCTGTTAATGTTCATATGTTTGTTGAATTCAGTGTTGCAATCTGACCTGACAGGGTGCATTATGGATGAGAATGGTTCTTGTTTTGTGTCCTTTTTATCTTGTCCCCATACTCCATGTATGCCCCTCCAGTTCACTTATTGAACATCCAACACAGGCCCTCCTTGATGCATATTCCATTAGCCAACGGTCCTCCCCCACACCAATCTCCACATACACAGCAACCATTGCTTCTATGGGGAATTAGATTAATAATAATAGTTATAATATCAGAACTGCATGTGTTTTGCGTACACTTCAATCCATTTGGATTGCTTCTGTGTCACAAAGTGTGTTCATAGATGTTTATATATATATATATATATATATATACATATATATATATATATATGTATAGCTATAAATGTTACTGTATATATACATATATATGTATATATATATCTATATATATCTATATATATCTATATATATATATATATATATACATATTTCTATGTGCACACATCAGTGACATGTATATATATATATATATATATATATATATATATATATATATATATATATATATATATATATATATATTTAGTATTAATTTGTAACACTTATACATATGTAGACTTGTATATGTTGATTCACACATTACAGTACAATGTACTGTACATATGTACACAAAGTGACTGTCCCATTTGTGGTCAGTACTGTGAAATGCCTGTAGTATAAGATGTAGTCTAACGATGACTAAACATGTATACAGATTAGATGGCTTAGTAGTAGGTCCCATGACAATGGTGTGCATGGTCCAGAGTTCAACACCTGCAATGTGTTAGACATGTTTTACTCCAGAATAAGGCTAATTTAAGCAGTTATAAGCAGGATTAAAGGTTTGTGTGACATTATACCAGCGGTTATACACAGTTAAACAATCTTTACATCTACAACTTGTGCATGCAAATATGGCAACTTCTGCTAACTACTCAGGATATACACATTTCAGTGACGTAACATCTCACTATGTGCTTACATAACATTACATTCTCTGTTAACTGTTCTCTCCAGCACACATGGGTTTATGTGTGTTCCAAATGTTTATTATTCTGAGGAATACCTATATATGCAAGTTGTGGTTAAGGTATACTTTGTAACATGTAAAACATCTTTGACTTTATTGGGATTTGAACCACGAATGCACAGATATTATACAAATGCTGTAGCCATTACACTATTGACATTAACGTTCCTTCTGCCTATTTCCTATGTTCATGAATCCTATGTGTAAGCTTGGCTACACAACAGGCGGAGCCACCCACACCCAGTAAGCTTCACGAAATACCGACATAACAAATTAATTGAGTGACTGTACATTAAATTCCTAACTACATTTGGCATAGCCCCTCACTGACACACTTCAAGGGAAACCTTGCTGTGTGACAGGGCAACAGTATATACACCCCTGGGATCATGTGTCCCAGAAGCATACAGCCAGGGTGTGGGGGAGCCCCTCCAGTTTTATAGCTGCAAGACCTGTTGGGGAAATTGAATGTTTTGGGTTGTTATGTTAACATGCCCTTTTGAGATCACTATGTGCCCCTATCACCCTACACCACCACACTCTTCAACAGCTTCCAGCAACTCTGCCTGGAATCACTTCATTGGCTATGCTTGACAAAGGCTCAGTTACTTCATCAATGGTGCAGATAAAGCCACCACACTGTAGTTATGATTCTAAATATCCTTGGGCAGATGGCCTACTACCTATTTTTATTTTATTTTATTTTATTTTACATTTGTTGACCGGGCTAGTCCAGCTGGATACATGTCCATTTTCAGCAGAGACCCGGGGAGAAAAGCTCACAATAAAGAGAAACACATACGTTTACATACAGAAGAAATTCACATTAACATAATAATGAAATGAAAAAGAAAAACAGCAAAATTTTCATACTGATAAATTAACATTCTCATGTTGTGTAAGTAACCTTGACATAGTTACATTTGAGAAACAGCGAAGTTAAGATTTTAAGCTCTGAGGGAAGGAAGAGACTGAGGTGGTATGAGAGATACAGGATTAGTCTGGTTTAGGACATGGGCATAACCAATGTGACTTAAAGAATTCTTTAAGATTGTTTTTGAATTGATTAAGCGAGGTAATGAGTCTTAGGTTATTAGGAAGGGAATTCCATAGCTTTCCAATGGAATTGGCATAAAGAGCATCACCACCCGAATTATTAGATTTAGTGGTTAGTACCTGGACACTATTTGAGGATCAAAGGCAGTTTAGATTGGAGTAGGGGGTCAGAAGTTTATTCAATGAGGGGGTTTTATCCGGTTGCTTAATTATTTTAAATGCTTCAGTAAGTTGGTTAAGTTTGAGAAGATTGGGCAGTTCTAACCAGCCAAGTTGCTTAAGGTTAAGGCAATGGTGAGTACGATAAGGTGCTCCTGTTACAAATTTGGCAATATGATTATAGGCAACAGAGAGTTTATTGAGCTTTCGCTTATTGAGGAAAGAAAGTACCGGGGAGGCATATAGTAGGGTGGTGAGGAGGTGAGTGCGAGCAATGGTTAGTTTGGCATGAGGAGTTAGAAAGTTCTTAATTCTGTACATAGAGCCGAGTTTCTTATTTACAGTCTTAATGGTTTGGCTGATGTGCATATCAAATTTGAGCTTGTGGTCAATAGTAACACCTAATAATTTGGTATTGGAGACAGGCTCAATGATGGTGCCATTGATGGATTCAATGTGGAAGGTCATATTATTAGCAAGTGGAGGTTTTTGTCCTAGGGGAGTAGCTAAAGTGGGGAAAAATAGCAGTAACTTAGTTTTTGTTGGATTTAGGATGAGTTTCCGTTCTGAGAACCATTTTTCAACTGTAGCAAAACAGTGTTGGGTGACTACTTGGAGATTAGGGAGAGAAACTTCAGAGCAGATCAGGGTGGAGTCATCTGCATATTGAATGCAGGTCTGTGAACCTCTACAGTGCAGGCTGTCTCCAACATCATATGTGATTATACAGAGTTTTCTAATCACAATATACACTGTAAAATCACCATGTAGTCAGACAACAGTTAAGTACAGCAAGAGCATACAGATTACTGATACTTAATCACTCCAAAAGCCTATCTTGGAAGCTAGTAGACTTGTATAGGTTTAAGGCTTTGTATTGCTTACCAGTAGGTTACCTACAGGAAAGATGGGACACAAGCACAGATGGGGAAACATGCCTGCAACAATACCATACCAATTTGCATTGTCAGCCTTAGGCTTTGGAATGCTGGGTAAGGCTATTGGCACCCCCATGGTGCCATTGTTAGGCAAGTCTCAGAGGTGAATCTCACCTCCATGAACTGCACAATAGCGGAATCAATGAGGGTTAGGCTGCTCAACACCAGGGGTAGTACTCACAACATGCACACACTCACAGTACCCTTCAGTATGGACAACATCAACATCTATTCAGTGACTGGGACCTGTATAAGGCTCCTGTGAGCACACCGGCACTACCAGACTACAATCCATAACACACATTTCAGCCACTGAACATGGACTGGCACAGACATGGAGGGGGTGCATCAATATTCATTGGGGATACCTACGCCTCCAAGTTAGTGGGGCAGCATGATACCTCTGTGATCATCCATGTGCAGCTAACATCAGCCACAACTACAATGCAAACTGTGGGCTGCTACAGATAACCCTCCATGACCCAGGAGCACCACTACAACTATCTGGAGACAGTGGTAAACATGACAGTCCTACCAGACACCCTGTTATTGGTCAATGTCGGCTACCCTACCCTTAACTGGATAACCTACTTGAGTATTCACTTCCAGGCCCAGCACTTCCTGGGATTTATCACCTCATATGGCCTGTATCAGTTGGTAAATGGACTAATGAGAGGTGAAAACATACTAGAAGTGGTAATCACCGACATGAGCAACAGGTGCACTACAGCAGAGGTAAACCGGTCACTGTTTAGATCTGACCATGAACTATTCACTGATGATTTCCACTCCCAACCATCTCCCCCACCCAAGGAACACACAGTGAATACCTTTCCTACAGCTAAATTCATAGTACTAATGACAGAGGTGGGAGGGTTCACAGTCCCCATGCTCAGGGATGACACTGCTCAAGATACAGACAGAATTTCAAATGCACTCTATAAGCACCTACAAAGATGTACGGGTTGTGCCATCAATGGTAAACCAGGACTCGCTCCTCCTACACAAGGACACCAGTCTGATGGACCCCTGCAATATACAGGCTATACAACAGAGGTAGGACAGTAGTCCAGAACAACAGCAAATTCCAAGACATGCAGACATCTGTGACCAATATTAGTAAGACACTTATGTTACTCATGAAATCATCCATGGCTGACATCAACAGGTAAATAGGCAAGGATTCGGAAGATGACCACGAAACCTTCTTTGGCTATGTCAAGGATATAAGCAGTAACACACAGATTTGCACTATGCTGGTGCAATATTGCACTAAATATACTGACCCTACTGATATCATTAACAGACTTGATGATACATTCGGTGCAAACGTCACCCCCTACAGGGCCCACAACAATACCCAAAATGTACAGTATCCCAGATATCAGAGACATACAGGTGGTAATGGCCCTTTCAAATGGCATGATACAGCATCAGTGGAGGCAGATGGTGTCCCAGACTGCATCCTGCAGACACTACAAGACAAAGTAACCCCCCGCCTAATACAGCAATTCACCATCAGCCTCTACACAGGCTACATGCCCATTCAATGGCACCTGGCAACAGTTATTCCACTCCACCAAGGTGGTGACACAACTGACCATGGTAACTACCACTCCATAAGCCTGAGTAGCCTGGTCTGCACGGCTACAAAGCACATCCTCATGGCACTCATTAACATAGACAATGGTAACCTCCAGACACTTGACCCAACCCAGGTCAGCTTGATTGAGTGCAGATCATGCTTACTGAACCTGTTTGACATCTTACAGTCACCTAGACTTTAGGTGTGGGGTGTAGTAGTTCACACATACTACCTGGACCTTGCCAAGGGTTTTGACACCATTCCCCACTCAGGTATTATTTCTAAACTCACCAGCCAGTACATACACCCATACATCACAGGTTGGTTTGCCAACAGGATTACACACAGAACCCACATGGTAAGCCTAGCAGCTTCCAGATCCAATTCTTCACCAGTCACAAATGGTGTCCCACAGGACTCAGTCCTGGGACCCCTACTGTTTGCCATATACTTCTCAGAGGTATGGGCAAACACAGGTGGACTACAGCAGACCATGTTTGGTGATTACTGCAAACTAGGAGCCATAATTGACAGTCCAGCTGTCACAGACGTCCTTCAAGGGCCCTCACATAGACCAACACAGGGTGTCAGAGTCATTGCCTCCCCAGCTAAAGGCCACATACTGCAAGGTCATTCCATTTTGGGAAACTACACACCCACATATTAACACGAGTGGCAGACACTGTAATTCAGATGAGGTAATGGGTATGTGGGGATTACATTAGATAGTGATCTCTCCTTTGACAATCATATCTCTGAAGTAGTTAGGACATCCTTCTATGTAGGCCATCTGATTACTTAAGGGTTTGCATCTAGAAAGACTGAGGTTATTGTGCCCCTTTACTCATCACTCATCAATCCCATCATCGAGTATGATAACCCATTTTGGATGTACCTCAGAAGACACATCCAACAGCTGGAAGATCCACGAACGTACCTTGCCAAGAGGATTAATAGCCTCAAACATGTGTCTTATGCTGCCAGACTGCATGAACTCTTGCATTACTCAGTGGTATCTTGTTTACTCAGAGATGATATTTTCTGGCCAACAAAGCCATGTCCAAGTCAGGCTTAATAAATATGCTTCACCTATGGGAATCCATGTCACAGAGAGCCACACACTGTAATGAGCTACACCTTGCCACAACCATAACTGGAAGATGCTTGAGTGACAGATTCCTGTCACAGGTACTCCCCATGCTTTGGAACTATATCCCTGATTACATTATATGGAGCCCCTCACTAACACTCCAGAGAATCCTTGCAGAGTGGATGGGGAACAGTGGATACACCCCAGGATCCCACAATTGGCTCTGCTCCACAGAGGGACAGTTAGTTAATCAATGGGGTGGCGACAGCAGACACATTTTGGCTAGGCTTATGAATGGCCTTGGGCAGTTAGCCAAGTACATACCTATGTATGTACCTATGAACCTATGCATACAGTGTCGGCACATGCCAATAGCTTAATTTACTGTTCAGGTGTTGACTTACCTTGTGCCAATTGCAGTTGTGTGTACAATAGTTGAGGGCTGCCTATGTAGGATGCACAAGTAGACCGCCTATACATGACAATTTACAGGTGGTCATGTGTGTGTGCCATCCATGTTTACTGTGTGTGCAGGTGGAGAAGGGTGTCAGTCCATAGTTGCCTACACTGTCCGTGTGTGTGCCATACGTTCCCTCTTTGCCAAGGCATGAGCATACTGGGCACGCCTCTGTCTGCCTACTGGGGCTGGCACAGGGTGTTCATGGTCTGAGTCCTTCTGTGCCTGTGGAGCCCTTGGCAATGGTGGTGGGCTGTTATGGCCTTCACTAGTCTGTCCCTGCTGCAGCTGTTTCTGCAGGATCATATTGTGTAGCATGGCACATACTATGAAGATGTTGGCACACGTGCCTGGAGAGTACCTCAAGGCTCCACCAGATATGTCCAAGCAACAGAACCATGATTTCAGCATCCCAAACACACGCTCTATGATGATTCTGGTTTGTGCTTGTGCCTCATTATGGCATTCTTGTATGAGTGCGTGTGCATTTCTGATGGGAGTCATCATCCACAGTTCCAGTGCATAGCCAGCATCCCCCACCAGGTGGCCATATGGGATGTCCCCTGTGGCAAATACCTGATACAGCTGTGAGGTATGCCAAATGTGGGAGTCATGATAGCTTCCAGGGCTGCCAGCACATGCATCCATGATAATGCCTTGGGCATTGCACATGACCTGGCAGTTGATGGAGGGGTATCCCTTGCGGTTTATGTATCGCCTACACTGCTCACCGGGTGGTGACTTGATGTGTATGTGCGTGCAGTCTATTGCACCCAGTAGCTCCAGGTAGTCTGCCACATGGTGGAAGAGACGCACATTATTGGCCAACTAACTCCTGCATTTGGGGGAAGTATATGTGCTCATTGGCATGTGGTAACATGGCATCCAGGAACTGGTAGCATACCCTGGATTCTGATGCCTGTGCGATCCCCATGATATCCCCAGTTGGCCTTTGAAAGGTACCTGTGGCTAGTATTCTCAAGCTTACACATACCTTCGTGTCTACTGGGATAGGTTCCCCCCTGTTATTTCTGGGTCTGAGGCGTGGCCGGCACAGCTCAACAAGTTGCTGTATGGTGTCCCTGTCCACCATGTAACACTCTACTATCTCCAGATCATGTAGCCCCTGGTAGGTTACCCTGGGTCTGAACACTCTTCTCCTCCTCCGGTGCCTGAGATGGTTGTCAGCATCATCCTCCACACCACCTTCAGTCTCTAGCACATGCTGGTGAATCAAAGCTAAGGCAGCCCCTAACATGTACATATTAAAAGTTCCCCATCTGTGTACACCGATGGTGCAGAGTGTCTGGGAATGCACAAGTGTGTGTGAGGTGCTTTCACACTTTATACTATTGTGCTATGGATGCTGCTGGTGTAATTGGGTGTGTATGTGAAATTCCAGCTGCAGGGTATCTTAATTATGGGTTTTACAGCGGGTACTGCAATTCTGGGGCCTTTGGTGTTGAATTATGCTTGCCTGCTGTGAGTCATCTATTGCCCTTTAATTCACTTTTCAACCCAAATCCCCTCCCATTGTCAGGCATGCATCCAGCTGCTGGCTTTCTTGTTTTGTACTTTCCCAACCGAGGATTGTGTTGCAAAATGTGTTATGTAGCTGATCTACTGCAAGTTTGCTTTGTTCTGCTGTGACAGTTCTCTTTTCTTTGCAGTACGGCACCTCCCCTTTCCTATTCTGCAGGTAGCTGCTAGCAGCCTTGTTAGCTGTTGTCAATGGCCCACTTTGGGTTCCTAGGTGTTAATTACTCATTTGTACTCCAGTTACCATGCTGCAGCATTTCCTTATTTTTTTCCTGTATCTTTCCTGTTTCAGCTCTGGTGCGTGCTGCGTACAGCAGTTTACTGGGTTTTGAGCACTTTTTCATCTACGTTCACATGCACATTTGGTTACCTTGTGTGCTCTCAGCTAAGCAAAGCTATGGCTACTTCAACACACCCCTATCCTGCAGCTTTGCTTAGCAACAGGCAAACCGGATTAGCAATGCCCCAATGTGCTTACAGCAAAGGTGGCACACCCCTCTCTTGATGTCATCTTTATCTCCAGGCCACACCTCGGTGTTGTAATGCTATGCTGTAAGGTACATCCTTATGCCGGCGGGGAATTTGTGATTCATTATTACTTCTCTCATTTGCATGGCATTGCCTACTAATTCCTAGTTACTGTGCAGAACACTGTCACAGCCCCTTAGCAACCCTTGCGCCATGGTATGGGGAAATCATGAAAAATGTTACACTGCAGTTTTATTCCATATAATTATATTTTCATTGTGATACCATTTGCGCACCGATGTCCTGCGATTTAACTTCGCATTAATGTGGGCATGACATTAAATGTTCTTTTTTATATTTTGTGCATTTTTTTATGCTAATGGTTATATATTTAGCCATTGGCATATATTAACAGTATAATACATGTGTTTGGTCTGCTGTCATGGCTTCGATTTTATGTTTGCAAAAATGAAAACCACTTTTTTCAGTTTACATTTCTGCATGCTTACTCTACGC
>NC_056744.1:1665813076-1665875576 GCF_019279795.1 Protopterus annectens | reverse complement strand
ACTTTCTCAGAAGAGGAGTGGAAGTTGTTAAGGAAACAAGATAAGGAGCTGTACAGGGACGTGATGGTACAGAACTACAAAACCTGTGTTTCTGTTGGTAAGTGCACATGAACTTATGAACTGAGTTCATTATTCTGAAAGTTATAATCATAATATGAAAATGTGCTAAAATAATTCAGAACTGTGCACTTCACTCTTGTTTGATGAGGGGATATAGGATCTGCCTCTCTGTGTCTCTCTATTTTTATTCCAAAGGTTTCTGACATAATTAACATCTGTCTCCACTGACCCTGTATGGTCTTAAGTGATCTGTCTCCTTCTTGTCCGCAGTGATTCTTCTCAAGCATAAGCACTTCTCTCTCTGATTTAGCATTCTTGGTCTGCTACTGTAGGTGCATATTGCATTATATCATCATGTGTTTTTCTGTTAAACTCTTTTCCTGTACTGAGTGATATTTTTGACTATCTGCTCATTTTCTTCATTAAGCAGCTACCTCTAAAACAGGCTGTTTTGTTGGTTAGGTAATGAATGTCCCTTTTTTATCTTCATGTGCCCCATGGATAACGTATTGTGATCATGCAGTTTCCCAATAGGGTGTGACCTGTTAGAGGTCTGTACCTCATTTTATAGATAAAGAAACTTTGGCTTCATTAAAGTAATTCTTCAAAATACACAGTTTGAAATCTGAGAAATAAAACACAAGCCTGAAAGATGCATTTTATTTACAGCTTTTTAAAGTAACTTACTACTCAATATTTTCGTACGTGTACCTGCATTGTTCTTATCACCATAAATGGGTCTGCTTGTAAAATGCTAAGCAAGCATTAAGAAAGGCCTGTCACCTATAATATTTGTGTAAACTGTTAAGGAAGAATATTTTAGCTCCAAGTTGCTGTCTTTATTAGACGTCTGTGTACATCTAACAGTTTTCTCAGAGTTCAGAATGTACTGACATTCATTTAGAATAATTCTTGCTCTGCTGTGTTGGTTCTGGGATGGTATTAAAAGCATGTTACTTTTTTTTTAATTTTCATCTCATGATTATGTGTTTGCTGGTTTGACACAGACTGCATTGGGTGGTTTATTCCCATGTTCCTCTTGCCTGAATTATTTGGCCTGGTTGAAACTATTTAGTCGTTAATCATCTGTTAGAAATAACTGTGGGATAACATTTCTCTGATCTGTTTTTTGCTGGAATTATTTGTGGATGGCTCAAATCACTTTGTCTTGCTACACTTGGCTTTGCTTTGGTCTTCTACCCTAGGCCCAGTCTAACCCACTCTGCTTTGTTTCCTTCATACATAATACTTTCCAACCCTTCACTGACGTATTTTTCCTCTAATTTTAACCATCCAATCATTAGTCATCTCTACCTTGCTAAAATCAGTACCTGACAAAAAGTTCTCTGCCATAAAAGCCTTTCAAGCCAAGCCCCCAACAACTGCTCATATTTACTTTTCTCCTCTCGTTCTGTTAGGCTACTTTGAAAATTCAAATTGTAACTCAGAACAGTCTGCTGTACACTTACCATTCTCATACCTTCTAGCACCAGCATCCAGCCCTGTTATGTTCTCCGTAAAACACACCACTTTAGTTCCAAACTGGTTGTTAGAAAGTGATGAAGTCTGCCATCACACATAAACAGAACCCTTGCATGGAAACAAATCATCCCACATCATAAAATTAGTTCCTCCAGCTAAACAGAGGAAAATCCCTGTACCACCTCTACTTAATTGTGTTTCTTCTACTTGCTAGCAATATCACACAAAGCCATGTTCCATCTCCGCTGATCAATAATTCCCACCATTTTGATCTCCCATCTTTAGAATCTCTCTGTTAAATGCTGGCAATATCAAAAGCAAATTATAACAACTTGACTCCATTCTGTCCATAAACAGCACTGATACTGTATTAATCACTAATCTGTGCCTTAAGGACAATATTACTACATATGTAAATATTAATACTACAGATGTAAATACCACTTTTTTTACTTTAATACTACAGATGCAAATGCCACCTTTTTTTTTTTTACTTTTTTCCTCAGGATACCTCTGCTTGCAGTGCTCCAGGACTAGAACAAGAATGGTTGCAGTGGCCATGGTCCTGTAAAAGACTTCCATAACACTTAAAACGTGCTGTCGATTTAATGGTTCTAATGATAATGATCCCTTCTGGATATCCCTAACCACTTCTCTAGAAAAGCATAACAAGATTTTCCAAGGCATGCATTACCACCTCTGTTTGTTTGTGTCTTTCGGCTTTTCCCGGTTAGGGGTCGCCACAGCGGAACTCCAGTCCGCTAATGATTGGCAGTAAAGGTTTACATGCTGGCTTGCCGGGCCTAACGCACAACCTTCAATGAAGGAATGCCCATTCACGCATGTCGCCACACAGAACTCTAACTGAGAATCGAACGGGCAACGTCTAATTGTGAGGTGACAATCTCTGTAATAAAAAGAAATTATAAAACCTTAAAAGAATGTATAGTTGATTCCACTCTGTTATTGGTTTATAATACTAGAAGAATTATCTCCTTGGCCCAGTTTGCAATGATGATAGTTGATTCCTAAAGCATGTAGGCCTTTTGCAGTGAGCAAGCAGGGCCCATTGTAAATTAGGCACATGGACTTTTCATAATCTGATAATAATAAATAATTCCCAGTCAGTCTCTTCCCTTTTAGTCTTCTCCCATCCCACAGTGAGCACTACCCAGGACTATTCCCAGTTATCGGGATATCCCTCTGATTGCTACAAGTAAGAACTCCCTTCTGTTTAAACTCACAAAGTAAACTGGGGACATTAATAAACGGATGCAAAGTCACTGCTTAGGCATGCACCCCTGCACAGAAGGTCAATTTAAAGAAAAAAAAGTGGTTCTTGGTGCCAAAACTGAAATGTTAAGGAAGGATAGGGAACATGGATAAGATAAGGATGAGATGGAGGTGTTCAAAACTGCTCCACAAGGGCAACAAGAGTGAAAATTGTTCCAAACGTCAGTAAAAGTAACTGAGGACATAGAACAACAAAGTCAGTTGGGCACCAGCAACATGAAGTGGAAAAACAAAAAGAAAGAATCCAAAACCAAGTGGAAGACAAGTCTGCCCTGACAACAGAGATGGAATTTAATAAAAAGAAATGATTGAACTTGTAAAAAATAGGATGACAGAATAATAAACTGGTTGATGTTGACCTGTAGAATAGATCTAGATGCTGCAATATCTGAATCCCAGCCATAAAGGTAAATGTACCTGAAAGGACAGCTGGAGGACTTAGCAGCCAAGTCATCATTGTTTACATTTTTTGTTCAGTGAGCCCTGATACTTACTTGCTTGTGGCCAGGGCTGCTTTCTTGATGACAAGCTTCTGTTATGTCTCCAGTACAGATAATATTGTGACCAGATAAAAGTATGAACAGCTGCTAAGCATCATAGGTACAAGAGCACATATGGCAGTCATTATGAATCCTCATGCACAGACAGTCAAGCTAGACTGCTGATATATTATTATAACCTAAGGCAATGTATATACAGAGAAATGTCCTATAAAAGGGAAACAGTCAATAATGGCCAGGGGTGGAGTGTTGAGTTAGTAGGTCAACAGAAATGGACAGAAAATACGCAAACAGAGGTGTTAAGCAAAGAAGGGGCAGAAAACACAGTGAAGAATGGGATCTGACAATGCTTGAATGTAGATTTATGCAAAATTCAGACAGGACATACAGGATACAATAATGTAAGATGATGTACCATCCTACATTTGCAAACAATGTAATGTTGCTGTGAGTATGCCTGTATTATAACATGAATGTTAAAATGAACATATAAAACTGTGAGGGGATCTGATCCATAAACCGTCTCCAATTGGATTACACACTTTGGTCCATAACAAAGTGAATTTGAGCTGGTGCACAGCGGAGTAGTCAGGAAAAGACACTTCAGGGGAAAGGTTCTGTTTGCAAATTGATAATAGAAAAATAAAACAGGCCTCAGTGGAATTGAACCCATGATTTGATTTTCTCGTAGTCTTCTAACAGTCATTCAGCATAGTGTGCCACAAAAGAACACTTTACTGACTGGTTTGGAGAAAGACACTTCAGGGAAATTCCTCTTTTTCCAGAATAATAACTGAAAAAAGGCAGGGATCATGGGAATTGAACCCATGGCTTGTCTATTTGCTGTCCTTATAAACAGTCAGCACAGTATGTAACAGAAGAACTCATACTGACTATGTTAGGAGAAAGCTGCTTCAGGGGAATTGCTGATACGTGCATAATGTGGTCTATAAATATGAAAAATAAAGATATGACCCGAATCTCTACCCACTGCAATGAACAAAGTGAGCTATGTCAGCATTTTGAGTACAAATATAAACTTTACCCTGTTTCACATATGCAAACTGTCACAGAATAGAGTTCAACTTGTATGTGCAGCTTATGGTAAACATTGCCAATATACATGATGTATGGATCAACTCGTATGTGCAGCTGATGGTAGACATTGCCAATATATGATGTATGGCTCAACTCATATGTGCAGCTGATGGTAGACATTGCCAATACACATGGCATATGGCTCAACTCGTATGTGCAGCTGATGGTAAACATTGCCAATATACATGACGTATGGCTCAACTCATATGTGCAGCTGATGGTAGACATTGCTAGTATTCATGACGTATGGCTCAACTCGTATGTGCAGCTGATGGTAGACATTGCCACTATACATGAGTATGATACCTGTTGGACTTTATTGTTGCTAGACAACAAGCAGTGTCATTTGTTGATGGTTGTACATGAGCATCAATGATGCTTCTCCCCACAAATCATACAAATTATGAACAAAAAAAAAGTGCTTTAGAAGCCCTATTCATGGCATGTGTGCATATGGTGCAATCTGTTTTTTGTCCAGATTAAAGGTTGGAAATGGCTGGATTGGACAGAGATGAAAGTGGGTAGCAAGTAGAGGGTAGAACACAAGGTAAGCAAATGAGGAATGAACAGCAGGGAGTTGGGGTAGAAACATGCCTTTTAACTTTGTAGCTCAAGATTACTGGCTGAATGGAAGGCCAATGTTGGGACAAAGGCCAAAATCAAGGACAGGTTATACATGTTTAGTTGCTGTACATGGTGGGTACTGGATAGATTAATATATTGTTTTGAATTACCATGCATTCTCTGAAAGATATGTTTTGCCATACAGCTACAAATGTTCCGAGGACCAACCCAAAAATATGAAAATATGACAAAGCTGGGAAGTATGCATGGATGGTAAATGATTTTTTGTTGGGAAATAGAGAAAGCTGCTTTTTTAGAAGTCAGGAAGGATGATATAAGTAAGCGGGGGAGGTTAGGTAGTGGAGAAAGACAGGAATGACTAACAGATTGAGGTAGCACAGTGGGGGGCACAATGGTGATGGAGACCTCAGAAAAATGTTGGGACGACAATGGTAACAGAAATTTTAAAACTAACAACGGTGGTCATGGACATGAAATGAAGGGGAATTCCAGGATGGTGGTAGGATTTGGGTGTACAGAGGTGTTGTCTGCTAACATAGACCAAGTGGGATATCATTGATCACCCATGGTACTGCTACCAGTGGGTCCTGCCTTAGTCCCAAGCAGGATGTATCTGCATGAGTCACCAGAGCATGTTCTTTTCTGCTGAAGTGCACATCCAACCTCCTGTTCCTTCACAAGCTCTGACAGGTGACAATTGGTACCATCCCCCAGAGCAGGGCTACCTGACACAGATGGTGCAGGTAGAGCAGGAGATGTGAAGTCATCCTTGGCAGGCTGTGACCCAGATGTCCTGGGTGTTTCCACTGGTGGTGGTGGCTGCATTGCTGTCGCCCCCTCTAGGGGGACAACAGGCCACAATGGGGGGTTTGTGCAGGTTGCTGTGTTGCTGCATATAATTGTAGCAGAAATAGAAAGAAAAAGTAAATTAAGTCAATGTATGTAAGAAAAAGGATAGTGAGAAGGAATGCAGATGTTGTGAAATGTGCATTCAACTTATGTTGTTAATGATGTCATTAAATAGAACTCATTTTCATTCAGTGTGATGTCATCAATCTTTTTGATTATATATAGTATGTTTAAGGGGGAAATAACGAAAAGCCATTGTGGTTATGCCAATAGAGTATTTTGGAAGACCAAATGTGTGCATGTGGTCTGAGATAGGCAATTTTATTTCTTGATAATCAGCTTTCATGTGTCCCATCCATCACACAATGACTGGCATGTCATATGTATGAAAATTGGCAAAATTCAGAAAATATTGGTACTGTATTATGGTTCTAATTGCACTTTAAGGTGCAGGTCATTACTGTCCTCCACCCCTCAGTAGGATGTTGAGAACTGGTGCTCTACAGTGACTCCATCTTCAGATGGTTAAGCATGAGATGACAGTCCTGTTGTTTGTAATATGTTATGCACACCTGTGGTGTGCTGTGCTTACTACAGAGACCTAGGCATGTGTGTGACATGGTTTACAAATCTACGCAATATTTCCAGGTGTGCTCATTGTACAAATCGAGTGATTCAGAAGCACTAATAAGATGATCCTTAATTTGCATAACAGTTGTGCCCATAAGGGATTTTTTTACACTGTTGTTACAGAAGAAAACCATGCCAACTGGGTCTAGAATACTATTGGCTGATTTTACTGTAGCATCTGTTGGAGTAGGAGGGGGACCTGCTTATATAAGTACTACATTTATGCATGCATTCCTTTGTATTATACAGTGACTTTCCATTAATATTCAAAAATGAACATGCTGATTGGTCGGCCCAATCAGCGTGCACATTATAAATCTGAGCATATACCAATGGAAAAAGGTCCGGGCATCTGGACCTTTTTCCATTAATATATGCAATAAAAAAATTTACTTTTATTTCATTTTTTTAATAAGCTGACAAAACTGGAGACTAACTGGAAATGCGTGACATAGGGAACATTCTGCTAAACAATCTTTTCAAGTTTGCAAACTGTTGGCACATGGGTATGCCTCTTCTGAAATAGATTCTCAGTGGGTAGATTTGGATCAGTTGAGATTGGGTATAGCCGCTCCTTATTTTGGACCGGCTATTGACCTGAACATTGATAGGAGATGACATCCAGATGTTTGTGAGGTGAAGGTTCCCTTGTTTTATACATGTGATCACAGTGATGTCACTAAGTTGTTTAGTAATCATTGGTCCATTTTGCATAGACCATGACATATACAGGATTGTAGGTGAGAAACCTACTTTTAGGTTTAGAAATTGTAAGAACTTGAAAAGATTGCTATGTTATGAAAGGAATATGAGTTTTATGTCAGCATCCCTTGGATCCACACTACCTTGTGATAGTTGTAGTTTTTGTCAGTATATTAACACCTCTCCCATTTTTATGCATCCTGACCTACATAAGGAATTTAAGTTTCATGCTCATGCAGACTGTAAGACTGCTAATTTGGTTTATTTAGCAGAATGTTCCCTATGTCATGCATTTTACTTTGGTAAAACTAATAGAACCTTACGTGACAGAATGAGGGAACATCTGTATCATATTAGGAAAGGTTCCTTGCATAATGCTTTGTCAAAACGTGTTAGAGTTTGATGGTTCTCACATTTTTTTTGTTTTAGAGTTATTGAGACAGTTCAGTTGAGTAGCAGAGGGGGTGATATATACACACATACAGAATACAGGGAAGCCCGATGGATAATTTTGCTCCATGCAGATCAGGGCAAGGGCTTGAATGAAAGGACATCTATTAAACCTATTTTAAAGAAAAGGAGACTGATCAAGTAATGATGTGCTATGTGATGTTTTACGTGGCGTATGTGAGCATATCTGGTTATGAGAGCTGTATATTTTCACTTTTATTTCTTATATTTTTATATGAATGGATGTTAGATACACAGTTTTTTATGTTCTTTTTTACACAGTTTTTGTATAATGATAAGTATTTTAGTTTCATTATTCATATAGGTCTTTCATTAATGTGAAGCTTTGTTCGTTTTTGACAGTTAATTGAATATTTAATTGCCAGATTTCCATTGGCTACATTTATTATGAATGTATTTAAATAGGCTGTGTCTTTGTAGTTGTTATCTGGTCTGATGAAGCTATTATAGTGAAAGCGCTTACCTTGTCGACAGCAATAAAAGAGTTCTACTATTTATATTACTGCCTTTTGTTTGGTGCCTCTTTAGTGATTTCTACTGTTTTTTACCGTTGGTGACTGCAGTGCATATTTTGTGGAGTCTGGATCTTGGACTTGGGTAATATCTATTTTGAGGTTTTTTTTTACAATTTTTGATAATTGAATAATAACACCAACCAAGCAGTTAAAGTTCTGAATTTTAAAAAGAAATAAAATCACAGATGGTATTAGTCAAGTAGTCTTGCAGTTAAATAAAATAGGAAATGCTGAAATCCAAGTTACAAAAAATATGTAAGCTAATTGTAAAATAATGTCTAGTTATGTAGTATAAATGCATAGTTATGCAAATCACAAATATAATACTGTTTTTATAACTGCAGTCTAATATCAAGCTGCAAGTATATTAACAGATGATTAAAGGAAAAATTCTAAAAGGGTTAATTATGGTCTACAGTGTCTAAAATGTGAGCTTAGACCTTCCTAGACTGGATAAATAGTTACAGAAAATGTTGGAAAGATAAGGTAAAAAACAAGACTGATTGCCAGACAAGTGGCTTGAGTTTTTTTCTAAAATGTTACTGTTATTAAAACATAATTGTTAAATGTTCACATGCAACACTGTTTGGTAATTGTAATAAAATGTCATAATTGTGCATATATGTCACTGATAATCTGTTTGTTGGTAAATGTTAAAAGTAAAAAAACCTCAGTTACATCAAGTATAGCCAACAGATGGGTTATCGTATACATACAGTTCAAATAAAGTATACAGGAGGGTACAAATAACTACTACTAGTAGAAACAGACAGCAAAAGCAACAGAAAAAAATATATTTTGTCATTAAAAACAACCAAAAAAATGATCAAGTCAGACAAAGGTCCATAGTTTGTTAGTAACATAATAAAGCAAATATATAACCAAAGTGTTGGGCTGACATACATTATATTCTCACAGCATAAAGCAAATAAACAATATGGCAATACTACAGGGGGATGGGTACTTTCTCAGTTTTACACTGACTATGTCAGCAGTATTGCAAACGGGTTTAAAATACAGCTACATGAAGCAATAATATTTCATTCCTTCTTGACAATACTCTTTCAGGGGAGGGGATAACAGGTATTAGTGCATTAGAAATTCTGGTAAACAGATTAAACCTGACAAGGTATTTTACAAATTGCTAATTATTATTGTATATTTTAATATGTTTTGGCAAAACAATGTTGGCATGCAAACAGCATGAAATGTTTCTAATTGTTGGGTATGGAGTTGCCTCTGGTGGCAATTCCACTAGATACTTCTAAGAGACATAAGAATTTTCCAAGATTTTGCATGATGTTAATATTACTAAATGTGTAAGATTAGACTAAATGTACTTTACAGTCTTTGTATGTACAAACACAGAAGAATTCAATACAAATTAAATTAATGTCTAGCAATGAATATGTGTGTAGAACCATGTTTAAAAAAATTGGTCCAGGGTACCTGCTAGATTGAAATGCATGAGTAGCAAACAGTCTGTGCGGATATATACTGTATATGACACATTGTAAAGTAACACGTTTAAAAGTAATTTGTCAAGTTGTAATTTTATTACTAATTGTAATTTTATCACTGTTTTTGGACCACCATTTTATCTGCACTAGTATTGGTTACCCCAGTTAGAGGAAAATTATATTAAAATATTGTACTCGTACAGCTAATGGACTAATATATAAACAGTGTTCTTTAGTTCACTTCACTGTCAACCAGTTCAGAGATATGGCCATGATGTTATGGTTAAAATGACATTGAAACTGTATATTTGTAGCACTAAACAACGTTTGCAGTAGCACATAGTTCTTGTCTCTTATAAATATTAGTCTGTCTCTAATCTTTTGGTATAAAATGATTAATAAAGTAAATCATTAATTCAACAACTACAAAGAGTTAATGAAAGAGTTCTAAGTCATAAATTAAATTCTGTTATTGCAAAAGAATAAATTAATCAAGTTAAAAAATAAAACTAAAGCAGACACAGCTCATAACTGATAAAATATTTCACATAATGGTCTGCAAAAGAAAAAGTTGTTAAATACATTTAGCTTTAGTAGTAATACTTGATATCATTGTATTAACTATGTAAAATTGCATTTTGGCTTGTTGTATCAAAAGAAGACTAAAGTTTTTGTTTCCTAATGAGTTTTCTGTATAATCTGATCAAAATAGATATCAGTATAAAGTGCTTTGAGTATGTTTTAAAATAAAAAGAGGGAATTAAGGTTGAAAGTACAGATATACAAAATAAATAAGGTGTAAAATAAAGCTTGCTTAAATGTAGAAATAGAGTTTAGCAATATGTGATTAGCATCCATACTAAATGACTGTGGCTTGCAAAATAAGGAATTTGCTTAATGGACATGTTTTCCTAAAAAAATAGCAAGAATGTATGCATTTCATACTGTCAGAAAGAAAGCTGGCCTCTTATAGACTTAGCAAAAATGTAAAAACCGTATGCATTTCACATGGTCAGTAAGAGCAAAAAATGTAAAAAACAGGATGTATGCATTTCACATGGTCAGTAAGAGCAAAAATGTAAAAAACAGGATGTATTTATTTCACATGGTCAGTAAAAGCAAAAATGTAAAAAACAGGATGTATGCATTTCACATCATCAGTAAGAAAGCTAACCTGCTTCCTTAAAGAATGGACAACATGAAAACAATCTGTACGTGTTTCTGTCATATGACACTGTTAGGCAAGGAAGTTTGAATGGATAAAGACAATACCAGTATTGTTTCTCTACAGGATGAAAACATATTTTTCTGCAAACACCAGCAAACAGATGTTTTCATATAAAGACCAAAATAGAATACCAAGGAGAAAAACAGGATGTAAAACCACTATAAAGAGACTATAGCAAATGAAATTCTTAGGAGAGGTATTTTGTACAGGAAAGTTATAATTTATGCTGAACAAGAAGTAAAAAGTGGTACAGTGTAACCAAAGTTGCAGCAGTAGTACGTGTGTTTTTTTTATAAAAAGTTATTTATTAATTTTTGCATCAGTGTATAATTGACAGAGTTTGGTGCTGCATCAGTGTATATTCTGCAAGTTTCTGTGGGCAACAGACTGTGAATTCAATTATAACTAGACTTTGATTTCAGCAGAACCCATCCATCAAGACCTTAGTGTCTTAAGAAGACTTTGGATCCATCACAGTAAGCAGTACCTTGATAATTAGTTTTTCATTGCATACTTCTTAATGATGTAGCACACACACACACAGTACACTCTGATCTACATCCTCCCTCTTTGAGAAATAGATCATGCAATTTGTCATGAGATTATTTGACATACAGAAATCACAGGTAATCCACTGACATGCATTATACAATACTAAGAACACATGTATATACAATCAAGTCCACATTGCTTCATATTTCACACTAGTTTTAGGAACTTGTCCATATCATGTGACATAAAACTGGGAATTAGATTTAGCAACTGGAACAGTTTCTGCAAAATGGTTGATCTGTAGAATGTTCAAATCACTTTCTGGAACAGAATCAGACTTTTGAACACATTCTGGTTTGAAAACAGTGTCTGACATTCTTTGACTTAAGAGTCTGCATCACAGAAAAAATGTTATGATTGTAATGATGATAATTCTGGTACAGGAAGAAGATGTCTATGATCCATCAGGTACTCCACACCCTGGGAATCTACCAATTAGGATCTTAGCTTGGCAAAGATGCCTGTAATCTGTCCTGTTCAATCAGAACTTTTAGTCATCTGGATTCATACCATCTCTCCTTCCTTCAATGGACGAAGTAATCTGCTCGATCTGTCATAACTAGATTTCTAAATATTATGCTTCTTAAGCAATTGAGCCTTGATGGTTTTATTGTTCTTAAGTTTACACTGCAATAAACTTGAAGAAATAGGTAGCGTAGTTCTAGTTTGCCTGGAAAGTAGTCTTTGAGCGGGTGAGCCAAGAATATCATCACAGGGTATGTTTCTGAGATTAAGCAAATTTAAGAATACATCAGTATTGTCACACTTTGACTTTTCAAGTAATTGATCTGCACTCTGCACTGCACATTCAGCTGGACCATTAGATTGAGGATATTCAGGATGACTAGTGACATGTACGAAGTCCCAATCTTTTGCAAATTTCTGAAACAACTAGCTAGTGAATTGTCAGAAAAAAGTTTGTGTGGACTACCGTGAACTGAGAAATGACATTTTACCTTAGTAATAACAGTAGTTGAGGTTAAGTTTGGTAGTACATCAATCTCAAACCAATTCAAATAAGAGTCTATCAAAATTAAGTAGTGTTGATTGTTCCACTCAGATATCAGTTGCTACAGTAGACCAAGGTAGTTCTGGAATTGGACTTCGCTGAAGCAGTTCTTTTGCAAATGCAGTCTAGTACTATTGCATACTGAACAAGAAGAAATAACTCTGTCAATGTCTTTTGATAATGAATGGCAAAATACTAATTGTCTTGCTCTTCTCTTAGTGGATGTGA
The DNA here is from genome assembly GCF_019279795.1 of Protopterus annectens. NCBI lineage: Eukaryota > Metazoa > Chordata > Ceratodontiformes > Protopteridae > Protopterus > Protopterus annectens. Next base: position 1,665,862,914 of record NC_056744.1, on the reverse strand, counting down.
ATCCTGGGTGACCACAATGCAAAATCTGAATATATTCTTGTTGTAAAGAAGCAGGAACAACAATTTTAGGACCTTTGAAAACAATGCCATCTTCCATAAACAATTCATCTCTTTAAGGAAAATACGCTTGCACCTCAGGTGATACACTAGTTTGCTTTGACGGCCATCCGACATTAATATAGTGATTGAGTTTCTGTGAAATTGTATCAATTTGAGTGTGATCTCTTAACTCATCAAGTCTAGTGGTGGAAAAATTATGCACTGACATTACATCAAAGTCATAATTCTCTGCATCAAGCTGTTCTGTTGTACTTCTGGGTGATCTGGATAAGGTATCAGCCAGATAGATCATGTTGTCTTTAGTGTAGACCAATTTGAAATTGTACTTCTGCAATTTGAGCATCATTCTTTGTAATATCGCTGGAGTGGAATGCATAGGCTTCTTTAGAATAGTAACTTGAGGTTGATGATCAGTTTCAATCTGGATAGCTCAACCATAAATATAATCACGAAACTTGGAACATGCAAATACTGTTGACAAAATCTCTTTCAATTTGAGCATACTGCATCTCAGTTTGGGTTAGTGTTCTAGATGCATAGGATACTGGTCTGCCCTCTTGAAGTATAACTGTGCCTAGGCCAACGTAGGCGGGGTGGCATTTTTTCTGCTTAAGGTCTTCAAATAACTTCTGATGATATTCCAACCATGACCATGCAACATTTTTTGCATGTTAGCTCTCTTAAAGGTACTGTCAACTCACTGAGGTCTGGTATAAATTTGCCTAAATAAGTTGACCATGCCCAGAAAATTATGTAAACCTTGTACATTGTCTAGTGCTCACATTTCTAGAATACCTGCTTGCTTGGTCTGGTCAGGTCTCAAGCCTGCACTTGTAAACAAATGACCTACGTATGTAACTTCTGGAAGTCTGAATTTGCACTTCAAAATATTGAGCTTTTAGTTCATTTTGTGCTCTGTGTAGAACTTTCTTGAGGTTTCTGTCAGGCTCTGCTTCACCATTGCCTCCAATCAGTAGATTGTCGACTGTTATGGCATAAGGATAACCTGAAAAAATTTGCTCCATTGCACGCTGAAAAACTTCACTTGCAAAATTTATTCCAAATGGCATCCTTAGGAATCTGTATCTGCCAAATGGTGCACCAAAACCAGTTAGAATTGAGGATTTGTGATCAAACAACACTTACCAAAATGAACTATTTGCATCCAAAACAGAAAATACAGTGGCATTTGGTATTAGAGCTGCAATTTCTTCGACTGTGCACATTGGATGATAGGGTCTCTCTAATGCTTTCTTCAAATCCCTTGGGTCAATGCATATTCTGATTTCATTGGAGCCTTTTTTGTGAGCAGCTACCATAGACAACACCCATTCAGCTAGTTCTGTACAAATCACACCTTGGTGCACCATTTTATCCAACTGAGCTTTAACTTTATCTTGCATTGTTATCGTAACTCTTCTTGCTGGTCTGAACACTGGTGTGCCTCTGGGTCTGCCTTCATGGAATACACAATTGGAAGCTTGCCCAATCTGTCATAGAAAATATCCGCATACTCTGAGAAAATGACTTCGGAGAAATTAGAATTCAGAACTGCACTCACATGAAGAACTTCTTTAGCAAAAGAAAGCAGATACATTCTTAAACTATCTTTGAGACCCAGTAAAGATTGTGCTGGTCTTCGGACTATGTAGAATGACAAGTTGTAAGAGTTCCCAGCCAGATAACATGAAAGCATCACTGAACCTTTGGTTTGAATTTCTTCACATCCATAAGCAACAAGTCTCGCACTGCTGGTTACATTGAGTTGTTCGTTTGTTCTCACTCTTGCAAATGTGTCTGCTGATATAACATTATACTTTGACCCAGTGTGTACTTTGACCTCTGTGGATTTTCCATTGGTCTGGACAGTACAAAACACTTCACTTCTTGTTAATAAGTTCACTGCATCAACTCTTTCACCAAGCACTGATACACCATCTACTTAGAAAGCTGACTGTTTTGGCTCTACTTGATCAACTTGCTTTTTGTGTGACATTTCTTTACAACTGTGCGAGGCTTACCTGAATTACAAAACTTTTGGAAATGGTTCCATTTTTTTCACTTGTGACATTGCTGACCAAATGCTAAGCACTTCTCTCTTTTACACTCATGATTCGTACCACAATTGCGAAAGTTAACAATAAAGCTAGAGTTGGGTTTTGTATTGCAGTGAGCTGGTGCTGGAGCTTGCACCTTTCCTGAGACTTTCTAGGAAACCTCATAGCTTCTTTAGAAAACCTGTAGCTACCACTTGCTTAGGCCTTTTCTTGTTTGTCATGTTTTGCTTGCTGTCTATGTTTGCTCTGGAGCCAACTGAAACCATGCTCTTGTCACTCAAAAGCATACTTGTATGTTTTTTCTGTCACCTCATGGAGTTGACAAATCTCTATTGCTTTGCTCAATGTTAAATCACTGTCGTGAAATAAAATCTTTCTCACAGCAGCACTATTAGTACCACATACAAGCCTATCCTTCATCAACTCATCTTTTAGATCACCAAACTGACACGTTTTAGCTCTGTTTCTCAAGTCAGTTATATAAGCTGCAAATAAGAATACACACCAATCAGCCAGTACTACTAGTTAAAAATTTTGGTATCTGATAAGTGAAGATGATTCCATAGGTCAGTTATTTCCAAAGTTCATTACTTTCTCCTATAAAAGAGGGAAAAATTTAAAAGAAATATTAAATAATAATTTAATAAATTTGGAGAAACCTATCTCTATTAAGGTGGGTACTTTCGTTTGTGGTTCCTGTAGTGTACGTGATAGGGTTAGAAATGTAAAAACTATAAACGAAGTCAATCATACTCCGAAACATTATTTTAATTGCAAATCGACTAGTGTTGTATATGTATTGGGATGTTCTTGTATTAACACTTGGTACATAGGACAAACAAAGAGAATGGTGAAAGTAAGAATACTGGAACATTTGAAAGACATTAGGAATTCTAATGAATCTAGTCCAGTTGCTAAACATTTTCTTGACAAACATGGTGGCTGTAGTAACACTTTAAGATTTAGTGTTTTGGGGAAACCTTTTGTTCAAAGGGGAGATAATGTAGTAAATAAATTGTTAGAGTTAGAAACTAGAATGATATTAAAGTTTAACACTTTAAAACCAAATGGTTTGAACCAGGAACTGGGTATAAAAAAATTATTTTTAGTATAGGAATTATTTTCAGCACCATTATGAATTGATAGAGTGTTCTTTGAGATATATATAGACACATATACATATATAATTGAATAATTTATATAAAAAATATACTTTTATATATATCATATTTATTTATTCACATATTGAAGTGTGTTTTATGTTAATATGTTTATGATCTATATGCATAGTTAGTTTTGTACTAATTTTGTATTAAATTGTATATTAATATATGGATGTTAAAAGATATCTTATGCAAGGTCACTTTAAGTAAAAATCTCTTTCCTTTACTTAATTGAAACTTTAATTGATTAATTAATTAATTGTTTCATATCAAATGGTATAAAATGTATTGCCATGATGGATGAAAATGTGATCCTTGAAGGCGAATTGCCGAGGTACCAGATCATTGGATTGAATAAAGGAATACTGGTGAAGTACTGGCTGATTGGTGTGTATTCTTATTCTGCTTTGAACTTTTGTGTGTTTTGGCATATAAGCTGCAAATGTTTCCCCTGGTTTCTGATTGCTTGAATAAAACAAATGTCTAACATGATATTCATCTGGGAGTTGCACATGTCTCTAAACTTGTGCTTCTAACACTTGGGGTCTTTCCTTGATTCAGCTTGTACAACAGTATGGTGGTCCACACCTTCTCCTTCACACACTGCTGGTGCACATATAAATGAACTTTCTCCTTCTGTTGGCTCAGACCCTGCTAGGTTTAGCAAAATGAATGCCCTTTTGCATGCATGTCTATCTGAATAAGTTGCTTGTATGAAAATAATGTACTCTTGCTCAAATAGTCTCCAGTTCTCTGCATTATTCTGATCAAACACAAGTGGTAGGGGATTTCAAAATCCTTCTGCCATATTAACACATACCAGCGAAGGGTTTTTCCAATAAGCATGAATATACACACGTACACATATGCATAAGTTTCTGGCATAAACAGCACTTGTCCAATGCCTTTGTGGTCTGAACTTATATTTTCATTGGGCTTATCAGAATTATGCAAATGAATAAACTTGTATTACTTTCAAATAACTGAACTTTGTGAAATAAACTTTTCAGGCATTTCGATGCTTTCAGAATAGTATCGGTAAAGGCAGAAATGCTATAGTCATATACCATCACTTGCTAAAGTCATCACTTTAAGAAACATTTAAGAACTTTACGATGTGACTGGGTAACTCACAAACACTGTAGTACTCTTGTAATGTTATCTTTTGCAAGAACACACCTCTTATCAATGTAAGAAACATGTCAGGCAATTGCACAATATGAATAATTGAAGATCTGTTGCCCAAAATTCAATAACTTTCGAGGTAATTGCACCTTGCGAATAACTGCATACAGCACACTGAAATGTCCCTAAGATGGTGGTACCTTGCTAGGCAATTCTTGTGGCACTTCACGAATAGACACACCCAGCACAAAAAACAGTTTTTCGAAGTAGCAATACTTTGACTTTACAACATGAAATAGTTGCAGCTTGCACACAATTAACTTTTTAAAATACATGCACAGTAATAAGCACACACTGTAAGCACTTTTACACACTCTGAGATACTTTGAATACACCATTGATACAATACAAAGTCATAGTTATGCCCAAACACAGCACTTTGCCATAACGCATACAATCGCCTAGCTTTATTTCTTTTTTTACTTAATATGCCCTTTTCTTTTCTTATTATTCATTTTTCTTGTTTAAGCTCTTTTCTTGCCCAGTGTACTTTTCTTGTGCTCGTTTTACTCTAAACATCCCCAACTTTGCCTTAAACACTTTTGTTTTGCTTTAAACATGCTCATTTTTGCTTTACTGTTAATTGTTACATCAAATATATTTATCTTTAACATTTTCTTTAAACCTTTCATACTTTCCACTTGCCTGATAATGCGGTTTGTGCCCTTGTAATACCCCTTTTTTGTCTTTCACTTTGAGTAAATAATTTGTATTTCTCATTACCTTTGACTCTTTCTGGTTATGTTTGTACTCTTTTCTCTCGGTTTTACCTTCACTGTCGTCTTTACATCTCATGGCTCCGAATGTTCTTATCTTTTCGATCCTGGTTCTGACACCATGTCGCTTTTGTTTTAGGACACAGTTAAACGAGTCTTCTTGGGTTCTATTCAAGCAGCTTTATTTTATACAAACATATCACTATAGAAGCTTACTGACTTTAACTTAAGTAACATATACAAACTAACAACTGCGATCATGCACGCTCACTCTCTGGCTGCTTCTACAAAATGCCGCTAAAGATTGCACATGTCTAGAGTTTATAAATGCACGTACAGCCTCACATGCTTCTTAAAAATATAGCACACACAGTTTACACTCTGATATGCAATCACTGTTAAGTAATATAATTAAAGTTAAGCAGCAGATGAAAAAAAATAAAATAAAGGCATATTTACCTCAATGTGGAATGTATCCAAGTCTCCCTTCTTGGCTTTAAGACCAACTAAGGCAGAAAATAAAAAAAATACATAAAAGGTGAAATGATAAAAAGCAGATTAGTTTAGAAGTCATTTGTCTTTTAATTGTTTTTCTTTTCATTGGTCTTCCATCCATTCCTTTTAGCTTGTCTTTTCAAGGAGATATTGCTTTAGTCCCTATGTTCTGTATGATCTGTTATATTGTCAGATTTTAGGAATGTCATAGCAGCATCCAAGTCATCAAAGAAGTTGGTCCCATCTGGAAGAAATATTTTAAGCCTGGCAGGGAAAAGTAAATGAATTTTAACTTGTTTTTTCTTCAAGTCTTTTACTAAAGGGAGAAAGCATTTCCTTTTGGACATAACAGTCACAGAATAGTTATTGTCAAACCTTATTGTTCTGTCTTCTGTCCTTAACAGGAGACGTAGACCACACAGAATTAAGGAATAATTCTTTGTCATGAGATGAAAAAATCTTAGAATAGTAGCTGTTGGAGAAGGATTATTTTTTGAGAAAGATGTAACTGGGAATCTGAGCCCTTTCAGTTCTAAATGACATAGCTTCAGGCAAGTCCAGAATCTAAGGAAGCCAAGGAGGTAAAAAGTTTATCATACTCTCTCCTTGTGTCTTCTCTGGGAGACCAAAAATACAAATGTTTATTTTAGAGACCTAGTTTCCAAGTTATCAGTTTTATTTGCAAGAAGAGTATTTTGTTTTAATAAGAACTCAGTATTATGTTCATCTTCATTTACTCTCCCTTCAGTGTCATTCAGTGGTTCTTCTATACCACACATTTGAGACGTTTTCTCTTTTAAAGTCTCACAAATCTGTTCCATCCACTTAGAACATTTTTCTTTAAAATGATCTAATTTGCTGTCCATTTTTGTCCATCTTTAAAGAGAGTTCCTGTATATTAGTAAGAACAGACTGAAGCTCCTTTTTAAAGATAAGCCCTGAGAACTGGTTTCAGAGTGAGTCATTTTAAAGTTGTGTGTGAAGAAATCTTCAAGATGAAAGTTTGACAGGAAAATGTTGACATATAAAAAATTTGATAGTATCCATCAAGACACATTAAAATAGTTATATCCACTTGGAGAAAACAATTTGGATAATTTGGAAATATAAATTCCTGTCAGAAACAGAAACATAGTAGCAGAGCAGGAGAAATCTGCTGCTAGCCTGTCAACATCTTGGCCACCAAACAGATGTATCATTGACTTTACCTCTGAGACTTTAGTGCACAACCCTGCTGTATCAAAATCCCTGATTGTCCCAGTTTATCTCAAAAGATCGTTTACTGAAAATGCAAAACAAGGACAAAATACTTCATCCATGGCCCCTGACAGAATATCCGGTTTGCTTAATGGTGTTAACTCCAAAGCAAAAACGTTTGAAGGATATCAAATATAAGACCCACGAAACATTGCCATTTTTTATTTGAGCTTATGGTGTGTTTCCATTCAACTGGACATTGAACTGTTTCATGGTGCTTAATGGTGTTAAACATGCCCTTGCAGACACATTCTTCTATAACTGTTTAGCCCAAGTTTAGCTACTGTTTTCCCCTGATAAGCAGTGGACTGCACTGCTGATGCCACTTGGTAAGGGTGACCTTATAACTGACATGGTCAATTACAGACCTATCAGACCTGGAAGACTCATCTGACAAACCACAGTATGCATTAGAACTGACCTCATAAATTATATCATCAGGATTTTTTTTTATTGGTTGTTCTTTATTTCCAGACAGTATTAATCATAAAAGAGCAAATTAAATTCTAAATTAAACATCAAATTAATTGAACTTGTATAATCAGTTTTGTTTCAAAATGAAAGTTAAAAATTACAAATATTTACATATATACAGTGGTGTCTAAGACTCAAAATGTTTTGCAGTATTTTCCATCTTCTATAATAAAAGTCTTCTTGAAGTCTATGATGATTCAGAAGATTTGATGTTTAATTTCATCTTCTCTAGCAGTGATATCAATAACCTTAAATGTTATATAACAGTCTGGCTATGGGAAGGGTAATTCTTGTCTATTCAATCTGGTAATCTTCTTCAAAATGATTACTAAGGCTGTAGACAGTGACTGTGCAGTACATGTGACGTATCTTGATCTGGCCAAGGCCTTTGATGTCATTCCCCATGCTGGCATCATACAGAGCTAAATGCTTTAAAAAGAATTCCATATGTGGTAAGATGGACAACAAACTGGCTAAAAAACAGAACCCACACAATGTGGGCAGCAGAAAGAATGAAAGTCACCAGTTGTGCCTCAAGGAGAGAGAGAGAGAGAGAGAGAGACAAGACCTCTGGTTAACAAAGTTTGCAAATGACAGCAGACAGGATTCTTGTCAAGTCAAACCCTAATATTGACCTTCCTACTAAATTTGTGATGTACTAAAAATGGGTGTAAACTAGATGATAAAAAGTATAATATCACCACTTTTGTTTTTCATCATATTGTATAGACAACATGCCACTACAAAACAAAAATATAGTCAGGGGCCTACAAACGTAGATTGATAACTCTCTCTTTGACCTTAATATAATAATGGTTGTCAGGAATTCTTTCTATTTAGTACAACTAATTACTAGTGGAATATATTTAAGGTCCAAGGTGGAAAACACTCCCTTGTACATGGCATTAGTCAGACTAATTATTGAATACAATGCCTCCCTCAGAATGTATCTCAATTAACATATCAGCTGAAAGATCTGAAAGGTTCCTAGCAAAAGGGGTCAGAGGCCTGAAGTCCATAAGCTATCAAGAGAGGCTGCACATTCTATCCATTTATTCAGTGCATTATAAACATTAAAGGGAAGTTCTGTTTCACTTGTCACATTATTAGAGTCCAGGTTGTTCTGGACCGCCTGTTTCTCTGCATGTCCAATATCTTCATCATTGCTAAAAGCACAGACCTAAACATTCACTAACAGATAAATAAAAGAAAGTCAGGATTAGGTTTAGAACCCAGTACCTCCCAAACTTTCTCTATTAGTTAAGCAGTGAGATTCACTATCTTCCTTTAAAGTAAGTCTGGATGGTTATCTACACATTTACTCTGGGATTGGCTGGTATGACCCTCCTGAAGTTACAACATAAGGTGGGGATATTAGGAAGGTGTGAATGGTGATTAGTCTAAGTAAACAACAAAATATACACCAGGATCTTTATTAAATAAAGCTTTCGGGTCTACACCCTTCATCAGTAGACCCGAAAGCTTTATTTAATAAAGATACTGGTGTATATTTTGTTGTTTAATTCAAGCAGTTGCAGTAACACCTATTGCTGAATTTGATTAGTCTAAGTAGCCTTGGAATATCTGTAAATCTATTTTGAACTATTTCCAGAAAATGTGCAGAACTGCTATAGTTTGGGCAAAGTTACTCATTAACACAGTATGGTTAGCACAGCTGATGTTAATCATACCTGCAGTGCTAGTTGCACTGGCTGCCTTGTCCAATTTAATGTAACACTGCTGGAAAATCAGACTGTACGCAGCACGTCTGCTGTACTGGATTTGCAGTATTCAGTTCCTCAGTTAAGTACATTAAATCAGAGAAAGTGACTTCAACTGAATAAGAAATTCCAAATTATGATATCTAGAATATTCCTTTTTTTTACTACTCTTCTCCCGCTCCTTCCTTTTACATGGTTTCTATACTCCTAACTCATTTATTTATGTTTGCTTCTTTTGTTTTCTTTGGTAATCCAACAAACCAAAGTGACTACACAGCTGATAGTATATAATTTATTATAAGGATAAACGCTTTCGCCCAGTCAGTGCTTCATCAGATCCATGTGCAAAAGTTAAAACAATCTCTATATATAGTCACATACATAAATCAAAAACTGAAACAGCCAATAAAAAACATGAAAACATTACAATTCAACCAATCAAAACAGTTGTATCAGTGATGCAATATCTTTCTCTTCAGAGCTGGTTTTAAGGGCATACAGCTATTTAAGCCTGGAAATTTATCTGCCTGCATAGTGGCAATCCAGTTCATTTCTTGCCACTTGTGTTCTGTTGACCATGTCACATCTCCTTGCATCACTTGAAATGACCTGTATAACTAAAAATGCAAATGAATGGTCACTATTATTAGCCATGTGTTTAGCTAAAGCATTTAAAATATTCCCTCTCTTAATATCACACATATCTTGTAGAATACACTCCTTCAGCACCCTGTTGGTTTTACCAATATAGAACGCTGTACATGATTTACATGCCAAATATACTAAGTTGCTAGTTCTACATTCTGCATAAAAAATAAACACAAATCTATAGCCAGATACAGGATGTATAAAAATGTTATTACTAAGTATAAACAAACAGGCCTTGCAGTTCCTGCATGTAAATGTGCCTAGCCTATTGGATGTAATCACTCTCCTATGAGTGGATGTATAGCAAAGCTGTCTTTTGAGTGTAACATTACTTTTAAATGTAAAATGAGGTTTAACATCTATAATACTCTTAATCTTATCGTCAGATAATAAAATGGGCCAGTGTTTACTAATAATGTCACATATTTTACTGATGTTACTACTGTAGGTCAATGGTATCCTACTTTTATGAAATAAACTATTATGCTTGAATCTGACATGCATGGGGTCCTCTATCAATTTATAGTGTGGTTGACCAGTAGTAGATCGCAAATCAGTAACTTCATTAAACATATCTGTGATCTCTAATGTCCTATAGCCCCTATGCATAAAATCCGTCATTAATTTCTCATTCGCATGAGCATATTCAATATTGTTAGTGTGCAGCCTAGACATTCTTAGAAACTGACCCTTCGCTACACTTCTAAAAATATACATGGGATGCATACTAGTACGATGAAGCAGCCCATTCCTCCTACATTCTTTCCTAAACAAAGAGGTCTTTGTTCTACCATGGTTAATTTCACATCTAAAAAATCAATAAAGTCATTGGAATAGTTTAAAGAAAATTTAAAACAAGTGCTCTGCTGTTCCATATATGAGACAAACTGCTCTAATAAATCACCCGTTCCTCTCCATGAAATAAAAACATCATCCACAAATCTCTTAAAGTACAATAAATGTGGACTATATATATATATATATATATATATGATCAGAAAAAATAACATTCGCCTCCCAGTTCACAAACACCATGTACCCATCGCCACACCAAGTTTCTGTTTATAATATACTTCATTAAAAAGAAAGACATTATTTCTAGTACTAGCACTAACAAAGTACCAATAAGTTCTATATGAGATGGTGTGTAACTACTGTGAAGCCTTAAGAACTCTTTGACAGAATCAATACCAAAGTAATTTAGTATTACCGTGAAAAGGCTATAGATATCAAGTGTGGCCAAAATTACATCAGTACCTAAACTGCCTTGTTGAGCTACATAATCTCCTAACAAATGCAAAAATTGTCCAGTGTCTTCAATCACGGCCAGTGCATAAGTCAGGAAGTCCTTCAACTGATTCTCAATATATGTATATATATATATATATATATATATATATATATATATATATATATGTATATGTATATATTCTGTTACCCACCCACCCCCATTAGTTGTTTATGTATTTTGTGTAGCCCATGTATAAGGGTAATTTGTGGTTTATCAGTGAGCATGAAATCATATAGCTCTTAAGTAATCCTATTGGTGAGCAAATATTCATGCAAAAAAACTGTGTATACCTTTAACAATTCTATTTCATCTTTCATAATAACATCATAAGTCTTAAAATCATTCAACATCTCTGCAGTGTCTAACAGCACAATTGCACCACCTTTGTCGGTGGGGCGAATAGAAATATCAGTATTATCACGTACTTCCTTTAGTGCTAGCAACTCTTCATTCCCCAAATTATGAAAATTACCACTAGTATTAACATTATTGAGTTCATTAAATATTTCAGTCTCACAAACCTTTAAAAAGGCTTCAGTGGTTGGGTGCAGTTGCAGATTGAACAAGCTCAGCTGCTTCAGATGTTTGCTGTCCAAAACATTGGTTTCAGGGAACAACAATTTTAATGTAAGACTCCATGCATACATTCTAAGTTCTACAATTATATCAAGAATGCGCAGTGGCTTGGCTGGCACAAAGTTTAGTCCTATATTAAAAAGTTTCATTTGACTGTCCCTCAGGATTAAACTTGAAAAATTAACAACTAGTGATGTAGATTCATTCTTGATAAGCCCTCCATGGGATTCTCCTCTTCCACTGATAGCTTCCATCTCTTCCGATTCTGGCTGTGGGACCACACACTCCTTTGCGATTGGTTCACTCTGAAAGGGACCAGCAAAATTGAAAACATTCATCCACTGACTTCAGAGTTTGCTGTTGTTTTCAGTCTTGCCCCAGTTTGTAGCAGGCTATCAATCGAGGTCTGCAATAATGATTTAACAGCTAAGGTATCTGATTTACCATTTATATTAGAGATAGCAGTAGCTACCTCTTGGTGGTGTCCATGGGGGCCAGACAAAAATCTGTCCCTTGCTAAAGTCATTAAAGTTTTTTTCCAGCTTTCTTTTTTTCTGAGACTGAAGACGATCATCATAAGCAGCCAAGCTGATCAAACTGTTAACAATTTCCATTAAATAACATGCTCCATTGAACCTGTCACAGAGCACCTTATATAAAGTGTCTACCTTCACAATTAATTAATTCTCATAAGGGCAAAAGAAATTGGTAAGTAATTTAATATACTTGTAGCTCAAGTCCATATTTAATGACTGCCATTGTCTTAATAACTCTGGAAATGTCTCTCCATAAAAGGGCATACATAAAACTCTTAAGCCCCTCGGAATTATTTTTTGATATAGGCAAGCCTCAAGGTGTAACCATTACCATTGCAACCTTTTGAGTTTAAATAAATGTTTCTCAAGCATATTCAGGAGACTCATAAATGTTTCCCAATCAGTAGGCTCATGGACATATTATTTACCTGTAAAATGTGGTCTCAATAAGGGGTTACCATCTGATTTCAGAAGATGTTTCAAACATCCATTTACAGAGTGCCCCTCACCAAGACGATAGCCAAGCTTAATTCCACATCCTTTAGCCATGTGTTGCTGCAAATCCACACAAAATATAAAACAGATAAATCTCACACAGTTTCACAAACCTTTAAAATTACTTCAATGGTCTGATGTAGTTGCGGATTAAACAAACTCGGCCGCTTCAGGCATTTGCTGTCCAAAACATTAGTTTCAGGGAACAACAATTTTAACGCAAGGCTCCATGCGTACATTCTAAGTTCTGCAATTATATCACTAATGCACGATGGTCTGGTTGGCAAAAAGTTTAGTATGTTATTAAGAAGTTTCATTTGACTGTCCATCAGGGTTAAACTTGAAAGATTAACAACTAGTGATGTAGATTGATACAGCTGTTTTGATTGGTTGAATTGTAATTTGCTTCATGTTTTTTATTGGCTGTTTCATTTTTTGATTGATGTATTTGACTATATATAGAGATTCTTTTAACTTTTATACATGGATCTGATGAAGCACTGACTGAAAGCACTTATCCTTTTAATAAATTATATGTTATCACCTGTGGTGGTCACTTTGGTTTGTTGAATTACTATTTTACATTTGGTATCTCAGCGTCCTTTGGTTGCCGTTGGCCTCTTGCTTATCTGTTTGTTTTCTTTCTAATAATTGCATGATGTAACTTCATATTTCTGCTGTGTGTTTCTCCTCTACTGTATTTTCTGTTAATCCCTTTGGCATTTCTGTGTTCACTTCCAACCATATGGTTAGCACTGACTTGTTAAGGATTAGTAATATTTAAGGATGATGTCATTTCCAACCATATAGTTAGCACTGACGCGTTAAGGATTAGTAATATCTAAGGATGTTTTCATTTGCTTCCCCCATTGCATCTGTAATGACTAATGTAGTTCTGTTACCATCTGCAGTAATGTTCAGGGCCTGTATGACAAACATCTGTACATTATCCTGTTAATATACACTTTGAGTTTGAATGTTGTGTCTTCATTCCTCTACTAAAGTGATCCTTGTCCAGTTGTGATAGACTAATTAGTAATTATACTTATATTTTTATATGCAGGATACAACATTTCTCCAAAGAAGTTATTACGGCTATTTAAAGCAGATGAAGTTCCAAAGGATATTGTGAAGGGAATAAATATCATGAAGCAGAAGGATCATTTTGAAGATGACTTCAACAGTATGTAAATAATTTATTAATTGTATTTTACATAAATTTGTTCTTTTCAACTGATGTTTTAAATATTTTAGGAAAAGTGAAAACATTCATGATGTTAGAGGACTAAATGGTGCGACACAACAAGGACAATTCTGATAAGATATGTTAATGTAAATATGAAAAACTAAGATCTTTTTAGAACAAAAAGGATTATTCCCGTGACTGTGGCACTTGACCAGCATTTAGAAAGTGTGTGGAAGACATGGACACTATAGAAAAGGCTACTTTTCCAGTTTTGTGTAAACTAGTATAAAAATGCAGAATTTGGACTCTGCAGGCACTTGTAAAAGACTGATTGCTATTGACTTCATCACATGTATGGGTTACTGATGCTTCCACTATAAGACATTAAGTTATATCTGTAATTATCTGCAACCAGACTAACACAGGTAGTCATGTACATGTCCAGATGGAAAACATAATCAGAAGTTTGTTTTTTTTCTCCCATAGGACAAGCCCCTGTACACCCATGTGATGGACTTCATGCCCCCCTACTTTTATATAATACTAACTCCACTGTCACAGCCACAGAGACAAGTAAAAACTGTAAAACACAACAAATCATTGCCAGCTCTGTAACAGAAGCAGTGTTAGTAATGATTCTCTTAGAGAAAATAAGATTTATGAGGTGCAAATCCTCCATTTATGATCACCAGCTACAGCTTCATCCACTTTACACTTAGTCACTATTAGGGAAGCCATCACTAATGTGGGAAGATTTTCCTCTCTTCATTTCCTTTATACTGAGTGACATTGAAATCCGATGACACATATGTCACTAATACACTGGGGACTGGCCACTGTTTCAGTGATGCAGCCTCTGAGTTAAATATACAAAATGTGTTGTTAGGATATCCCAACATTAATGACCTCAGTGTTACTATCAGGTGATCATGTGGAACTCCGTATAAATACTGCTTAGTACTTTAGAATTCCTACACACACTGTTTTCAATTTATTGTACATAATGTTCTGCCTTTGCAGTCTTTCTTGTTCTTGCTTCAGAAAGGACAATAAAAACCTTTTTTTTTTTGCATCAGCTGAACCCCAGTAAACCCTCACATGGTGGACACACAATACTCAAACAGATACAGTGTGAGGGATGTACTTACATAAAGACATTGGAGGGAAAATTCTCACATGAAGTCAATGCAAACTACAAGCAGGATGTCAGAAGTACACATCAGTTGCATACATCATAGATCAAACACAGACCTACATAGACTCTTAAAAGTAACCTACCTAAACCAAAAAGGCATTTTAAATGTTACCTAAAAAACAAGCTCTCTCAGCATCCTCGCAAACACACAACACAGGAAGTACCCACTGTGCAACATTACCTAAGAGTAACAGTATCTCACCTCAAAAGCCCATAAGGAAGATCTTTGCACAATAAAACATTCTAGTCATAGTGACTCCATAGTGAAACACACCAATGTATCACTCACCAGCCTGTGCAAGGAAAGCTTTATGGTCAGTTGCTTATCAGATATCAGGATTCACCACATTGTGTCTTTGCACCACAAATACTCAGCCATTGTACTTGTAGGTAAAAATGACCTGAGATGTACCTCACTGGACTATATGAAGAAAGACATGACAGTGTCCAAGACAGATACAAACCTAGCCTTGATCAGCATTCTACCCTCACCAAGAAAGATGTAGCAGTACGAACAAAAACTTATTAATTCAGTAATTGGCTTAACTTCTGGTGTCATTCAAAAGGGTACAGTGTGTATCTTCCTTGGAGGATGTGGTAGGGCCAAACTGCTTTGCCCAGGATGGTCTGCACTTGTGCCATAAGGCTTTTGTATATTGGCCAAACCCTTGCCCACCCTCATAATGCATTTTGTAGGCTGTGTTAGTCTTCTAAACCTTCCAACATTATAAAACAAAATTAGGAAAACTTAAAGGTATTGCTGCTGTCAGTGTCAGGGGTCATGATGGAAACCTTCACTCCCTACAAGCACTTCTCACCCTGGAAATCATAGCTATATGCACCTACAATGAGACCCAATTCAAGGCCAATGAGAGCACCTTAGGAGTGCAGGGTTTCAACTAATTCCATACATACAGATCCACTCATTACATGAAGGCACAACAAGTGGTGATGTCTCCATATTCATAAGAAACCAGTTTACCTCCAGACAAATTAGACAAGTAAACAACCCAGAACTCCTCCACGTCCAAGTTACAATTAACAAAAACCCTTATCATGCCATAGCAAATTATACAACCCCCCTCTTTGTCCTTAGTGACCCACTCCTCCTACTTAATGTGTATGGGGGCCCTATGCATTAAAGCAAAAACCTTTTTTCTAGGGGGATTCAACTATCGTTCCTGAAACTGGAAGATTTGTACATCCTAAAACTTGTATACTCAGAGAAATCTGGATTTCTTCAATACAAACTCCCTGGACCAACTGGTCAGCACCCCATAAGAGCACTCTGCTCCCTATCATTTGTAGCTTCCTCACTGGTCAAATCAGTCCACATATCTGTCACATTCATCATAAAACTAAAGCCAGAAGCATCCTCAAAATAACATACATCAGTTAGAACTGAGAGATGACTTGGCTAAATTCAAAACTCCCTCCGTATTTAATGACCCTACTCCTTACATAGAATACTTTACAGCTAAATTCTATGAACAGCTGCATTGATACATCTGTCCACTCCAAAGTAAATACAATGACAATTTTAAAAACAAACCCTCATGATGCAACCCAGTTATATAATAATAATAATTATAAATAATTGCATGTAAAAATAAATGCAACTCCCATAATACCAAAGTATTGCTAATCTAAAAAAGTAGGTCCAGACTCTGATTAAATCAACCAGTGAGGTATGAGGTAAAATGGCCACACAGTCAAAGGACAACCACAAAGCCTTTTTTAACTATGTTAGAAACCTCAGAGGCAAACCTCAGCATTATGCAGAGCTACTAGTAAATTAGACCACATACTCAGACCCAGAGGATGTAGTAAACCTAGTAGCTGTTAAATTTAGATAAAATTTTACCCCTTCTCCCTCATATTACCCCCACATGACATTCCCACATCTGCACCCCTTCAAATCTTTCATGATGAAGTCCTCAAGGAATGTTCAAGGCCAGGGGCATTGCATCTGTTGGACTGGATAACATGCTGGGTTTTCTAATGAACAGCCTGAAATATGGCCTGTCAAACCCACTACACTGTTCAGCATCAGCCTCTAAACAGTCTTTGTGTTGGGTAAATGGAGGATAGCAACAGTATTTCTCTTGTGTGATGGTGAAACACCAGCTGTGCTAGGTAATTGCACACATCAGTCTTACCAGCCTCATTTGCAAGGCTGTCGAAAGGATCATTATGGAATTAATAAAGACATGGGTAATTTGCAAACTCTTGATCCTTGCTAGTTCAGATTTTCTAAGGGCAGATCTTACTTGCTTAATTTGGTTAACTTTCTCAAGAAGGATACTGAAGCAATAGATGAGGGCAGATCAATGCACATTACTTATCTCGACCTTGCAAAAGCTTTCAGTTCCAATCTGCACTCTGGCTTCATCAATAAACTCTCTCAACAACAAGTGCAACTGCAAGTGGTCAAAACTTTCTCAAATGGTATAAGAATGTAATTTGGTCTTTATAAAGGGGCAAAAGCAACCCTTAAAGCAGGAAAGCTGCAGCACCAACAAAATATCAGTTTGGCACAGGAATGTCATGTAAAAGAACTTGAGCAAGAGTGAGTGTATAACTATTTGGGAATTGATAAAGGATCAACGATAAAACATGAACAAATGCAAATACAACTTGGTAAGGAATATTTTAGACGATTAAAATTAATACTGAAAAAGTTCTGACATCTAGGGACAAAGTCCAAGCTGTAAACCAATTTACTCTTCCTGTTCTAACTTATAGTTTTGGGGCGATTGACTGGCCTAAAAAGGTATTGGATCAGTTGGACAGGAAAACAAGAAATATGCTTCATGCTTATCAAATGGTTTGTAAAAATCATTGTGTACCAAAAATATATATTCCCCATTCTGAAGGAGGTATGGACCTCCTTGAAATTGATTACATGTATAGATCAACAACTGTAGGACTGCATGCATACCTGCTGACATCACAAGATCCAAACATAGAGAAAGTTTTAAAACATGAGGAGATTAACTCTAAGATGACTTCCCTGCTTATTTTAGCAGAAGCATATTGGTCTCAAGAGGGAATGGAAATCAAATCAGAAGGAGATAAAAGTCAGGCAGTGACTGAATGTGCCAAAAAAACAAAAGATAGAATATAAGGTGAAGGATCAGATAAGAAGGCAAGAAATGTAGAAAATGCATAAATATAGTTGCAAGTACAGAAAACTCCTGGAAAAACCTTATATCAATGTAAATCTAATGCAGGAATGGTTAAGGAGAGCTGAATTTAAACCAAAAGATGAAACGTTAATATTTGCACCTCAGGATAGTGGGCTGTGTACAAAACCAAAGTCCATTGAACATGTTAGAGAAACAGATAAATGCAGGTTTTGTAAAGCAGAATTGGAAATGGATGCACATCTTGTTGCCGGGTGTGATACACTAATGGCAGATTCCTGTATACTGAAAGGCATAATAACGTGGCAGGACTGTTCCAGTGGGGATTGTGCAAACATTATAATATTGAAGTAACTGAGAAGCATTGGAAGCAGGAGCCACAGAGCATTATAGAAAATGTTCAAGTTCATATCACATGGGATCACCCATTACCAGCAGTTCAAAACTAGATGTGAGAAAACAAATGTAGTACTCCAGGAAAAGAAGACAAAAGGAACATTGATCATTGAAACTGCTACACCTAATGATTACAGTGTCTTATGTACGGAGAAACACAAAGTCATAAAATACCAGGATTTGTAGGCAGAAATAAAGGCAATGTGGAAGAAGGATACCCAGATAGTTATAAAAGTAGTAGGAACAATGGGTCTCATAAAAAAAGATTTACAGTCATATTTAGATATGTTACCAGTACAAGTAGCTCTGTATGAATTGCAGGAGTCAGTTTTCTAGGCACAGTGCAGGTACTGATGTCAAAATTACAAACTAAAACTGAATGCCAAGAAATGTGTACTAGTTTCCTTCACGAAGCAATATGTCCCCTATGTCTATAACATTGATAACACACCCCTAAATACTGATCCAGTAGTGAGGGCCCTTTAACTTATATGGACAACGAATTAACCTTCAAAAACCATGTGGCTGCTTTCATTGGACTGCTTATAAGTAAGGTATGGCATCAGTGTCTAGGGATGTCACTGTTACACTGTACATATAAGTAAGGTATGGCATCAGTGTCTAGGGATGTCACTGTTACACTGTACATATAAGTAAGGTATGACATCAGTGTCTAGGAATGTCACTGTTACACTGTACATATAAGTAAGGTATGACATCAGTGTCTAGGAATGTCACTGTTACACTGTACATATAAGTAAGGTATGACATCCATGTCCAGGGATGTCACTGTTACACTGTACATATAAGTAAGGTATGGCATCAGTGTCTAGGAATGTCACTGTTACACTGTACATATAAGTAAGGTATGACTTCAGTGTCTAGGGATGCCACTGTTACACTGTACATATAAGTAAGGTATGACATCCATGTCCAGGGATGTCACTGTTACACTGTACATATAAGTAAGGTATGACATCAGTGTCTAGGGATGTCACTGTTACACTGTACATATAAGTAAGGTATGACATCAGTGTCTAGGGATGTCACTGTTACACTGTACATATAAGTAAGGTATGGCATCAGTGTCTAGGGATGTCACTGTTACACTGTACATATAAGTAAGGTATGGCATCAGTGTCCAGGGATGTCACTTTTACACTGTACATATAAGTAAGATATGACATCCATGTCCAGGGATGTCACTGTTCCACTGTACATATAAGTAAGGTATGACATCCATGTCCAGGGATGTCACTGTTCCACTGTACATATAAGTAAGGTATGACATCAGTGTCTAGGGATGTCACTGTTACACTGTACATATAAGTAAGGTATGACATCCATGTCCAGGGATGTCACTGTTCCACTGTACATATAAGTAAGGTATGGCATCAGTGTCTAGGGATGTCACTGTTCCACTGTACGAGGTGCTCATTAGGTCGATCATAGAATATAATGTACTTATTGGTATCTTCCTGTCCAAACACCCGACACAGCTGGAATGATGACATCGCTTTCTCACTAAGAAAATGAAAAGCCTAAATTATAGAAGCTATGCAGCCTGTCTCATATCCCTGTCCCCTGTACTCTGTATCTTAGAGGCCACTGAGGTGAGCTCTCTAACCTGTATATTTTGTCACATCTACCACATATTCAGAGGTGCATTGGTGGCATAAACACCCACTCATTAGATTTTAATCTCTTTTGTAACATAAATTGAACATGTTAGTGGGATGGTGATGCAGCACAAACAGTAATACTTCCATGAATAGTCTTCCTCTCTATGTAAAACAGAGTACCTCTTTTACTGTATTCAGATATAATTTGGACAAATGAACAGGTAAGCAAAAATTCATGTCTGTTGTACCTCTCCTGTACTAATGTATGGGGGAAATGTAAATGTTTTCCCCATCCATGGGTTACTCTTACTGTAATACAAAGATCAATGACTTACATGGGAATGTAAGGTGAGGCATCTAAAGATCCTAACAGCTCAGTAGTCTTATATAATCTAGTAAGTACCTATTATCCTAAAAAACAATTACATAAGTTCATCATAATCATAGATTTTATACCAGTATAACTCTCAAGAACTTCTCTCACAAAGAGAGACGTCTGTTGAAGTAGTAAGTGCTAAACATTGACTTTTATAAAAACTTTAGTTGGTTGGTGAGATATTCTTGTAGCAGTACAGTACTACTAGTGCAGTATGGTGAGATCGCCATGTAGCAGCACAGTGGTACTAGTGCAGTACAGGGAGGTATCAGTGTAACAGCACAGTTATACTAGTGCAGTATGGGGAGTTATCCATGTACAAGCACGGTAGTACTAGTGCATTACAGGAAGGTATCCGTGTAGCAGCATAGTGGTACTAGTGCAGTACAGGGAGATATCAGTGTAACAGCACAGTAGTACTAGTGCAGTATGGGGAGTTATCCATGTACAAGCACGGTAGTACTAGTGCATTACAGGAAGGTATCCGTGTAGCAGCATAGTGGTACTAGTGCAGTACAGGGAGATATCAGTGTAACAGCACAGTAGTACTAGTGCATTACAGGAAGGTATCCGTGTAGCAGCATAGTGGTACTAGTGCAGTACAGGGAGGTATCAGTGTAACAGCACAGTAGTACTAGTGCAGTATGGGGAGTTATCCATGTACAAGCACGGTAGTACTAGTGCATTACAGGAAGGTATCCGTGTAGCAGCATAGTGGTACTAGTGCAGTACAGGGAGATATCAGTGTAACAGCACAGTAGTACTAGTGCAGTATGGGGAGTTATCCATGTACAAGCATGGTAGTACTAGTGCATTACAGGAAGGTATCCGTGTAGCAGCATAGTGGTACTAGTGCAGTACAGGGAGATATCAGTGTAACAGCACAGTAGTACTAGTGCAGTATGGGGAGGTATCAATGTAGCAGCACAGTAGTACTAGTGCATTACAGGAAGGTATCCGTGTAGCAGCATAGTGGTACTAGTGCAGTACAGGGAGATATCAGTGTAACAGCACAGTAGTACTAGTGCAGTATGGGGAGTTATCCATGTACAAGCACGGTAGTACTAGTGCATTACAGGAAGGTATCCGTGTAGCAGCATAGTGGTACTAGTGCAGTACAGGGAGATATCAGTGTAACAGCACAGTAGTACTAGTGCAGTATGGGGAGTTATCCATGTACAAGCACGGTAGTACTAGTGCATTACAGGAAGGTATCCGTGTAGCAGCATAGTGGTACTAGTGCAGTACAGGGAGATATCAGTGTAACAGCACAGTAGTACTAGTGCAGTATGGGGAGTTATCCATGTACAAGCACGGTAGTACTAGTGCATTACAGGAAGGTATCCGTGTAGCAGCATAGTGGTACTAGTGCAGTACAGGGAGATATCAGTGTAACAGCACAGTAGTACTAGTGCATTACAGGAAGGTATCCGTGTAGCAGCATAGTGGTACTAGTGCAGTACAGGGAGGTATCAGTGTAACAGCACAGTAGTACTAGTGCATTATGGGAAGGTATCTGTGTAGCAGCACGGCGGTACTAGTGCAGTACAAGGAGGTATCCATGTAGCAGCACTGTGGTACAAATGGAGTGGGAGGTATCCATGTAGCAGTACAGTGGCACTAGTGTAGTACAGGAGGTATCCATGTAGCAGCATGATGGTATTAGTGCAGTATGGAGAGGTATCCATGTAGCAGCACAGTGGTACTAGTGCAGTATGGGGAGGTATCCATGTAGCAGCATGGTGGTACTAGTGCAGTATTTAGCTGAAATGCATGGTCGTTGCATCAAGTTGTTGTGTTCAACATCTGCTTTTGCCCCCAAGATTTATGTACATCAGAGTGGATTGTATTAAGTCTGGAAGAACAGGAGGTGCAGCCCCTAGCAAGCGATTGCGAGGGGCTAGTCACTACAGAAAAATGTGATTTTATAAAGTAATAGTCTTATATATAATATGAGTCTCAAATTACACCAACAGAAATCATGCATTAGGCATAACATTCTGATGAATGTGGAAATGAGAAAAAAATGTAGACAAAATGGGTCTGCTTGATGATGGTCCTTCCTTAGATGAGTGTTGCAGTATTCCAGTCTGTCATGTACTGATCTAGGTCCACCTGACAGATCATTACAATAAGTAACTAAGTGAAATAATCTGCTTTGTGACTTTTGCATGAGACTCACATCTCCATGCACCCCTAATGAGTGAAGTCTGCCTCTCCTCCTCAACTTCTAATATAGTAGTTTGGGGGCTACACCACCTCAGAGTAGAAGGAAATAATTGGATTTATCTTTTTTCCGTGTCTGTGTAGCCTCTAAAGTAGTATATACATAGAACTCAAAGGGGTTGTTGCATAACTGCCTTAAAATTAATTGTTTCTGACACTAATGTGACAGTCTGGGGAGAAGTAAGAATATGTGTTCAGTATGCTGAATGTCAATCTAACTTCATCAATTTGCAGTAGACACTACAAAAACGTAAACCTATTGTTTTTTATTTGCAGCTCTTCTCCATATCTATATGCAGAGCGGTTATACCCAACCCAATATTGTAATAACCGATGTTGAAGCATCTCAGGGAAAATGTAACTGCAGCAACCTGATATTAGTATAAACAGCAGTTTTACTTTCATGCTTATATGTGCACCTCTATGATGACTAACACAAACAGCACCCACTACACAGTAAACTCCAGCACCCAGCATTCACAACCTCTGCTACAGTTGTAGTTAAAATTGTAATATCCTGTGAAGATTCTGTTTTATTTTATTTTTGGCAAAACAAGTCATTGTTTTAACAAACTCCACTAATTAGCACTTATCATACTAAACAACTAGGCAACACTGATATATAGACTGTATTTATATAACATATATCATGGACAGAAGTAGGTCAAAAATTAAGAGAGATAGCTGGGTGCACAAGACCCAGGATAAAAACGTGGCAATTCCTGGTAGGCACGCTGGTGCCAGGACTGGAAAAATGACAGTGTAGAATCCTGAAAATACAGAAACATTCCTACAATGGGGCTGTGCCAGGCCCAGGGGATGGATGACTCCCTGTTATAGAAGGAAGTAGCAGTCCACAAAACTCACAAAAACTGATAGGCCAAAGAAGAGCCATAAAGACGATAGAGTGGACTATTGAGGATAAGAAAGAAATTATATATTGTTACTGTTATGCAAAAAGTCCAGAATTTCCAGACACAGGATATACAAAAGAATTAAGACAGAAATTAAAGGAAAGAAAAATACTTCCACTAGAAAAACTGTTAGATGTTTCAAATGAAAATTTGTGTTCATTATCACAAAGATGGACTGTAGAAAAGAAGATTAGTAAAGTAGAAGTTAAAACAATAGAATGTGAAGTTATGGAGTGCCTGCGAAGTGAAGGATTTGGTGTAGAAGATCTAACACAGGTTACAT
Source organism: Protopterus annectens (assembly GCF_019279795.1). Lineage (NCBI taxonomy): Eukaryota > Metazoa > Chordata > Ceratodontiformes > Protopteridae > Protopterus > Protopterus annectens. Next base: position 1,665,838,896 of record NC_056744.1, on the reverse strand, counting down.
CACAGCATGATGGAGTGAGTCCCCAAAGTAAGGAAAGACAGGAAGATCAGAAGACATCTGAAGAAGAAATATGGACATGGGAAAGAAAGAGATTTAATGTGGTGTAATATGTATGCAAAGGAGAAAGCAAAACTAACCAATAAAAAGAGCAGCACCAATGATATTTGATGAGAAATACAAGCAAAGGAATCTGGATATGGAAAACTTTACAATACAAAAAATAAGACAAAGAGGAAAAGGAGATAACGGAGAAGTTAAAGAAATAGACGCTGAGGTTATGGAGCAGCTGCAAAGTAAAGGATTCAGTGTCGAAAATTGAATGCAGAAAGCACCACAACATGATAGAGCAATGAATAATTTTTTCCATCTTTATCAACGACCTGCAATTAGCTATCCCAAATACTATCTGTATTCAATATGCAGATGATTCTACCATTATCTGTACATCTACCTCTCAAACAGAACTCCAGTCTCTTACCCAAAAAGCCTTTAACACTGTAGAGCAATGGTTCTCACATCGCTGCCTACTACTTAACCCCAAGAAAACTAAACTGCTTCTCTTCACACCTACCCGAAGGCACATCCCCTTGCACTTCACTATCACATCCAATGACAGTACTATAATTTCAATTGATGCTACCACAAAATTATTAGGAATAACAATAGACAACAATCTAAACTTTGACAATCATATCAACACTACTATAAAATCAGTGAACAAAAAAATAGGAACCCTCGACAGAATCAAACCCTTTCTTACTCCACTTGCAAGAACTACGTTAGCCAGAACTCACCTTATCTCTACTTTACTCTATGCTTCCCCTATATACACCAATCTATCAAAGAAAAACCTCAACAAGCTAGTAATATCTTACAATAATATTGCTAGATTTGTTACAGGAGCCCCTTTTAGAACACATCACTGCCTGAACCTACAACAACTAAGCTGGTTAGAACTTCCTAATCAGCTCAAACTTCAACAACTCATAATAGCCCACAAAGCCTTGCACCAACCCTCCAAAACTCCAATACTCTCTTGCCACATCACACCTTACTATAATCAGAAACAGCTACGCTCTTCAAGCAAACTATTAATCAAAACCACTATATCTAAAAACTCTGCAGGTGACTGCCTGTTCTCAAACTCTATTGGAAAAATATGGAATAAATTACCCTCAGATATCTCATCTCAGACTTCTCTCCCACTTTTCAAAAGGAATCTAAAACTGCATCTCAATACAAAATGGCTATGCCCCTGTAGTAACCCAGACTAATACTATTTCTTTTCTTGTCTTCTGCCTTTTTTTCCCTACTACACCCTATAACTCAACACACACTGCCTGTTCTCCAACTTTGGTGGAAAATATGCTATAATCAACCCTCAGATATCTGATCCCAGACCTCTCCCCACTTTTTAGACCCATCTACACAGTACTTCTTAAAAAGTCTATGTCCTAATAACTCTACAGGTGACTGCCTATTCTCAAACTCTGTTGGAAACATAACAAGACTTACTCTGTTCTCCTTTTTTCTTTACTTTCCTTCTTCCCTATTTTTCTCTCTCTACACTCCTTTCAGCTTTTCTTTACCTCTCATTACACTTCAGCATTCCTCTTATAAAATTTATGTATTAATTTTTGTATTGTAATGTTCTTTGTGAAGCACCTTACATAGGTTGTAGTTTATGTATTTTTTGGTTCTCAGATTGTAATATGCAATCTCCTGATTAAAAAAAAAAAATTTAATTTACTAGTTGTTTACTGTTAGTTTTATACTTGTTATTACTTCTTTTGTAACACCTTCTGAAACCATGTAATACTCATTGGAGCTTTTCTCCCCGGGCCTCTACTGAAAATGGACATATATCCAGATAGACTAGCCCGGTCAACAAATGTAAAATAAATAAATAAAATAAAATTTAAGAGGAAACCAGTGGAACAGGAAGCAGTTGGTCAGGTGCCATATCAAGATGTTTTGGAGCCTTCCACAGGAAACCAGTATAAATGTTTACTTGAAGCTAGACAGCAAGGAAAGGAACAGGAAACTATGGAAAATCTGATGTAGTCAATGTTGAGGAGTGATAGACTAATGAGTTGCCATATGACAGAGCAACAGATGGTACAGGATGAATTGAAGAGAAGGAGCCACAGGAAGATTCTTTAGAACTTTCTATAGAATGCCGACAAGAAATGGAAAACAATGGAAGTGCCCTCAGTTTGGAAGAAAATGAGCTGAGAGAAGAGTTGCTTGATTTAATAGACATGGATAGATATATTAAGATCAAAGAGAAATAGACTGCAGAAGGTCAATAAAACCCAAAAAGTAAGAAGTCTGATAAAACAAATGAATGCAGTAATTAGGACTGTCCATAGAGATCCATGGAATATAACAGAAGTAAACCGGGTATATTACTGTGCTGCTAAATTAATAACTAATAAAGTTCTACCACAAGATTACAGGATAGTGAGGGAAAGGAAGGATTGAAATTGAATGCCTTCAAGGAAGTATGGAATAGAGAAAACTATAAGGCAATTAATACAAGAAGTCTTACTGTTAGAAGACTATAGAAGGAATAGATCAACAAAAATACTAAGATAGATATGATATAAGCAATGCGCAATATTAGAACAGACCAGGATCTATCATGCACTATAACAAATAAACTAAAAATTTCAGTACAGGTGGAAAAACTTAGAAGATACACAAAAAAGATTTATAGAGAATCGGGAAACAAGGTAAAACGAATTGAAAGACCACCAAGAAAAGAGGAAGAAACATTTTGGAAAAGTATCTATGAAGATCCTGTGGAACATAACAAAAATGCTAAATGGATAGAAGAAGTAAAAGAAAGAATAAGAAGTTTAAAGCTGCAGAATATGAAATGGGATGAACAACCAGATAGATTGAAACAAAGTTAAGAAAAGCCTTTAATTGGAAAACCCCAGGTCCAGATGCTGTACCAAACTTTTGGTTGAAAGTATTAATGTCTTTGCATGAAGATTTAGCCATGAATAAGAAGTATTTATATGCACACCCTGAATGGACACCAAGCTGGCTAATAACAGCCAAAACAATGCTCCTACTTGAGTGAATTTGCAAGCAACCCTAAAAATTATAGACCAATAACTTGCCTTCCGACAATATATAAACTACACATGGGAATTGATGCTGGCAGAGTTTATAGTCATTTAGAACAAAACTCAATTATGGCAGTAGAACAAAAGGGCAATAAAAGAAAGTTATATGGATCATTTTGTTGTTAAATGAAGTCATACTGGAGAAAAAAAGGAAGAATTTAAGTATGACATGGATTGACTACAAAAAAGGATTTGATAGTATCCTACATTCATGGATTAAAGAGTGCTTAAAATGTATAAGATGTACCTTACACTGATCAGCTACATTAGAGTGACAGACCACTTTCAAATTAAGCCATGATAAAGGACAGATTATTATCCCAGGGATAAAAATTCAAAGGGGGATATTCCAGGGTGACTCTTTGTCACTGTTGCTATTCTACCTTGTCATTAACCTGTTTACTTAACAGCTTAGGCCATGGCTACAATTTGGCTCCTAGAAAACAACAAATCTTCTCTTTGTCGATGATTTAAAACTGTATAGCTCATCAGATGAGGAACTGAAAGCATAGCTGCAGGTTGTCAAAACTTTTTCAGATAATGTAAGAATGTCATTTGGTCTTTGTAAGTGTGCAAAAGCAACCTTTAAAGCAGGAAAACTGCAGCACCAGGAAAACATCATTTTGGGAGAAGAATGTGAAATAAAAGAATTTGAGCAAGAGGGAATGTATAAATATTTGGGAATTGATGAAGGATCAACAATAACACATAACAAATGTGAATAACACTTATTAAGGAATACTTTAGAAGACAAATTAATCCAAAAAACAGCATTGACATTTAGGAAGAAAATCCAAGCTATAAATCAATTTGCTCTTCCTGTCCTAACTTACAGTTTTAGAGTGATTGACTGGCCCCAAAATGTGTTGGTTAGATTAAATAGGAAAACAAAAAGGATGCTTCATGCTCACCAAATGACTTATAAAAATCAGTGTACACCAAGATTATTTATTCCCCTTTCTGACGGAGAAATGGGCCTCCTTGAAATTGATTGCATGTATAGATCTGCAATCATGGGACTCTACACATATCTGCTGACCTCACAAGACCCAAACCTAGTGAAAGTTTTGAAACACGAGGAGAATAAATCTAAGATGACGTCTCTCCTTCATCCAGCAGAAGCATATCAGCATCAAGAAGGAATGGAAATAAAATCAGAAGTAGATAAAAATCAGGCAGCAACTGAATGTGGCAAAAAACAAAAGAAAGAATATAAGGTGAAGGATCAGATGAGAAGGCAAGAAATGTGGAAAAAGCAGAAATATAGTTGCAAGTATAGGAAACGTCTGGAAGAACCTCATGTTGATCAGGAACAAATGCAGGACTGGTTAAGGAGATGCAAATTTAAACCAAGAGATGAAAGGTTAATATTGGCAGCCCAAGATAGTAGGCTATGTACACGCTGGTTTACAAAGTCCATTGAACATGTGGGAGAAACAGACAAATGTAGGTTTTGTAAAACTGAATTGGAAAAGTTAACGCACCTCGTTGTTGGTTGTGACATACTAATGGCAGAAGGACTGTATACTGAAAGGCATAATAATATGGCAAGACTGTTGCACTGGGGATTGTGTAAGCATTATGGTGTTGAAGTGGCTGAAAAACACTGGAAAAATGAGCCACAAAGCATCATAGAAAATGATGAAGTTTATATCACATCCATTACCAACTGTTCAAAAGATAGATGCTAGAAAACCAGATATTGTGGTCCAAGAAAAGAAGACAAAAGTAGCTTGATCATTGGAATCACTACACCCAGTGACTACAGTGTTTTCCATACATAGAGATACAAAGTCAACAAATATCAGGATCTGCAGGCAGAAATGACAGCAATGTGGAAGAAAGATACCCAGACAGTTTCAATAGTAGTAGGAGCAACTGATCTTATCTACAGTTGTATCTAGATATGTTACCAATACGTGTAACCCTGTACAAATTGCAGGAGGAGTCATTACTGGGCACATTGCAGGTGCTGCGAAGAGCACCTTTGGCAGACATGAAATATTGAAGCAATACTAATTTCATGAACTTTAATCATACTTTAACTCAGGAACGGGATCCATTACCATCATGGTATTAGAAACCCAAAAGATTTGGAGAAATTAAGACTACATACATATTGGTTTACAAAATCTGTTGAAAAAGTGGGAGAAATTAAACAAGTTGTATAATACAGAACTAGAAATAGTTGCATATGTCATTACTGGTTTCAGTATGTTTTCATCCTTAAAACATTTTACATTATTATATATTCCCTACTGCTATACCACATATACCAGCTGGCTTTTCTTATTTTGTGCCAGCTTCCAAAGAAATTTCCACACCTTACTGTCACTTATTTATTTTCTGCTTATCATTTTTATTGCTTTTTTGTAGCCTGTCATCTGTCTTGCTCCAGACATCATATAGTTAAGTTCTTGGTATTTTCATTCAAAACTTTATTTTCTCATTCCTCTTCATGTATTATTTTCCAGTTCTTTATTACCTTACTCAGATTAATATCTGTTTCTTGCTTTCCTTTTCCATGTTTCATTTATCTCCATGTGTCTCCTACTTCTTTATTACTTGTATCCCTAAACTAGTGCCTTTCCATTAGATTTCTGTTGTGTGCTATTACTGTACATCTTTAACCCACCTTTGTCTCCTTTCTCTAAGTACCCTTCCTGTTTTTTAGGTATATTCATTGCCCCAAATTATTTTTAAGCAGTCTTCTAATATATCTTTCTTTGATGGCTCGTCTATATTACAACGTCGAACTAAAACAAGTTTGAACATAATAATACCGAACCCTAAAGTCCAAAAGTTGAAAATAGTGAAGCCAAGGCACATCGATTTTTTTCCCAGGGGAAAAAAAATCAGTAGGCCATTTTTCGGGGCTTTGCTATTTCCTCCACTGTGGTGTGATCTTGGAGTTGCTATATTTAAGTAGGGGTGTGTGAGGGGCATAGTCCCCCATGTTAGGGGCTGTGGGGGCAAAGCCCCCCACTTTATTTTAAGTTTATGGCTAAGTTTTTTTTTTGTCACAGAACAGCAATTTTTGTTCCCTGGGGAAAAAAAAATCACTGTTCTATGTTTTCGGTTTCGTTGATTTTCAGACTTTAGAGTTCGATATTACAACGATCAAACGTTTGTTAGTTTGACATTGTGATATAGACCCTGTAATACGCCACTGTAGCATAGCTTTTGATTGCTATTAAGACAGATTCCCACAGTGTATCATTTTTATCTAATATAATAGTCTGATGTAATATAAGTCAGTGGTGTTGCCATGTCAGAGCAAAATGTTCATGATTTTGATTCTTGGCTGTGTTGTCTTCTGTGGAGAGACTGTATTTCCTCCCTGTGTCTTGTGGGTTTTATTCCTGGACTGTATTGTCCTTCCCAATGCATACTGTAGGTGAGCTGTCATTGTCCAACTTCTTGTAGGTGTGTTTGCATGAGTGGGATTGTGAGTTCTTTAACAGTATGGTTCTTTTCCAGGATGTTCTTCAGTGCTTTGTGCTTATTTGTTGCTAGGAGAGACTCCAGTCTGCCCATAACTCTGCAAGGATAAAACAGTTTATTGCAAAATGTGCGTGTAAACAGATGTATGCAGAAACATTTATAATCCTTATGTGCATCTTAACTTAAGGTTGTCGTCTCCTTTAATATTAAGGAAATGAAACTCAAATTACATCAGAATGATATGCATTTTGTATTAAAGATTTCCGTATGACACCCCATACAGAGCTAATTTTTGGAGTTTTTGTTTTCCAAAGGCATAATACTGCATTTAGCCATCCCTAGTTCATTTTAAGTGATCAAGTCACGTACGAGATGCTTACAGCAAAGTTATGTTGTTTTGACATCATTGTTAGAGATGTCTTTAGAGTCCAAGATTCTCTGCTGTAAGAGTTATAATGTTTGTTTTCGGTATGTAACAAAGTTGTGTTTATGATATTTGAACTCCATTGATATCTGTAGTGTCAATGATTTTGCCAAAGGAGGATACCATTCAAAGGGATATGCAGTTATTCTGTGTGTTAGATGAGAATGACTTGTATTCTTCATTGACAAGTTTGAAGGCATTCTATAGTGGTTTTAGACTCTGAGTTGGATGCTTATTTGTTGGTGTATTAAAGCATGTTTTGCTTGTTTTTTTGATGATAAATGTTTAGTGGTTGTATTCATATTTATAATGTTTCAATGGTTTTGTTATTTATTGTTTCATTTTTTACGATCGTTTTGCTCATACAGACCTGGTATATAAAAATCTTATATGAATACATGCGTACTTATAGACTCTACACACACACTTATGCAGTGGGTACCCATTGTTGACCAGGTTAGTCTCACTAGGCCAGTATCCCCATTCCGTGGAAAATCCAAGGTGGTAGTTATACTGAATAAGTAAGATTTGCCAGGGCACAAGGGAACTTCCCCAGCTCATACTGATAACACCATGGGATATTGTACATCCATTAGCTCTAGAAGTAGTTCAGGCCGATGGGACCTCCATTTCCTGTCTCATTAAAGGACTGTGCACTTCGGCCCTAATGTTGTCAGTAATGGAAAATAAATCCAGTCATCTGGGGTGGAAATAGAACCCACAGCTTTCTCATCTTCCAGCATCAAAGGTGAGTGCTCCATAACTGTTCAGCTACTAACATTGTAAACTACACCAGAGACAGAAATATCTGTTTGTTGTGCAGTTTATTTAAAGTGCAGATCAGGATAAAGTTCCTCCTTAGAAAGAAAAATGAAAATAAGTGTCCAAAAATAAACATACTTTGTGCATAAAACAAATTTAGGGTTTTATTTTAGTTCTTGATTATGGCAGTTTGGTCAAGTTGAGCCACAACTATTATTTCACAGTAAGTCCATAAGTAACCTCCTGGTACTCCACGGGTAAATTTCAGGAATGTTTCTGGTATTTCACTGGTAAATTCCAGGAAAGTTTCTTGTATTCCACAAGTAAATGTGCAGGAAAGCTTCTGTTATTCTACAAGTAAATGTTCAGGAAAGAGTCTTTTATTCCACAAATAAGCTCACACCTTCTTCAGCAAGTGTTTTCAAAATTAACCTCTGCTGTCCTAATTTATACAGTGATGGTATATATGCACCATCACAGCATGTATACATTATGTGGTGTATATACACACCAGCATAAAACAGCATTTTTAACCTTTTTGACTAACTACTGTCTCATAAAAAACCCTTCCCAGCATAGAATCCATGATTATATAGGGAATGAGACTGAATGTGAAACCAGGATAGCCTGTCTGCATTCGAGTGGCTACTGCCAGACCTGTGTCAGTGTAATGGAATGGCTGTAATGATACATTGTTTCTGTTCAACTTTATGTTGACATCCTGTTGTTTGTACAACCACTGTAGGAGTGCATGGTCAGTTACCAGAGTGACACTGAATTCTAATAAGTAAGGCTGTAGGGACGCAAGTGACCTCTTAATACTGCGACATTCCTACTGTGTTGCAGGTAGTGCACTAGGTGTTTCTCACCAACTATTTTCAGAAGTAACACAGCATCTAATTCAATGCAAGATGCATCAGTGTATACAACAAAAAAATTACTAAAGTCAGGGTCAGTCAAGACTGGTTCTGAACATAGCATAGTTTTTAAGTTGTCAAAAGCAACTTACAATGTTGGGTACAACCTTTTTGTTAGCAGCATGCTCGATGGCTTCCATTGTATCCATTTGAGGTCTAATTACCTCTCTCTTAATCCTGTAGCCTAGGTTGATGTCTTTATACATATTAAGATTACTTTTGGTTCGTAGGTTCATAGGTAGATACTAGGCTATCTGCCCTAGGGCATTTATAAGCCTAGCCCGAGTGTATTTGGCTTTCGCCTCCCTATTAGATTAGCCTACTGTGCCTCTGTATAGTAGGTCACAGAAGGTAGCCCTTTAAGATTAGTTTACTATGCCTCTGTCGAGCAGGGACACAGAAGAGATCCCAGGGGTGAATTTCTGATTTCCCATCCACGCGTCCAGATTTTGCTTGAAGAGGGTCAGCGAGGGGCTAGGTCTAACATGAATTGGTATTCTATTCCAGAGTGAGGGGAGCCTCTGGGAAATGAATCTGTCCCTCCAGCATGTCCTATTTATTATTGTGCTGAGGTTTAAGTCCCTGGAGTGTGTAGCTCTAAGGGATTTAGATTTTTTGAGGTGGAGCATGTCCATTAATTCTGGGATAGACATGGCTTTGTACATCAGGCATAGATCGCCTCTGAGTAGGCGGTAAGCAACTGAGTAGAGCTGGAGTTTCTTTAGTCGAGCTGCATAGGACATCTGTTTGTAGCCCATGATCCTCTTGGTGAGGTACTTTTTTGGTCTCTCCAGTTGCTGCAGGTGTCGGGTAAGGTACTTCCCAAAAGGGGCATTGTATTCAATTATGGGCCTGATGAGTGATGAGTAGAGGGGCACAATGACCTCTCTTGATCTAGATGCGAACCCTTTCGTGATAAGGTGGGCTGTATAGAAGGTCTTTCTAACCACTTTGGCAATGTGATTATCAAAGGAGAGATTACTATCTACATTGGTCCCCAAATCTCTAATTACTTCTTCCGTACTTAATGGATTACCACCTATGTGCTAATTTGTGGGCACTTTGTTTTTCCCAAAGGGGATGACTATACACTTTTTAGCATTTAGCTTGAGGCCGTGGTTCTGGCACCAAGCATCCGTCTCCGTGAGACCCTTTTGGAGGATGCTTGTGTCAGCTGGAGAGTCGATTATGGCTCCCAGTTTGCAGTCATCTGCGAACTTTGTCAGCCATATTCCCCCCGTGTTAGCCTGAACCTCAGAGAAGTATATACCGAATAAGAGAGGTCCCAGAACTGAGCCTTGTGGGACGCCACTTGTAACTGGTTTGGATTCGGACATGGCACCTGCGATTCTGACCATGTGGGGTCTATCCCTGAGCCAGTTTGCAACCCATCTTGTGATATAGGGGTTGATATTTAAGCTGGTAAGCTTGTTTATGATGCCCGAGTGGGGTATTGTGTCGAAGGCTTTTGCGAGGTCCAGGTAGGCTGTGTAGACTACCTTGCCCTCGTCTATGGTTTTGGTAACTGTTTCAAAGAAATCAACTAGGTTTAAGAGGCAAGATCTGCCCTTAACAAAGCTGAATTGGGTCAGGTCCAGTGTCTAGGGGCTCGCAATGTCTTTGTTTATGAGTTCCATGATAATATGCTCCATAGCTTTACAGACCAGACTAGTCAGGCTTATGGGGCGATAGTTCCCGGGGTCCGTTGTGGCGCCACCTTTGTGGAGTGGGACCACTGTAGCTGTACGCCATTCTTTGAGTACATATCCTGTAGTAAGGCTAAGTTTGAACAGTGACTTAATGTGAGGGTTTAGTTCTTCTTGGAGCTCATGTAAGACACAGCCTGGGACACCGTCCGGTCCCATAGATGCTGTGTTTTTTGCTTTGGAGAGGGCAGCTTTCACCTGTGCATCTGTGATGTCAGGGAGGTTACATTCAGTTGGGATAGGCATTTGCTCCTTTGAGGGGGAAGGGGGGGAGAAGTTAGCACTGAATCTGTCTGCCAGGATGTTGGCTATGTCGGTAGGTTCGGTATATTTTGGCAGCATTAATGTCAAGTCCTCCCTATTTTAGAGTCCAGCCCAGGTTGTATATTGACTGAATGTGATCTCAGTGTTCTGAGTAAATGACTGTGTCATTAAGGTACACAGATAAATATGCAGTATGAAGTTTCAGAGCCTTATCATGAGCCTTTGAAGGATGATAAACACTCTGTGAAGTACAAACAGCAAGGCAGCCTAATGTAAAAGGCCTTTTGGGTGGAGAATGCTGTCTTCTTTTTCTGGCTTCATGGGTAAGAGGAATATGCCAGTACCCTTTTGTGTAGTCTGTGGTGGTTAAAAACCTTGCTTTGCTTAGCCCCTGTATGTGTTGATCCAGTCTAGGCATTGGACAAGTATCAATTTGAGATATATAATTCAGAAGTCATTCAAAAATGTGGAATTCAAAATGGCAAACTGTGATGCAATGAGCAAAATGTAACAACAAAGGGCAGTGCACAATTCAGCTTCTAAGGCTTTAGTATAATACTCTTCACACTAAATGGACTTCTTCAGGACTAAACATAATGCAGACACTGCATTTAAAACACAATGGAATCACATGATTCAAAGCAACCACTTCAAGACATTTAGACAGAAATAGTTGGAAATGTAACAATAAAATCCAAAATGTTTGTTATTAAAAAAACCTGTGTTACATGTAAATATGACAATAATGCAAAAAACATGCATTTATAATGCACAGATCTGCTTAAAATCTACTGTTTAGCTACTCTAAGAACAATGTTAAATGATTATACCCCCCAGACACGTACACTGAAGTTAGTTAACGATATGGACAAAATAGATGTAAACCTTATTACATTGATGACAAGCTTCATGAAAACCCTAGCAAAGGGTTGTACATTCGATTATGGAAATGTGAGCATGTTTTAACTCCCCATAGAGAAGAATGGCTGGGTATTTCAGAGTAGTGTTTATTACCACTGAATTATGCTGGGATTTAAAATGCTACTTAACACATTTATTGTTGCATCTCCAATTTGATAAGTACAGCAGTGTTTAATATTGTTCTGTGGAATTGTTTCAAATTCAAACACAAGCAGATAAACACTCACACAGTAACAGATGTTTTCTTGTAGATAAGTTCTCAAATATGCATCCTCAGAGTGTTATCTAGCTATTTCTAACACTACAATATGTGATATTTTTCTTTAGAAATAAAGGAGGATTAGACTACTCTTTCTTAAAGAAAGAGGCTAACATCTTTCAGATTGACAGGACTGTAAAATAAAAAAAAAACTTCTGAGAGTTTCAGAGATTGTTGGCTAAGCACATTAATGCTATCCAAGGTGCATATTATAAGGAAATAATGGATCTTCTTGGAGGGGGAACTCCCTTTATCTTCTGTGAAGAACCTGACCACATCCTTGTGCAGTCTGTTGTGTCTCCATAATCCTGTCAGGCATTATTGTTAATATTTGTGAGTAAGGTTACTACTGTGACACAGTTCTTAACATATTGGGATTACCTGCAGGAAGATATGTGCCCAGCCAGCCCACATCCCAAAGCTCTGTGGACACATAAACACAGATAGATTCCTCTTCATGCAAGGATGCATACCTGAATCCTTGATGAGGAAGCAGGCAGTCCTCGTCATTTTTTTCTTTTTTTACAGTGAAGATGAAAGCTGTGTTCTGTGGATGGAGACTGTACATCATAATTAGACATAAAGCATTCAAACTGTGGTGCTCTGCCTTAGAAGCTGTGGATTCAGGCAGGTACAGGTGAGGATAAGTGTAGTCCCTATCCCAAATTTATGCTCATCCTTCCTCCCAGAATGCAACAGGACTAAAACTACTAAAGGTGTGGAAGCTCAAACTACAAAAGTGGTCCTACTCAAACAGCTACAGTTATAGTGAATTGCTCACATTTCTGTAATATCTATATCATATGATACTGATCACTGCTGACTGAATTATTGACACATGTTAGACTGCCAAAGCTATATCAGGAAAGAGAGGAGGAAAAAGCAGTATTTCATCCTCTTGAATTTTAAGCAAGACTGGGTGAACATGGAGAGGGTTTGTTATAAAGTTATGGTTACATATAGCTACTTGACAGGGGATGAACTATAGTGTATTATACCATGACCCCCCCCCCAAAACGTGCACGCTGATTGCCCAGCATGCACATTGTAAATCGAGTTATACTAATGGAAAAAGGTCCGGTCGCCCGGACTTTTTTCCATTAGTATAACTACTTTAAACACTGTCTCGCTATGTTAAATGGGTTTAACATAGCGAGACAGCTTAAAATAAGCAACGGAGATCTCCGTTGCTTATTTTAAACTGTCTCGCTATGCTAAACCCATTTAACATAGCGAGACAGGTTTTAAAAGCAATGGAGAAAGCAAGATCTCCATTGCTTTTTATTAGCTATTATGCAATGAGTTTAACATGGCGAGACAGTTTTAAAATAAGTAACGGAGCCTCTGTTGCTTATTTTAAAACTGTCGCCTATGCTAAACCCATTTAACATAGCTTAAACATAAAAAGGCAACGGAGATCTTGCTTTCTTGCTTTTTCACAGCTCTGATGTACCTGTACGGCGCGCAGTACATCAGAACTGCCGCTGATGCCAGACATCTGCGGAAGGGCAGTAAACAGGCATTATACTATGCCATTATTTAAGAAAAGTAATAGTTTCTTTTCTTAAATAATGTCATGAATAATAATAACCCACTTCTGGTGTGGGGTACGGTTTTTATCGGGCTTGGCACTGGACCAAACCACCAACCTGTGGTAATCCAGCATTACCCACACCCAGGCGTGGGTTATTGCTATAGTAAACAGTACATTAACTAAAGGGAGGTGAATGGGGAAACAGAGACCAGACTGTGAAGCATGTATCTGAGATTACCTAAAACTATGAATGCCAGAAGTTAGATGTGAGGAAGATGGTTATTGGGGAGGGAAGAATAAACAGGGAGAAGGAAGGTGAGAAGGGGGCCATATGTCAGTTTTACAGAATTGTAAAGCAGCACTTAAGTTTGTGATTTAGGCTACTTGAAATAAACTAAACACCTACTTGCATTGACCAAATTCTGATAAAAAGTGGAACTGAACTACCTAACCTTATTTTATTAGTGGTGCTTATAACAGAATAAAATACTTAAAATGAAAACAAATCTAAAAATGTTTAAATTGCTAAATTATACAAACGTCATTGTTATGAAATACATTGTATATTTCTTTTGCTCTTATAATAATATACTTTCAAAATAATCTGCTTTAGGTATGAAGAGTACAGACTGCAATGTGAATTGTAGACAACAGCCAGCACTTGTGAGATCACACTTACATGACCCTACAGGGAACCTCCAGCAGAGGTCTCAGTCTGGAAAGGACATTGATGAGGTTTGTCTCTCTCATGTACTGCAGATTCAATCAGAGCATAAATGCCACCAAACTCATGAACGTGACAATGGAACACCTGTGACACATCATCAGACAGAGCATCTACAGCCATGTGCTCAGCCTGTGAAGGTGTATGATGAGCTTTCTCTCACTCCTACTCCAAGACTTCACTCAGGACATGGCTGCAGCAGGAGCTCTGAATGTGACACTGGAACACCTGCAGCACATCATCTGACAGAGCATCTACAGCCACGTACTCAGCAGGTGAAGGTGTATGATGAGCTTTCTCTTACTCCTACTCCAAGACTTCACTCAGGACATGGCTGCAGTAGAAGCTCTGAATGTGACACTGGAACACCTGCAGCACATCATCTGACAGAGCATCTACAGCCACGTGCTCAGCAGGTGAAGGTGTATGATGAGCTTTCTCTCACTCCTACTCCAAGACTTCACTCAGGACATGGCTGCAGCAGGAGCTCTGAATGTGACACAACTAAGAGATTTCACACATAAAAAGAAACGCACAAATGTGATGAATGCAATAAGTCTTTCACATGTGCCAGTGGCCAGAAAAAGCATCAAGTCATTCACACAGGATTAAAACCACACAAGTGTGCTGAATGCAATAAGTCTTTCGCATATGTCAGTGACCTAAAAAGTCATCAAGTCATTCACACAGGATTAAAACCACATAAATGTGCTGAATGCGGTAAGTCTTTCACATGTGCCAGTGGCCTGAAAAAGCATCAGGTCACTCACATGGGATTAAAACCACATAAATGTACTGAATGTAATAAGTCTTTCACATGTGCCAGGAACCTAAAAAATCATCAAGCCGTTCACACAGGATTGAAACAATATAAATGTACTGAATGTGGTAAGTCTTTCAAATGGGCCAGGAGCCTGAAAAGGCATGAAGTCATTCACACAGGACTGAAACCATATAAATGTACTGAATGCACTAAGTGTTTCACACAGCTAAGCAATCTTCGAAAGCATTATGCCATTCACACAGGACTGAAACCATATAAATGTACTGAATGCAGTAAGTGTTTCACACAGCTAAGTAATCTTCAGACACA
Organism: Protopterus annectens; assembly: GCF_019279795.1. Lineage (NCBI taxonomy): Eukaryota > Metazoa > Chordata > Ceratodontiformes > Protopteridae > Protopterus > Protopterus annectens. The sequence continues at coordinate 1,665,823,711 of NC_056744.1, read as the reverse complement.
TTTTCCCATACACACAGGCATGAAACCACATAAATGTACCGAATGTGGTAAGTCTTTCACATTGGCCAGGAGCCTGAAAAAGCATCAAGTCATTCACACAGGACCAAAACTATGTCAATGTTCCGAATGCAGTACGTGTTTCAGCGAACTCAGCAATCTTCAACGGCATTATGTCATTCACAAAGAATTGAAGCAATATGAATGTACCAAATTCGGTAAGTGTATCACACATCTAAATGCAGTAAGTACTTCACACATCTTATCAATCTTCAACAGAATCATGACACTCAAACTATGTCCATGTTGGTTCACAATGTCTATAGAAAAAGTGGGAGAAATTAATAAATGTAGGTTCTGTAACACAGAGAAATAGTTGCACATGTCATTACTGGTTTCAGTATGTCTTCATCCTTAAAACATTTCACATTATTATTTATTCCCTTCTGCTGAATCACATACACCAGCTGGTAATTCATTACAGTCTTCTTTTGGGAGCCAAAGAAATGTCCACACCTTACTTACACTTTCTTATTTTCTGCTTCTGATTTTTATTTCTTTTTTGTATCCTCTCATCTAACTTGTTCCGCACATCATTTATTTAAGTTTCTTAGTGTTTTTTTTTAAACTTTCAATTTTCCCATTCCTCTTCATATATTATATCCCAGTTCTTTATTAATTTACTCAGTTTAGTATCTTTGTTTCCGGCTTCCCCTTCCAGTGTTTCATTTATCTCCATGTGTCCCCTACTTCCTTATTACTTGTGTACCTAAACTAGTGTTTGGCCTTTAGCTTTCCCTTCTCTGCTATCACTGTATCTCTTTAACCCATCTTCATCCCCTTTCTCTAAGTACCCTCCCTGTTTATTAATTTTCTTTTGGTCCCAAATTGTTCTGAAGCAGTCTTCTAACATACACTTCTTTAATGGGTCTGGTAGCAAGTAAATTGCTCTAGCATAGCTTTCAATTGCTACTAAGAATGATTCCAACAGCATAACAATTTCCCCTAATATAATGGTGTGATGTAATGTAAGTGACTAGTGTTGCCATGTCAGAGCAAGGGGTTTACAATTTTAATTCTTGGCTATGTTCCCTTCTGTGTGGAGACAGTATTTCCTCCTTGTGTCCTGTGGGTTTTCTTTGTGTGCTATAATGTCCTTCAAAACACATCCTGTAGGTGAGTGGACATTCTCCAGTTTCCCCATAGGTGTGTGTGTGTGTGTGTGTGTGTGTGTGTGTGTGTGTGTGTGTGTGTGTGTGTGTGTGTGTGTGTGTGTGTGTGTGTGTGTGTGTGTGTGTGTATGAGTGGGATTGTGTGTTCTTTAACACTATGATTCTCTTTCCAGAATGTTCTTCAGTGCTTTATGCCTCTTGGTTGCTAGGAGAGGCTCCAGCATTTCCATGACTCGGCAAAGATATAGCAGCTTATGAAAAGTATGTCAAAGTGTGTGTGTATTTATAGACATATATGTATTGAGATAGGTATATTTATATCTAATGTATAGTTGTATGAAGATAGAGATATATAAATCTATATATATTTATAATCCATATGTGTATTTATGCAAGTGTGCAGTTATACATTACATCCGTCTATGTATGTGTATTTTTGTGTGTACATCTGTATATATCTTTCTATACAGAGAGAGATGTGTATGTATAAATATCTATATATAATATATATATATATATATATATATATATATATATATATATATATAAAGAGAGAGAGAGAGAGTTATACTTCTGAATCTTGAAATACTGAAATATTGAATTTCAGTATCTTGAGACAAAAATATCTAAAGAGCAGCTATTCAGAAATGCATAATGATAAATCTTAGGTTGCCGAATCTGCAGTAGTTGTGGTGTGGTCTGTTCTGCGTAGTATGCTGACCCTTTAAAGATTAGTGGATTCTGGGTTGTAACCATGGTGGCCGATATGTGGTTATGTTCAGAGATTCAGGTAGGTTTGTAGTGTGTAAAAGGTTTGGTTAGAAATGTGTTTTGTTTTAGTTTTTTGGGACGTTTTAGGAGTAGGTTGGGGATAGGTAGGTGAGCGTGTGTGTGTGAAACTGTTGAAATTGGTGATTTCTGTACATGTATAGTGTGTGTGTGTTTCTTGAGGGTATAACTATGACAGTGTGCAGTGGGAGTGTAGGGCACTTAACAGTAGGTTTGTTGCTTTTTTGGTGATAGTGCGACCTTGGAGTTGGCATATGTAAGTAGCGGGGGTGTGGGGAGTGCAGGAGGGCTTATTCCCCCTGCTTAAACATATAATAGTGTTAAGTGTTTTGACTTTGTTTTTGTGTTTTATTTTGGGGAGGGTTGGGTCTTTTCTTGTGGTGCTTTATTTTTGATATTTTGAACATTGTTCTGATTTTTCATTTTTATGGCAGTTCATGATTATGGTCTCTACTGAAATTCAGTATTTTGAGATTTGAAAGTAGAATATATATGTGTGTGTGTAAGTATATATATACACACACACACATAAATATATATATATATATATATATATATATATATATATATATATATATATATGGTCTACCTGAAAATGCTGAAAATTCTAAACGCCGACAACGAGAACACAGACACCAGAAGATCGACAATGGAGAAGACCGACAGTTGAGAATCCCGATGCTGAGAACACCGACATGTTCAGGTAAGTGTGCGATACAGACGGACGTTAGGGTCAGGGTGTGGATAAGGTAAGTGTGTGATAGTGTTGGATGTTAGGGTAGGGTGTGGGTCAGGTAAGTGTACGATAGTGACGGACTTTAGGTTTGGGGTGGGTTAAGTGAGATAGGGTTAGGGTGTGGATAAGGTAAGTGTGCGATAGTGACAGACTTAAGGGTTGGGGTGGATTAAGTGAGTTAGGGTTAGGGTGCAGGTAAGGTAAGTGTGCGTTAGTGACGGACCTTATAGGTTCATAGGTTCATAGGTTTATACTAGGCTATCTGCCCTAAGGCATTTATAAGCCTAGCCCAAATTATTGTGGCTTACGCCACCCCTTATATGAAAAAATACTGTGCCCATTAGTTTGTTGTGCCTCTGTCCAGCAGTGACCCAGAGATGATTCCCGGGGTAAACCTACGATCTCCCATCCACAGGTCTAGATTTCTCTTGAACAGAGTCAGCGAGGTGCTCTGCCTCACATGGACCGGGATTTTATTCCACAGCATAGGGAGTCTCTGAGTGATAAATCTATCCCTCCAGCACGTCCTATTTATATCCGTGCTAAGGTTTAAGTCGCTTGCTCTAGTGGTTTTGGTGGATTTGGATTTTTGAGGTGGAGCATGTCCATTAATTCCGGGTTGGACATGGCCTTGTATGTCAGGCACATGTCACCTCTGAGCAGACGGTATGCGACTGAATAGAGCTGGAGTTTCTTCAATCTGGCAGCATATGACAGATTTTGGAGTCCCTTTATCCTTTTGGTGAGGAACTTTTGGGGTCTCTCCAATTGCTGCAGATGTCGGGTGAGATACATCCCGAATGGGGCATTGTACTCGATCATTGGTCTGATAAGTGAAGAGTACAGGGGAACAATGACCTCACTAGATCTGGATGTGAATCCCTTCATGATCAGGTGGGCAATGTAGAAGGTCTTTCTAACCACTTTAGCAATGTGAGTGTCAAAAGAAAGGCCACTGTCAACCTGGGTCCCCAGGTCCCTGATAACCTCTTCTGTGCTTAGTGGATTGCCACCTATATGGTAGCTTGGGGTTACCTTGTTTTTCCCGAAGGGTATGACTATACATTTTTGGCGCTTAACTTCAGGCCATGGCTCTGGCACCAGCTATCTGTTTCCGTGAGTCCCTTCTGAAGGATATCCATGTCCGATGCACTTTCCACTATGGCCCAGTTTGCAGTCATCTGCAAACTTTGTCAGCCAAAGTCCTCCCATGTTGGCCTGTACTTCTGAGAAGTAGATGCCAAACAATAGGGGCCAAGGACCGAGCCCTGTGGGACACCACTTGTGACCGGCTTGGAGTCTGACACAGCGCCAGCAACTCTAACCCTGTGGGTTCTGTCCTTAAGCCAGTTTGCAACCCATCTTGTGACATATGGGTTTACATTTAAGCTGGTAGTTTTTCTACAATACCCGAGTGGGGTATTGTGTCGAAAGCCTTGCAAGGTCAAGGTAGGCTGTATGGACTGCCTTTCCTCATCAATGGCCTTGGTGACTATTTCAAGAAGTCGACCAAGTTCAAAAGGCATGATCTTCCCTTGACAAAGCTAAACTGGGTCGGGTCCAATGTCTGCAAGTCCCCTATATCTTTGTTTATGAGCTCCATTATGATCCTCTCCATAGCTTTGCAGACTAGACTTGTTAAGCTTATGGGGCGGTAATTACCAGGGTCCGTGAGGCGCCACCTTTGTGGAGTGGGACCACAGTTGCCGTCGCCACCCTTGGGCACGTATCCTGTGGTAAGGCTGAGATTAAACAGCTGCCTTATGTGCGGGTTTAATTCCTCATTTAGCTCGTGGTAGCACACAGCCGGGGACACCATCCGTCCCATTGATGCTGTGTTTTTAGCTTTAGAGAGAGCAGCTTTCACCTGCGCATTTGAGATGTCCGGGAGGCTACACTCAGCTGGGATAGTTATCTCTTCTTTAGGGGAGAGGGGTGAAGTTTGCACTGAACCTGTCTGCCAGTATGTTGGCAATGTCTGTGGGTTCAGTGATTTTGTATCATTTTGGACTAATTCTGAGCATATCTGTGAGTTTCCACCCAGGTTCCTAACATAGCTGAAAAAGGCCTTATGATTGTCCTTTGAATCCATGGCAATTTTTCTCTCAAAATTGGCCTTAGTTGATTTTATGAGTGCTCGTATTTTTTACTAATAATGATCAGGGGTGACTTCCTTTATGGATTTTGTTCTATCATGTAATAGCTTTCTCCTCTTATTGTAAAGTTTGTTAATGGCTGGGGTCCACCAGACTGGACATTTGCCCTTTGTGGAAAGAGTCTTGGTTTTATTTGGGATTGCCTGATCCATGCAGTCCTGGAGGTGTTCATAGAAGGCATTTGTAAGGGCTTCCGTAGCTTGGGTTGTGGTTTCCTCTGACTCAGGGGCCTTGAAGGATACCACACCAGTCTTGAGTAGTGTGAAGTTTGCTTTAGAGAAGTTCTTCACTATGGTCTTTTTGTTTGGGGTGGGGCGGATGTGGATTTCCAGTGAGATTAGTTTATGATCAGATCTCACCAATGAGGGATATACTTCCGTGTGGAGCATTTTGTCCCCATGTTTGTGACAATGAGATCTAGTATATTTTCTCCTCTCATGGGAACAGTGACTAGCTGTTCCATGGCATTTGAATTTATGAACTCCAGGAACCGTTGGGCTAGAAAGTTAGGGCTTGAGTAATGTTCCCAGTCTATATTCGGTAGTTGAAGTCACCCAATATGATGGTGTTTGGAGATACATTTATACCTCCAGTGTCTTCAGGAAGGCTGTGTGGGGTTCCTGAGTTTGAGAGGGTGGCCTGTAGCATGCTACAATTTGTAGAGCAGTTTTGCCTATGGTTAGTTGCACCTGGATGGTTTCCAAGCTTCATGCGTTGCCACCAACCTGGAGGTGTGAGTATCCTTTATGAATATGGATACACCCTCCTTTTGTGGAGTGGTCCGGGTTTTGGGGCCGGAACGCATGATATGAGGTAAAACCTAATAGTGCCGGGTGCTCTCAGGAGCCTTGAACCAGGTTTCAGTTACAGCACAGACATCGATGTTCTCCATACTGAGAAGGGCCTCGAGTGCGTGCATTTTGAGATTTAGACTTCTGGCATTGAGCAGCATTACCCTCAATTTCTTCCCATTTTTGTTTTCTAGGGTGGTAGGTTTAGAATTTGAGCCTTGCCTAAAAAGGCACTATGGGGTGGCAAGAGCCTTAGCCAATAACCGGAATCCCAGGGGTGACAGGTGCAAGCCGTCCCTTGAAGCAGCGTGGCTTGTCAAGCATGTCATCCCAGGCAGACAGACACTGGATCCCCTTTGAATGACACCAGACATTAAGCCAATTGTTAAAGCTGATCATCTTGTCTCTATATTGTGGCATCATTCTTGGTGAAGGAAGGATACTGCTCAGGGTTAGGTCATACCTGCCTGGGCTACATAATCAGAGAGCTCCTCTATGTCTCTTTTCATGCAGTCCAGGGAGGTATCGCCTCAGGTCGCTCACACCAGCATGGACAATGACTGTGTCATATTTGTACTTGCTGTGGAGTGACCCGAGTGCTTGTGTTATGTGGCGGATTCTAGCCCGATAGGCAGCTTACTGTGACCCTCTCCTTGTTCAGCCTGGTGAGTGGGACGCCAGTGTGTCTGACTATGGAGTCACCTATGACAAGTATGTTTGGTGTTGTATTTGGCCTTAAGGGCTGTGACTGCTTTGCACACTGCTTTTGTGGTTTATGTGTTGCTTGTGGGGTGTCTTGAGGTAGCAGTTGTTTGGGTGTCTGCTTTGGAGGCCTCTGCTGTTTAGGTAAATTTTACTCAGAGCCTCCGAGTATGTCTTTGTGTGTTTATGTGTTTGATTCAGTGGAGTGGTAGCATTATGTGAGGCTGGTTTTGTGGTGTGTGTAGTTGCCTTCTCCTCCTGTCTGGTCTTGCCAGTCCTGAGTTGAGAGAGCTCAGCCTCCAGTTTGGCTAAATAGCTGCATCTCTCGCAAGTATTTGTGTTATGTGGGAGGAGGAGAGGGTTGTCTGTGTACATGAGGCAGTTATAACATTGCCTCAAGATTCCCAGATTCACCAGCTGGACCGGAGAGGAGATTGACAACTGACCTTTGGACATGCTAGAATAATATTGGGAAATCCTTAATTGAAAACAAGGGCCAGTGGGGAGTGAGGGTGTAGTGCTTTTAATTTTAGTGCTGACTTATATAATTGCTTTAGTGAGCAAGTGCCAGGTAACTTGAGTGCAATGTGTTACAAGTAACTAAATGCAAAACGACAAACAGTAACTTTCTTTCAAGTGAAACAAGGAAATAAGTACAGTAAGCAATGCAGATATCACTAGTGATCCACAGAAGCTGAGAAGTTGCGATTAGGTGGAATTAGCTTCCAGGAAATAACAAGCAAACAAACAACAAGCATATAAACAAAGCTAGATTCAGTAGGCCTGGATCTAGTCTATGCTAGAGCAAACAAGGTGAACCAATTTCAGTAAGATACAGTTCAAATATTCAGGCACTATAAACCTTTAACCAGAAAATTCCCAGCTCAGAAGGGCAGAGTCCAGCCTCTTCTCCCACAAGAGTGCAGACCACGAACCTTCTTAATGTAAAATAACTGGCCTGAAGCCCAAGTGCCTAAACCAGAACTAATACACTTGGACACTGGGCTCTCAATCAGCAGTTCCCAACTTAGAAGGATGAAAGCTACCTGTCCTGCCACACAGTGCTTGCCACAAACCTTCCTAATGTAAAACAACTGGTCTGAAGCCCAAGTGCTTAATCCAAAAGACTTGAATGATAGCTACACTTTAATCAAGTTACAACCAAGCAGTAATAAATACCATTGAATACTTTAGAGAATGTCTGGATTAGTGCTCAAGTTACACAAACAAAGCTAGATCCAGCAGGCCCGAATCCAGTCTATGCCACAGCAAACAAGGCGCACCAACTTCAGTAAGAAACAGTTCAGATATGCATGCACTATAAGCCTTTAACCAGAAATTCCCAGCTCAGAAGGGCAGAGTCCAGCCTCTCCTCCCACAAGAGTGCAGACCACGAACCCTCTTAATGTAAAATAACTGGCTTGAAAGCCCAAGTGCTTAAACCAGAATTAATACACTTTTAGAATAACAGACACTGAGCCCTCAATCAGCAGTTCTCAACCTAGAAGGATGTAAGCTACCTGTTCTGCCACAACAGTGCAGACCACAAACCCTCTCAGTGCAAAACAACTAACTGGTCCGAAGCCCAAGTGTTTAAACCAAAAGGCTTAGAATGAGTTACACCAAGCAGTAATAAATACAATTGAGTATTTTAAGATGATGCAAAAGTAAAAAGAAGTAGGTAAAACACAATTACAGTAAAAGCAGATGAAATTTTTTTTTTTTTTTTTTTTTTTCTGAACAAGTGCTGAGATCAAAGAAACAGATTTGAGTGCTGAAACTAGAAAACTGGCTAGTTACAAGAAAAAAAACAAGCTAGAAGGCTTCCCTCAAACACAGAAGGGCTTGGGGGCTCAGAAGCCTACAAATAGTCTGTACCACTTAACAAGAAAGGCAGGAAATAAGCTTAATTTTTTTTTTTTTTCTATTTCCCAGATGCTCTCTTTGTACACAGTAGGAGTGCCTGAAATCAGAATATGATCTCACTGCACTCAGTTGAGTGAGCAAATGAGATGGGCCCAGAGGCAGGCTGAGGGGCGGGCAGTTTCAATGCCACTAAGATTAACACCAAAACAAAAACAGGGTGGGTGGGTGGGAACTGAAGAGCAGAATAACCAGTTAAAAATTCCTTCAACACTCCTTCATACACAGTTTAAATCAATTTAAATACTGTATTTTTAAAAAAAAAGTGCATAAAAAGGTACTTAAATTCTCTTATACGTCCAGTTGAATATAACCAAGTTCTTAGCTTGCCAAGCTGAAGTTTTAAAGCAGGAATTATTTCACATGCACCAGTTTAAATATGCAAGGACAGGAAATCAATGAATGTGGCTACCCCCACACCTGTAATTACTAGCAAACAACAAAATTCAGCCAACACTAGCTTTTAGTTCAAGTTACTGAAGAGCAGAATAACCAGTTAAAAATTCCTTCAACACTCCTTCATACACAGTTTAAATCAATTTAAATACTGTATTTTTTAAAAAAAAGTGCATAAAAGGTACTTAAATTCTCTTATACGTCCAGTTGAATATAACCAAGTTCTTAGCTTGCCAAGCTGAAGTTTTAAAGCAGGAATTATTTCACATGCACCAGTTTAAATATGCAAGGACAGGAAATCAATGAATGTGGCTACCCCCACACCTGTAATTACTAGCAAATAACAAAATTCAGCCAACACTAGCTTTTAGTTCAAGTTACTGAAGAGCAGAATAACCAGTTAAAAATTCCTTCAACACTCCTTCATACACAGTTTAAATCAATTTAAATACTGTATTTTTAAAAAAAAAAGTGCATAAATGGTACTTAAATTCTCTTATACGTCCAGTTGAATATAACCAAGTTCTTAGCTTGCCAAGCTGAAGTTTTAAAGCAGGAATTATTTCACATGCACCAGTTTAAATATGCAAGAACAGGAAATCAATGAATGTGGCTACCCCCACCTGTAATTACTAGCAAATAACAAAATTCAGCCAACACTAGCTTTTAGTTCAAGTTACTGAAGAGCAGAATAACCAGTTAAAAATTCCTTCAACACTCCTTCATACACAGTTTAAATCAATTTAAATACTGTATTTTTAAAAAAAAGTGCATAAAAGGTACTTAAATTCTCTTATACGTCCAGTTGAATATAACCAAGTTCTTAGCTTGCCAAGCTGAAGTTTTAAAGCAGGAATTATTTCACATGCACCAGTTTAAATATGCAAGGACAGGAAATCAATGAATGTGGCTACCCCCACACCTGTAATTACTAGCAAACAACAAAATTCAGCCAACACTAGCTTTTAGTTCAAGTTACTGAAGAGCAGAATAACCAGTTAAAAATTCCTTCAACACTCCTTCATACACAGTTTAAATCAATTTAAATACTGTATTTTTTAAAAAAGTGCATAAAAAGGTACTTAAATTCTCTTATACGTCCAGTTGAATATAACCAAGTTCTTAGCTTGCCAAGCTGAAGTTTTAAAGCAGGAATTATTTCACATGCACCAGTTTAAATATGCAAGGACAGGAAATCAATGAATGTGGCTACCCCCACACCTGTAATTACTAGCAAATAACAAAATTCAGCCAACACTAGCTTTTAGTTCAAGTTACTGAAGAGCAGAATAACCAGTTAAAATTCCTTCAACACTCCTTCATACACAGTTTAAATCAATTTAAATACTGTATTTTTTAAAAAAAGTGCATAAAAAGGTACTTAAATTCTCTTATACGTCCAGTTGAATATAACCAAGTTCTTAGCTTGCCAAGCTGAAGTTTTAAAGCAGGAATTATTTCACATGCACCAGTTTAAATATGCAAGGACAGGAAATCAATGAATGTGGCTACCCCCACACCTGTAATTACTAGCAAATAACAAAATTCAGCCAACACTAGCTTTTAGTTCAAGTTACTGAAGAGCAGAATAACCAGTTAAAAATTCCTTCAACACTCCTTCATACACAGTTTAAATCAATTTAAATACTGTATTTTTAAAAAAAAGTGCATAAAAGGTACTTAAATTCTCTTATACGTCCAGTTGAATATAACCAAGTTCTTAGCTTGCCAAGCTGAAGTTTTAAAGCAGGAATTATTTCACATGCACCAGTTTAAATATGCAAGGACAGGAAATCAATGAATGTGGCTACCCCCACACCTGTAATTACTAGCAAATAACAAAATTCAGCCAACACTAGCTTTTAGTTCAAGTTACTGAAGAGCAGAATAACCAGTTAAAAATTCCTTCAACACTCCTTCATACACAGTTTAAATCAATTTAAATACTGTATTTTTAAAAAAAAAAGTGCATA